>NC_045428.1:291390606-291740106 GCF_902635505.1 Sarcophilus harrisii
TGGGGTTGGGAAATATAGTGGAGTTAGAAGAGATATCACGTGGCATGGGGAAAGGGGAAGGGGAAAGATACCATAAGTCAGAGTGACTAGATTTATGAAGCCATGAAAGCATGTAGAAATATTTACTGCTTTCAGTTTTTCCATCCTTGAGGAAACTTTGAAAATGGCATGATATTAATATTCAACAATTATCAAATGGTAAGATGAAAAATTCTTGTGGAACCAGAGATTTTGATTCAAGTCCTGTCTCAGATTTTTACTATCTAGTGTGACCTCAAGGTCCTCATGTCATCCTCTATAAAATGAGGGGGTTAGACTGTGAATCTTTTGATGATTCCTTCAGATCTATGGTCTATAATCTGTCCTTTGTTGCCTGAGAGAGATTAGTTGGCTTGTCCTGAATCACATGGCTACTAAATTTTAGAGACAGGGTTGGAACTCATCTGTTCTTGACTCAAAGACCAGTCCTTTGTCAACTATGCAATGTTGCTTTTATAAAGATACTCAGACTCTCTAGATTTGATTTTCCATAACCCATCCCAAACCCATTCCCCATGCCTTTCCCATTGAAAAGGATCTTGGATTCCATAATGTACACTATTATTTACAGCTTAGATTATGTAATCCTCCTTTGAGGATGTTGCCTCCTTTGAGAGGAAGAACCATGTTTTTGTCTCTCTTTGTATTCCCATCATTTAACATAGCATAAAAAGTTTAACCCCACTAAAAAATAATGATAAATGAGAAATGAAAGTAATGTCAAGTAATTGCAAATCTGCCATGTGTATATGTGCATATAATTAGATTTAAGCTAGTTTCCTTTATACTCATGTATATTACTTTATCCACTTAAAAATATTATCCTAAGAATGTGTCTATTGGCTTTAACAGATTCCCAAAGAGATTTGTGTTACAAAAAATAAAAATTCTTGTCCTAAAGATATATGTTCTTTTGTTCTTTATGTTATAAACTCTCCTCTGGTGATTTCATCTACTTTTGCAGCTTCAATTGTCACTTTTATAGATGACTAAAGTGTACTAGTGTTCAAGAAGAACTAGCACCTCAGTGAGAGGGTTTGACAAGTCCTTTTAGAACTTTGGGGTCCACTTGTTACCCAACTCTCACCTATGGCCCCAAAAAGCTGTAGCATGTGCAGTAGCCACATCCTAGTACAACCACCTTGACAGATAGACTAAACCAGATTGAGGGTAACCAATGGGTCTTAAAACTCATCAGTGAGTTAGTGAAGTATCTAATCCAAGCATTTAAAGATTTTTCCATGGCAGAATGGGTTTACTAGCAGCATAGTCCATTTGTCTCTAAGAAGGCAGCATTTAACTCCATCAAAAGTAAAATATAAACAAAGCTTAGAAAGAAACAGGATTCTTGGTTAAGTAAGGCAGATAGAAACAATTCAAAATTCATTGTGATATATAGCTAAAGGCTATTTATGAGTCAAACCCCCATGGTGTATCTTAACTATGCAAGGGTTGATGGAGCCTCATTGATTAGTGATAAGGACAATATTCTGGTGAGAAGGGCTGAACATTTCAATAATGTTCTCATCAGACTGTCATCAACCAATGCTGAAGTCATTGACTATATACCTCAGATTGAAATCAATTCCTTTCTAGCTAAACTTTCAGTTGAAAAAAAGAAGTGCCCCTAGGTCTGATTCCATTCCAGTAGAGGTTTCCAAGGCAAAGGGTCCACTGCTCATACAAAAGCTGACTGAAATCTTCCAGATTATATGGCAAGAGGAGGAACCTCTAAGAGCTCAAGGATGCCTCCATTATCCATCTCCATAAAAGAAAAGAAAATATATTGTCCGGTGACTATCACAGAGGATTCTCTCTCTCTCTCTTAGTCATTCACAGCAAGATTCTTGTCAGAGTCCTCCTTAATAGGCTGGTTCTTCATGGAATGGAACAGGGCTTCAGTGGAATGGAACAGAGCTGTGTGTTTGCTCCCATGCTTTTTAACATGTTTTCAGTGATATTGTCAGATGCCTTAAATGAGAAAAAAAAATGGCATCAAGGTCAGCTACTGTATTGATGATAAATAATTTAACTTGAAAAGATTAAAAATCACACTTAAAGTGGAGGGAGAACTGGTGCAATACTTTTTGTTCACAGATGATTGTGTACTCAATGCAGCCTCTGAGGCTGAGAAGAAACACAATATGGATTTATTCTCTGCCACCTGTGTTAATTTTGGTCTAACAATTACCACCAAGAAAACAGATGTTCTCCCCTAGCCAGCACCACACCATCTATACATGAAACCCTTGGTTACAGCAAATGATGAAATTTACCTTGGCAGTATAATTTTCAGTGATGTACACATAGACGATAATATTTTGATGCATGAGTTTTCAGAGCTAACTCAGTGTTTGGGGACTCGGAAGTAAAATGTGGTAGAGGTTATTAGGTTGCATACTAAACTGAAGATCTACAGATTTATTGGGCTGATTTTGTGTAGAATTCATTTGCTGTATGCCTGTGAAACATGGTCAAATCCATCAATGCCATGCCTTAAAATTCAATCATTTTCATTTGAATTTTCTTAGGAAGATTCTGAAGATAAGATGGCAAGATAAGGTACTAGATATTGAGGTTCTTTCTTGAACTGAACTTCCAAGCATTCAAATTTTACTGGAATAAGTTCAACTCCAATGGGCTGGCCACCTTGTTTAAAAGCCAAATATACATTTGTCTAAAAGACTACTTTATGAAGAATTTACAAAGGCAAGTGCACACACAGAGGTTGGAAGAAGTTACACCAGAACATTCTCCAGGTCTCTTTAAAGAACTCTGAAATCGATTGTGAGATATGGAAAACACTGGCATATAACTACCCAGCATGGTGTGCCCAAATCAAAGAAGGTACTGTGCTCTAGGAGCAAAGCAGAATTTCAGTAGATCAAAAGAAACATGAAATGTGCAAATGTAGAAACATCTCCACTCCATTTGTCCATATGAACTATTTGTACCTTTTGAGCTTGTTCTGGGCTGATCAGCCATTATTAAACACACTATGTACGCCTTTGAGTATGAAGGATAATAGCCAACCAACCAATTTAGATGACTAACTTTTATTTTTTTTTTTTATGTGTACATTTATTTTATGTTTAAAAGTTTTTATTTTCAAAACATATGCATAGATAGTTTTCAGCATTTACCCTTACAAACCCTTGTGTTCTGATTTTTTTTCTCCCTCCCCAAGATAGCAAGTAATCCAATATATGTTAAACATTTTTTTTTTCTCTTTTTTTTTTTTTTTTTTTTATTTAATAGCCTTTAATTTACAGGATATATACATGGTAACTTTACAGCATTAACAATTGCCAAACCTCTTGTTCCAATTTTTCACCTCTTACCCCCCACCTCCCCTAAATGGCAGGATGACCAGTAGATGTTAAATATATTAAAATATAACTTAGATACACAATAAGTATACATGACCAAAACATTATTTTGCTGTACAAAAAGAATCAGACTCTGAATTATTGTACAATTAGCTTGTGAAGGAAATCAAAGATGCAGGTGTGCATAAATATAGGGACTGGGAATTCAATGTAATGGTTTTTAGTCTAGATGACTAACTTTTAAATCTCTTTCTTTTTCTCCAGTCTCTCTTCTCAGATCCAGGATTTGATAGTTGGCTATCTCTACTTCCTTTTTTCCATCTTTCTCCTCTCCTTCCAAATTCATACTTTTTAAAAATACTAATCAGTTCCCCATCCTTATCTACTTTTTTCCCAATAACAATATTATTTTCTCATCCTCTAAAATTTTGTTTTTTCTTAATTTTTCTTCTTTGCAATTATCACAAGTATCAATTTTCTTGCAAATCAATTAATCTGGAATTCAAAGTCTTCCACAATATGGCTCCTCTCTACCTCTCCAACTTTATTTTCCCCAATATGGACTGATCTCTCTAGTTGTCCCCCAAACACGACTTTTGTTTGTTCTGTGAAGGAAACCAGGATCAATCACAGAACCATAAAGCAATTAAATATTCCCCATGCCTGAAATGTCTTTATGACTACCTCTTAGAATTCTAGTTATCTTCAAAGTTTAGTCCAAATTCTTTCTACATGAAGCTTTTCTACTCCTTCTGACTACTTTTCCTCTAAAATTGATTTTGTATATTTGTATTTGTTTATTTAAATTTGTATTTGTGTTTATTTAAATATTTGTAATATTTGTATTGTTTTGCTTTGCATATATCTATATATTTAAATGTCTCCTCCTCCTGCTACACATGCTCAATGCATGCACACACACTCACACACACACATAAACACACAGAGAGGTTTATAAATTCATCAAGGCAAGGACTGTATTGTTTTTGTTAGTGTATCTCTAGCATCTTACACATGCCTGCAGGGCACACAGTATGCATTACATAAACACTTGTTGATTGATTAATTGATTCTGTGCTCAAAGCCTAGGTTCTGGAAGTTTTCTGCCTTGAGAATTTAAGACTCCCTTCTCCACACAGGAGGTTGAGAGCCTTTGAATCCTCCTCTCAATATATCAATAAACAAATATTAAGCACCTACTATGTGCCAAGCATGTTCTCAGTGCTAGATATTCAAAGAAAGTCAAAAGACAGAGGGAAAAAAACATTCTATATGAAAGCCAGAAGGAGCAGAACCAGGAAATTAGGAAATATATAGAAAAGCAAACAGGGCTGTGTTATTGGATGGAAGAATATCTGTCAGGGAGTAAGTTGTAAGAAAATTAGAAAGTTAGGCAGGAGATAGGTTATAAAAAGGCTTTGAATGCCAAATAGAGCATTTTATTTTTTTTTCTTCTGGAGGTTATAAGAAGCCACTGGAACTTAGGAAGAGATGTGTGTGACACAGTAAGACCTGAATTCAGATGGTAAATCACTTTAGTGTCTGAACAGAGGATAGATTGGAGTGAGGAGAGACTTGAGACAGGCTGACCCACACCAGGAATAATATGATAAAAACTCATATTAGAGTGATGACAATGTCAGAAAAGAAAAGGGGGATCTCTCAGACTGTATATAAACACATGCCTCTCATAACTATGTATTTCTGCTATAAATAGAAATACAAGGGAAAAGGCAAAAAGTCCCCAAGAACTAGAAGCCCCAAGTAGGGCTGGCTTATTTTATAGTCATAGTAATGGATTTTCCATAATAAGGAATTCCCTGTGCCTCATTAGTTACCTTCAAACAAGGAATATTTCCCTCTAATTTATTTTTGCATGGGTGTGTGTACACATACAAACCCCTATCTTTTGTCTTCTCTTTTTTTGAGGATTAAGTGTTATATATTTTTCAATATTCTTTTATTTTTTCCAAAAACTTATAAAGATAGTTTTCAATATTAATTTTTGCAAAATTTTGTGTTCCAAATTATTCTCCCTTCCTCCTGTACCACCTCCTTCCCCAAGACAAAAGCAATCTATTAGGTTAAATATGTGCAATTCTTTTAAACATATTTCCATATTTGTCATGTTGTCCAAGAAAATTTGATCAAAAGGGAAAAAACACAACATAGAAAAATAAAACAAGCAAGCAAACAAACAATAACAACAACAATAACAAAAGAGGTGAAAATAATATGCTTTGATCCACATTCAGTCTTCAAAATTCTCTCTCTAGTTGGGGAAGGCATTTTCTATCCCAAGTCCATTAGAATTGCTTTGAATCACTGCATTGTTGAAAAGAGCCAAGTCCTTCACAGTTGATCATCACATAATCTTGTTGTTACTAAATACAATGTTCTTTTGCATGCTCTATCTTTTCAATTAGACTATAAAGTCTTTGAGGGAACTTAGTCTCAGACCTAAGGACCTCAGTTTTATGTTATATGCATCTTTGTATCCTGACATTACCTATTCCATTTTGCACATAGTAGATGTAAATATTAGTGGATAAATATAATGATGTCATATAAACCATTTAGGCTGAGACTAATAGCAACCAAAGTAACTTGGGGTTTATTTTACCGTAAATTCAATTCATCTATCCCCCAAAACAATTTAAATTGCTTTAACATTTCTCCTATTTGTTTCTTAAGTCTTTGTTTCTCAGATACCAAATAAAAATCTTTTTTAGATATGTATAAATTCAGTCATAAAAACATTTGACCTACTGTAGATTTTGAGAATATACAGTGAAAAGAGCATTGAATTTGGTGTCTGGAGATGTTGATCTAACTATGCCATTTACATATATGTGTATGTACATATAAATGAGTCAAGCATAATACTAATCTTTGGGACACAAACATAGAATGAAAGTAGAACCTGCCCTCAAGAAGCTTATATTCTAATGAGGAGTTGAGCAAGTTAAACTATATGGTCTCTAGGGTTCTCTGCATCTCCAAAACTATGATCTGATGATCTTGGAACTTTACAATATGTCCTTTAGCAGTTGGGTGCTTTATTGCAAAGCATTAATCAGTTACTGGCTTAATTTATCCATCATAAAGCAGTAAAGGATGAGGAAAAAGCTGGGCTAGGACAGAAGTAGTTTCTCCATTTTCATAGGGAGAACAATATGGAGTGATATTCACTCACTAAGTGACTTGCCACAGATAGTTGGTGACAGATCTGAAACTGATTTGCTAGGGATTTGTTAACAATCATAGGATCATAGGATTTAGAATCTTAGTCACCAACTAGTCCTGCTCCCTCATTTTATAAGTGAGAAAACTGAGGTTTCTGTTTATCACCTTGACATCTTGGTTTATAATAAAGCCGATAGGACAGAGGAGATTTTAACTCCATTCTGCCTTCTTTCAGCAGCTATGAAAGTAACAAAAATACAGGAAAGTAGAAACTTCTAAAGCCTTGCTACAGCTTAATTTGGTCAAGGAAATTCACATTTCCTTCAGACAATTCTGGTTTGTGACATTCAAAGTGCCCCCACTTTAATCTCAGCTATACCATTTTGAGAATTGTGCTGAACTCTAGACTTCCTTAGGCAGATTGTTTAGCACAATAGTGGTAGCATATAACTCTCAAAATATGCTTTTGATGCTGAGACACTAAAGAATCAGGGTAGGAGACTTCTATTTCTCTTATATCCCAAAGAGATCTATAAGCCATCCTGAATCTCAGAGAACCAAAGTTAAAAGGAGGCATGAGGATGTAGGATGAAAGGTTTATTCCTGGCACTCAGTATCTTTTTGGGTGTGCCTTATTCTTAGATATCATGGAATAGAGCTACAAAGCTGTTCTAGACATTTATTCAATTCCGCCTAGAGGATCTGAGAACAAGACTTCCATTGACTGAAATACTTGGAACTCTTTGCCTTGACTCCCAGCTGCCTAAACTCCCAGTTTCTGTTATTGAAATGACAGACCCTGGAAGCTGATGCTACCATCCACATACCCACACAAGGCTCATTCATCAGAAGATTCTAAAGGGTGGGGACCCCAAACAGCTAGTTCTTTGCCAGTTCTGGGTCCTACCTATTGTTTTCTTTCTGGGATTAAAATCAACATCTATGCTCATTGTGTCAAAGATTCTTCCTCTCTGTTATTTCATCCTAATGTTTCATTCCTATCCACTTCAGTTTGCATTGTGCTCTTTGGAACACTATATTATTTTTAAAATTTTCCCTCATATTAGAGCTTTTTATCATGCTCTTTTCATTTTCTGAAACTCATAGGCACTTGGATCCCTCCAGAAGAGGCTTCATTTCTGGTCTTTTTTTCTAATACTCAATAAATCTTGTATTATGCTCCCTGACATATTGGATTTTCTGGAAGAGGGAGCACATACTGTATTTCTCATTGCTACTTCTAAGCCATCCCTTTACAGCCCTCATTCAGTCACCATTCCTATTTGAATGTGACCCTACATTGCTGGAAAAAGTTATGAAGCTATTATGACTGGACCCATTAAAATTTTATGTAATCTAACCTAAATTGGGATTTCACTACTGTGTGGTAATTCTTGTATGATGTAACTAATCATATTCCTTGTAGTAGCTATTCCAAATATTTTCTTCTCAGCTCTTATCTCTTATCTCAGCTCCAGACCTCATCTCCTGTTTTATTCAGGAAAGAGAGACCATTAGGAAGTCTCATTTGATTTGATAGAGGTAACAACTGATAAAGATATTAACTGATATCAAAGAAAGCAGAACTAGGAAAAAAGTATACAATGGCATGAAGAAAGATAACATTAAAATACAATAGCATTCAATTCAAAAATAGTGATAAGCACTGATACCAAAAAACTAACATAGGAATATATTTCTTTCTTTACTCTGGAAAGGTGGTGAAGTGTTTCATATTCTATAAGTCAAAATTGCTGTATTGGATAATTTTGCTTAATTGTCATTGCTGCTGTAAGGGGAGGTAACAGAAGCAGGAGTTATTGGGAAAGAATTGTGGTGTAGAATACCTCAATAAGCATTATTTTTTAAATAGAAAAGAAAAAATAATTTGTCATTAATCTCTCCCCCCTCCTATTCTACATCTCAAAATTCTTCTACTTAAATCTCCCATTCTCTCCTCATTTCTTTCAGTATCTGAGAAAGAGGTGGGCTTTTACCTTGACAAGCTCAATCCCTCTACTTGGTCCTTGATCTTACATGTTCCTATTTCCTCCAGGAAATCACTCTTTTGATTATTCATTCTCTCTCTAGTCTTCAGCCTCTTTTTATTTATCAACTTCTTATAGAATAATCTTATAAAATGTCTTCATATACATACCCAAGACTTAGTCACATTTTACTTGACCCTATCTTCTCCATAAAATATTGTCACATATCTTTATCTTGTTTAGATGCCTAAAAGAATTAATTATAATTATTGTTTCCATTTCCTCTTATCCCACTTCTTAAAATCTGACTTCTAACTCCAGTCTCTGAAAGTACTCTCTCTAATGATACTAAGTATCTTTTAAGGGTTGAATCCACTTGCCTTTTCTTAGTCTTCAATCATCAGGATATTTTCTTCCCTTGATCTCAATATTGTTTTATCTTAGTTCTCCTTCTACTTATCTAACCAACCTGGCTCAGTCTCTTCTGTTGGATCATTATCCTTTTACATACTAATCTTTATTATCTTCCCAGGATCTATCTTGGGTCTTCTCACTCTACAATCTGACTTTAAGTGATCTCATCAATTCTTATGGGTTCATTGATTATCTCTGTGTAGATGACTCTTGAACTTGTTTATTTCTACTGAAATTTTTTCATTCACTCAGATTCACAGAATGATTCTTATCTCTTCCCATTTCATCAATACCAATATCCAATCAGTTGTAAATATTTATGAGTTCTACCACCACAATATTTCTCACATACATTTCCTTCTCTCTACTTGAATCAGTGCTCCAGTTCAGGACATCATCTTGTCTCCCATGGAGTATGGGAACAGGCTCCTAATTGGCCCCTCTAGTTCCATTCTTCTCACCTTTCGTCTATCATCAAAATATCTGGCAAATAAGTTTTCCTAAGATACATGTTTGACTATGTTATTCGCTCACTGAAAAGTGTTCAGTACCTCTTTATTTTCTCTATGTTATGATACTCTGTCCACAATCTATTTCCTACTTGCCTTTCCCAGATGTGTTTCATGTCTGCCTTTTTAATTCATTCTTTGTTCCAGCTAAACAACCGGTATACTTTGTATTTCACCTATTTTTAAAAAATCTTTAACTAGGCTATTCCAAGGCCTAGAATATACTTTCTAGACTCCTTCAGACCATTGAGCACCCCTGCTTTCTAGATTCCTTATCTCCCTTTAAAGCTACATGGAGCCAAACCTAACTTTCCTTATCCCTGGATGATAATACTGTTTCTCCTTAAGCTATCTTTTGTTCCTGTCCCCTGATTCTACAATATGTCATCTCATCCTAGTTATCCTATATATATGTCCTATTCTATATATCCTTCATATATAGTTATATGTAGACATTATATTTTGTACATTCATCTCAAATCCAACCTTCTGTAGAATTCAAGCACTTTTGATTCCAAAGTATCTCTTTGTACTTCTAGAACCAAGCACAGTGCCTACCACACAGAGGTCATTTAATAAAGGTCTATTAAAATGAATTAAGTTGAATACAACCATTATGGCTGCTTTATGGAAAAGATCAAATTATTTTTTATAATCACAGACTCTCAGGATTCAAAGGAATCTCAGTGATCATATAATCTCACCTCATCAAGTATAATTCTTATTTTAAAATTTTTCCCTAAGTGACTATGCAGCTTCCAATTTTAATAAAAAGCCTGAATTTTACTTTCAGATTGTTTTAGAATAGTTTAACTAAATGTATGTGTGTGCATATGTGCATGTGTGTGAGAGAGAGACAGAAAGAGAACGACAGAAACAGAGACAGACAGAGAGAGACCGAGATAGAAACAGACTTGGGTAATCACTGTCCTCTGTGCCAAATGACTGTGGTGGGAGGGAGTGGAAGGAGGTGTGGTGTAAAAAGAACATACATGGGTGGAGAATAAGGGAATTGAAGTATTGACCTTCTTATTTCACATATTATTGTAGAATAATGCAACCACAGGTATGTTGCAGAAGACAAAATTCCTTCCCTAGAGGCTTAGTATCTTACTTAAAAGGATACCCAGTGCATAAGTAAAAATTACACCATTATTAACAATCTTGGAACACATTTGGCATTCCTGCTCTATGAGACAGGCTAGTATTTGCAAATTGAAACTTGGGGAGGTTGTGATTTTCCAGATTAAACAACTGGAATGATACAGTGTTAAACATCAGCTCAATGCATAGTAATATTGTTTATTTAAACAGAGAATGGTATGTGAAGAATTAATCACTAAACAACTTTTACAAGTGTTAGAAATTATATTACTGCTAATTTATGATCGAGATTGCTTGAGTGACCATCTCAGAACTGGAACAGTGACAGAAGACTCTTTAGTTGCCCTTTATTGTTATTGGAGGTCATCAAATTCTTTTGTTTTTTTGTTTTTTTTTTAAAGAAATGGTTTCACACATAAAATCTAATACACTTGTAGAGGTTTCTTGGTTCCTTTTTTTTAAATACCAAAATCATTTCCAAATATATTTTTCTCTTTATTATAAAGAAAAAAAAACCATAAAGCATAACAAACCAACAAGACAACGATATGTGACAGCACATGTAACATTCTGCCCAGGTAGTGCTACCTGACCAGAGAATCCATAATACTGAATCAAATGAGAAGCCCAGGATCTGTGGGAAAGGTTATGTCTATCAGACAAATCCCCTCAATCTCAGTAAACCCTTTGAAGAAAAAGGCTGTTTTATATCTGTCTCATGATCTCCCTAGTCACGAGCTGACGCTTCACATAGATTAAGTACTCAGTAAATGTGTGACCCAAATCTGAAAGGAGACCCTTTCACAAAAAGGGGTCTCTGAGTACAAGTGATACCCAGTTCAATCCTGGAAGAGCCTGTCCTCCAAAACAGAGAATAAGGTTCATCATCCCCACCTCCACCACCCACAATCTCTGTCCTTATCCTATTGTTTTAGAAAAAAAAAATCTCTTAAATAAAGTCAAGATAAGGTTTTTGTGTTACAACAGCTAGATGATGCAATGTGTAGAGTGCCAGGCCTGGAGTCAGGAAGACAATATCTTGATAAATTCAAACCTGACTTCAGACACTTAGTAGCAGTATGAACTTGGGCCAATCACTTAAACCTGCCTGCCTCGATCTCATTTGTAAAAATTAAGCTGGAGAAGGAAATGACAAATTAGTATCTCTGCCAAAAAAAAAATAAATAAATAAAATAAACAAACAAACAAAAAAAAAACCAAAATGGGGTCACAAAGACTCAAATATGACAGAACAGCAACATAACTTTTGTCTAAAATTTCCACAGTAGAAAAGTCACTCAATGTATATTACATTACAGGTATGATGTATATAGTACATATCAGGTATGAGATAGTTATTTTCACAACAATAAAACATGTTTAAAATATAAAAAGTCATAAGAGCCTATTAACAAAAAATTAAAATATAAAATGATAGCCCAGAAATACTATCATATGCCACCGAAAGTAGTGGGATTGCTGAAAAGATATTTCACTTTCACATATAAATTGTGCTTGTCATAACTTTCCGGGATGTCCAAACATCCCACATGATTCAGGATCATAGAAACATAGGCTGTTAGGTTCTCTGGTTAGATAGCCCACCTTGTCACAAATCTGCATCTTAGCTGTAAACTTCTATTCAGAATGGTGCCCTTTTCCTTTGAGAATCTTTGCATGAGTCATCTGGAGCGGGACAACCAGCACCTCACTTTAGAGCTCTCAAATTTACAAGATAATTACCAATACCAGAAATATCTCTATCTTGGGTTTACTATTCATTTACTTGAGCTCAGGGTAAGTAATATGAAGCAGGAGATGTATCTAGAGATTTGTGTTCCTATCTCAGGCTTATCTAAGTGAGCTCATGCTAATACAACATTGCCATGTGCTTGAGTAACAGGCTTCGATGGGGTTGGGAGCAAGTGGGGTGAAAGAAAACGAGATGGGAAATGAAGAGGAAGAAATCCCCTCCCTACCTGCTGGGAAGTGGAAGATGGCTGGGATATAAGTCATCTGGGCTAGATCCAAAACAAAAGGAAGCGAAGTTTTTCTACAACTTTTATGCCCTATTTAGGACACTTTCATCATCCAATTTCAACATGAGCCCTCCTGGTGAAACAAATACTGAAAGACAAATCAGAAGATGTTGATTGAGAAAATTTAATTAATTAAGGTCCTCTGATGCATTTTCATTCCTATAACCCCTGTTATGGGTATCTTTATAACTTGATTATACATGAGATTTGATAATCTGAAATCTTCCCCTCCCATACTAATTTAGGGGATTCCATCTCAGGGTCATAATCTGAAGAGTTACTTGGATTGCACTGTATTTAGAACCTTCTTCATACTGGGTATTCCCCATGCACTATGGCCAGCAAATTCCTACCTTCTGCTTCCCTAATCCTTGTGATCCAGAACTGTTTTCTAACTAGGCAAAACTCCCTCCATTATGACCTTTCCCTACATGAATCCCTAGTTAGCTCAGCTCTGTCCTCTTTAGTCCCTACCTTCTCCTGCCCTCCCTTTCCATGAATTCATTCTCCATTGTTAAAGAAAGAAAAATGGCCTTCATCCTACATCTCCTTCTGTCACAGACCAATCCTCCTGCCCTATCTTCTGTTACTTTCTTCCCTCCTGAATATACCATGTCTTTTAGGTCTCTTGGAATACTCTTTGTGTCTGATTATTCCTTCTCTCACAAACCCTGATAATACAGGGCTTAAAGGAAGAGTTAGCAAATTATTAATTTCCCACTACTGCTTTTGACCCTCCCTTTGCCACTACTATCTTGTAATCACTCTTTTGTCTTTAGCATCCACTCCATTTTATCTAGATCCTTGTCATTGTCTGTTGACTTCTGGGTCAGTTTCTCTCTTCCCCAACAAGTTCATTAGCTAGCTTTTCCACTGTAATCTCTGCCATTTGAACTATCCTGACAATTTGCTTCCTCTGTTTTTTTTCAATTCCCGTGACTTGTGGCTCAGTTTATCTTAACCATGCAGACTAATAAACATACCTTAGATATTCTCCATGCCCCAGTTATCACTGAGTTTGTCCCAATGCCAGAATTACTATGTGTATCTCTGTATATTTGTCTGGGTGAAGTGAAGAAAACTAGAAGGTACCAGATCAGCACTTTGGTTTTTAGTCAGACATTTCAAAGTCCCAGTGAGGGTAATATGAAAGGTCTGAATTTAAGATGGAATGTCAATGTAATAGGAGTTTGAGGATGACTGGAATTCTGGGATTTGTAGTTTTGAGGGAGAAACATTTCTCCACAGACTTGAGAGTAATTTAGATTATCATCTTTCGAAATATGTTTAGAAGTATGAAAAAAAAAAGATAATCTGAGGAGAATGAGCTGGGAGGGAATGAGTAGAGCATCAACAAAAGCAATAATTGAAGAGATGATATCCTCAAATCTAGACTCAGAGCCTTACTAGCTATGTGACGCTGGATAAGTCACTTAATCCTGTTTGTCTCAGTTTCCTCATCTTTCTAGAAAAGGAATTGGCAAACCACTCCAGTGTCTTTGACAAGAAAACCCCAAATAGGATTATGAATAATCAGATATCACTGAAAACAACTGAACAACTAAATAAGTAGACTGGAAGAGATGACCTATATGGTCTCTATGACTTCCTCATTTGGTGTGATGTATTTTAGTTCAGATGTATTTTTAAAACTTTCACTGTTTGCTGAGAAATAAATAGCTTACAACCCTGAAATCTAAGAAACCAGGAAAAGTTTTGTCTTAATTACAGATATTGTCCAGGATTTTAATGATGTGCTCTTGGGTCATCACTTCTTTTGCTTCATTGAAAACGTGTTGTGGTTTTGTTTAGACCAGGAGCCAACTGTCAGGAAGGGGAGTAAAGTTGGAACGATCCACTTCAGTGACTCATCAGTCATTTAAAGTCACATTTCAGCCAAAAAGGAACTGGGAAAATCATCACAGAAAAAAAAAAAACTATTAGTTACTTAGGGTATAGTTATACTCAGAACAATTGAAGTACAATTTTTAAGATAAAAGGGACCCTGAGGACCCTGATAACCTATTCATTGTTTGGGGGAAAGCCTTGTAAATAGTTTCCTTAAAACTCAAAATGGAATTATTTTATTTATATTTTTCCCTAAGATATTTTCAGAATGGGTCCATCAGCTAAAGAGACACATAGAATTCAAGTTTTCTTTGGTTTTCTTTTTTTTTTCCTGCTTTTTTCCCCAAACCCAGAATAATAATGTTAACTATACCTTACCTTACTTATGCCATAGGGAATTATAAATAAAAAATATAAAAGATAAAAGGGGCAGCTAGGTGGTGCAGTGGATAGAGCACCAGCCCTGAAATCAGGAGAATGTAAGTTCAAATCTGGTCTCAGACACTTAACACTTCCTAGCTGTGTGACCATGAGCAAGTCACTTAATCCAATTGCCTCAGTTAGAGAGAGAGAGAGAGAGAGAAGAGAAGAACAGAAAGACAACATGGAATACTAGAAAGAGGATTGGCCCTTCAAAACTTAGCCCCTCCTTATCTTTCCAGTCTTCTTACATCTTACTTCTTGACATGTATCCTTCAATCCAGTAGCCCTGATCTCCTGGATATCCCATTAACAAGATATTCTACCTCGTGGCTCTCAGCATTTTCTCTGACTACCTACTGATCTCTCAGGCTTCCTTTAAGTCCCCCCAATATCCCATTTTTTATAGAAAGGCTTTCCTAACTTCTTTGAATTCCAATGCCTTTCCTCTATTATTTCCTATTTATCCTGTGTATAGCTTGAAATATATGTGTGTGTGTGTGTGTGTATATGTACATAGAGAGAGAGAGAGAGACATGCTTACTTGTTCTTTCTCTCATTAGCTTGTAAATTTTTAAAGATCAGGAACTCTTTTTGTAACCCCAGTCCATGGCAGATATTTAATAAATATTGATTGATTGACTCCAGGATTACAAAATCATTGAGTCAGTTTGAGAGTTAGAAAGGACCTCAGCAAACATTTAATCTACCCTATTTGCAAAATTGTTGTTATTTATAAAATTTCATAACAATTTTCTCATTTAAAGTTATCAAATTAAAAATCTAATTAAATTTAAGTATATTTAATCCCACCCTCCTTATAACAACCCACAACTCACAAATAGATGCTATTCCCTTCTTTTGAGAAAAGAGAGACAAAAAGGGTTAAGTGACTGACTTGATCTGGGTCATATAATTAACAAGTGCCTAAGGCTGGATTTGAACTCAGGGCTTCCCAACACTAGATCCCTGGCTCTATCTACTTTACCTCTTAGATCTGCCTCATGATAGAATATACTTGACAAGTAGTCATTCATCTTTTGCTTAAAGATTTCCAAAAAAAGAAACCCACTATCTCTTAAAGCAACCAATTCCATTTCTAGACAGCTCTAATTATTAGGTTATATCCTATCATTAAGCAATTAAATTTACTTCTTTGCATACATTTTTCAGATGAGGTCACTGCATTATTAGTTCTATTTAATCATTTTGCTTTGTTACAAGAGGTCTCTAATCTCTAAATCTTTGTAATGTAATAAAAAAAATCAGGGAAACTCTTAAAGAAAGGGAGATAGCACATTGATCCTCAAATCTGATGTAAGAAGTCAATGTCATATTTAAAAAAAAAGTAATGGATATTCCTACTATACACAGATATTTTGCTAGGTTCTGGAGAATCAAAAAAGTCTGAGATGTCTTCTCTGTCCTCAGAGAGCCTCCAGAAGAGGAAAATAACAAACATACATAAAAAGGTGAATTTGAGTGCAAAGTACTTGGATTTAATTAAATAATATGTATTTAAATTCCAACTATATTTTACATTCTATATGTGAAACTGAGGCTATACATGAAACTATCTATGCCCTTAAGTAATATACATTTTACCCATGGAAGGGGGTAACATATGCTAATATCTTAGAAATGGTATAGATAAAAAGAAAATGAGACAGAAAATTCAAAAAGGGAGAAATCACCAAGACTCAGGTAGTGGAAGGTTCATGCAGTGAAGTAAAATTTAAGTAAATACTTGAAAAATGGGTTGATCTGAAAACAAGTGCAAAAGACTGGCAAAGTGAAAGGAATTATATTAGCAAAGATTAAAGAGAGCAGGAATACATATAATGTTTAGGGAATAATGAATCAATTGTAGTCTCAGAATCATATAACTGAACAAAAACTTAGACATCACCTGGTCTAACTCCAGTTTTATGGATAAAAAATATCATGTCTGAAGAAGTTAAACAAATTGCCAAAAATTGCACATTTTTGTCAGAATGTGAACTAGCATCATAATCTATTCTAAATCCTGGATCCCAGAGGTATTTTTTCCCCCTTTATTCCTCTATGCTATCAGTTTGGCTGGGATAGAGTGTTCCTATGTCACAGTAGTAGAGATAAGGTTGGAGAGGTGGTGGTTAAATTCTGGGGAAGCATGGAAGAGTGGAAAGAATGCTAGCCTGGGAGTTAGAGGGTGTGGGCTAGAATCCCAGCTCTGCCACTATCTGTGTGACCTTGGGAAAACCACCTAACCTTTATGGGTCTGCATTTCCTCATCTTTAAAATAAGGAACCTCTGATAACTCTAGATTTGTTCTCCCAAGAGCTGAGACTTTATCCAGTGGGCATTGGGAAGATGTTAAAGTTATTCAGGTAAGAGATGGTTTAAGCAGTTTTTTAGGCAGATTAATCTAGCAGTGTTTTGTAGAATGGACTGGAGGAATAGACCCTGGGGGCAGGAAGACAAGTCAAAAGCTTATTTTAATAGACCAAATGGAAAGTTTTGAAGGCAGTAGGATTAGAAAAGAAGGGACTGGTGAATGCACAGTTTGGTTAAAATCTAAACCTTGTCAAAGGTTATTATGAAACAGGACAGCTGGGTTGTACACTGGATAGAGCTCCAAGTCCACAATCAGGATGACCTAAATTCAAATCCTGACTCAGATACTTACTAGCTGTATGATACATTTAACTTTGTCTGCCTCAGTTTCTCAATTTGTAAATTGAGCTGGAGAAAGAAATGGCAAACTACTCCAATATCTTTGCAAAGAAAACCCCAAATGGGGTCACAAAAAATCTGAAATGACTGACTGAATAACAACAGCTTATTAAACAAATCATCATAAAATGTTATGCAATCCTGTTGAAAATCATCATTCTGTTAAATCAGACAGACTGGATTAGCCATTTGTGGTGTAATGATCCCTTCTATTTATGCTGATAATTGACAGATGTTGTTTAATGAATTGTATTTTTCCATAATCCTATTAAAGCAAGTAATTTCCCATTTTAAAAAATGTAGAATTTACTTGCTAGATAGTATAGAAGACCAAATTATCTCATGTAACAGAAAAGAAATAGATCACATAAGAATTCAACTTAATGAATCTAGTAACTATAACTCTCCATGTTTGGAGGATGAATGATGTGGAACATTGATTTTTTTTCCCACTAGTGTTTAAATGGGATCTCTCAGAACCTTATAACCAGTACTTTTTGAAGTAATAGTATATAGTTGATGACCTAAAACATGTACTGCTCTCTAATAGAAGACATTTGATCCCATAGCTATGTATTACATGTGAGATATTGTCCTAAACACTAGAAATACAAAGGCAAAAGTGAAATGATCCCTACCCTCAAGGAAATTACATACTTATTAAAAAAATATATTTTTTGTTCCCAATACATGCAAAAACAGCTTACAACATTCACTTTTACAAAACCTTGTATTTCAAATTTTTCTCCCTGCCTCCCTCACCTCTTTCCTCTCCAAGACAACAATCTGATGATATAAGATAAAGTTATGCAATTCTTCAAAACATATTTTCATTTTCATCATGCTGTGCAAAAATAATCAGGTCAATTAGGAAAAAAATACAAGAAAGAAAAAAAAGCAAGCAAACAAACCAATAACAACAACAAAAGATGAAAATATTATGCTTTGATCCAGACTCAGTCTCCATAGTTCTCTGTCTGAATGCAAATGGCACTTTCCAACACAAATTTATTGGAATTGCCTTGAAGGAGAGATTACATAATAATGGGAGATACATCATATACCCAAGTAGATGGAAGTGGAGGGTTTCATGAACAAATATAGCATTTGAACTGAGTCTTATAGGAAACTAGGGATTCCAAGACATGGAGGTGAGGAAGGAGAGAACATTCCCTACATAGGGGACAACCAATGTAAAGGCTGAGATGGGGAGAGGGGCATTGTTTATGAAGAACAAGTTAATGTGATTGAAATGAAGCGTGTAAGGAGGGAAGTAGATGTTAAGAAGCCGAGAAAAGTAAGAAGAGGATAGATTATGAAAAGTTTTAAATGTCTAATATATGCCTCTTTTTGCAATCCCAGCATTTAGCCCAGTTTTTGACATTATAGATGTTTAATAAATGCTTATTGACTTGACTTGAATAATTAAAAAGTTTATATTTGATTCTGGAGGTAATAAGGAGCCATTGAAGTTTTTAGGTGATTGACATGATTGTAACCACACTTTAGGAAAATCATTTTGATCAATATGGGGAATGGATTAGAATGAGGAGATGATTGAGTCAGAGAGTCCAAAGAGAAGAATATTGCAGTGGTCTAAGTGATAGAATCTGAACCAAGATAGAACCTGAGAAGTGAGGAGGGCACATATACAAGGTCAAAATCACGGAATCTGGCAGCAAATATGTGAAATGACTGTGAAGTTTAGCTTGGAACATAATGTGTCTTTTATATATTGTAGGATTAACAGTATTTCATTTAAGATAATTACTACTAAAAATTAATTTTATTTCTAGAATTGCACATCTTCCATATAAAAGATCAAGGAACATTAACATTAACATTACAAATATAATATAAATTACCTTGAGAATAAGTCTCTGGAAATAATCATACAAAATTTTTTTTTCTTTTAGACCCTATTTCAGCAAAAACAGATATTAATTTGACTCTCTCAGGCATGTTCATAGCCTGAAAGGGGAGACATATAGAGAAGGGGGAACATATATTATGCAGCTGAAAAATGATAGCTATAGAAATGCTTTTTCTTCATATGTCTTTTTTGGACCATCTGATGCTTAAAGTTCCTATTCCTGCATTGTTTTCCAGTTCCATTATCATCTTTGATTAATCTTCAAGACAGTTTCCAGTTAGAGTTTTATTTTGGATCTTCTTTTATTTTATTTTTTTTTCTGCTGCTTTTGCTTATTTGCTGCCTAGGCTGAGAATTTTATTTCTCATTGAATCCATGTTTTTATTTAACTTTTTCACTGTTTTTTTTTTCATCTTGTTGATTTTTGTTATCAATTTGTTTTATTCTATTTTGACTGATGACAGATGTTTCACTCTGAAGGCAAATCTTGCTTCACTTGTAACACATTTTCCTTGATTTCCTTTGAAGGGTTTTTTAGTCTAATTTGAAACTTCTTGTATTAGATCCAGATTTCTTTCTAAGGACATTTTGGAATAAATTTGGAATTCTCTCCCCCTTCTCGTGACTTCTCTTCAGGAGGATTATTTTTCCCACTTGCTTTCTTCTTTGTCTTTTCCTATTCTTTATCTAAGAAGGCATTCTTTTTTTTTTTTTTTTTTTTTGCTGAGACATTTGGGATTAAGTGACTTGTCCAAGGTCACATAGCTAGGAAGTGTTAAGTGTCTGAGACCACATTTGAATTCAGGTTCTCCTGACTTCAGGGCTGCTGCTCTATCCACTGAACCACCTAGATGCCTTTGTGATGTCTATTCTTTCAAAATGTCTCCCACATCCATACCCCTTTTGGTCTACCACTACCACCAACCCCTTCAATGTACACACATGCCTTTCTATTTCTACTGCTGCCACACTAATTTAGGCTTTCCTCATTTCCTCTTACCTGGACTACTGCAATGACCATTTAAAAAGTCTACTCACTTTCAGTATATCCACTCTACTTCACACCCACAATCCCACATCTCTATGACTAGAACTAGAGGAATATTCTTGATATAGAGCTCAACCTCTTGATTATAAGCTTTTGCCACCGCATTATTTATTATCAATTTATTATCTAGGTAAGAGGCCTTCCAAATATGATATCAATTAGTTCCCAAGCTTTGTATTACTTCTCACCCATTTTTATTTCTACTTTAGCCAAACTGGATTACTTGCCATGGTCCAAATTCCCCCTGCAATATCCTGCCTCTTAATTGTTTCTCATGTTGTCCCCTCCATATGAAATGCCTTTTACAACTCCATCTAGAAAAGTTCTACTTATTCATAACTCCCAGATCGAATATCATCTTTTCCATGAAGCCAACTCATTAATATTAATAAACTATTGAGATTTAATTTAATATTTTAAAAGCAATTAAATATTAATGAATAATTGTTAATGTTTCATTGATATTTAAAAATTAATAATAATTAATAGAGCTATTTCCCTTATAGAAATTATCTCTTCTTTTTTTTTTTGAATTCCTTTTGTACTTTTGTTATATCTCTTTTTTTTGGTGTTTTGTATTAACTTGAGGCAGCTATGTAGGACAGTGGACAGAGTGCTGTCAGGACAAATTGAGATCAAATGCAGCCTCAGATCCTTCCTGTCTAAGTGACTTTGGGCACATTATTTAACCTCTGTCTGCCTCAATTTCTTCATCCATAAAATGTGAATATTTTTGTAATGGCAAATCAGGCCATTTTGTATCTCAATTCTTACCTGTCTCTTCGTTGTTGAATGGACATTGCCTCAGAAAAACTGAGGCCTGGGAAAGACCTTAATTTAAGAAGGTTGAGGTCATCCACTGCATCCTGGATCATTGTCAGTCATGTTGACTTTTGCCTTGCCACTGGACTTCAATAACTTTGGAGGAAAGAGTGAAATGTATAACTTTGAGCAGCTCTGCCTCACTTCAATTCATGTGCAAGTCAAGACATTACTGTCATGATATCATTGGTCCTCTTTGAGAAAGAAGAACCAACAACAGCAACAACAAAATGACAAAAATTAATAGTAACTACTTGCCAGAGTTATGAGAATCAAATGAGCTAATATTTTAAAAGTGCTCTATAAATGTTAGTAACTATTATTATATAATCATTTATTCAAGTGTGTGATTTCCTTTATTGGAAAATAATTTTTTTGTTGTTGACAAAGATTGTTTTAATTTGTTTTTATATTCCAGACTCAGCTTTTGACATAGTTCCTTGTAATTCTCATGCATTGCACAAATGTTTATTGACTAAATTAATTGATGAAAAAAACATGAGTTACAGTCCTGTCTCTTGCATTCTCACTGTCTCCTGATCATAAAGCAAAACATGTCACTGCCGTGAGTCCTCAGTTGATGACAGAGTAAAGAGGTCTGAATATTTCCAAAAGCATAAACCTGTGGTAATCTCTAAGTTTTATCATTGTTGAAAATGATCTCAAGGAAAATGTATTAAGGAGACATTTTAAGGCACAATATATTATTTATTCAGAGATGTCTCTTTGGGGAAAAATTTTAAATCATAATGTAATATATAATATACAATAATAATATAACATAAATGTCTTTGTAGTGTAATGGAAGGAATAGGCAAATAGCAATAAGGAAATTTGGCTTCTAGTGCAAATTTTGCCATTAACTTGTTTTGTGACTTTGGTTAAGAATCACTTACATATGTGGTAGCTAGATGGTGTAATGGATAGAGGACCAGCCCTGAAGTCAGGAGGTCCTGAGTTCAAATATGATCTTAGACACTTGAACACTTCCTAGTGACCCTGGGCAAGTCACTTAACTCCAATTGCTTCAGCCAAAAAAAAAAAATCAATTACACATTGTCTTAGCATCTTCTCTAGATAAAACCATGCTCCTTTTTGAGAGAAGAAACTAGTAATCAAGGATTTCTAATTAATTCAGCTTTAAAGAAGGTGACTAGGTACAAATGCATAGGACATAGGTCACACAAAAGAAAAATAAAAAGTGAGCAATTCAGCAACTTAAAAAATTGCTTCCTGTTCTGCTTATTTTTTTGTAGTGTTTTGCTGATAGAGGAGTGTAGTGTAAGCCTCCAATGCTGGAAAACTGAACTGATTCAGAATCCTCAAGTGATTAGAGATAGGGTAGGGATAAACACAGCTGGAATTCCCATGAGCTAGACCTGAGAACTTAACACACACACACACACACACACACACACACACACACACACCATCCCTTTCCTATCTGTCTGATTCCAATACAAACTAAAAGAAGGAAGAAGGAGAAGGAAGGAGAAATGAAGAGGAAGGAGGAAGAGAAGGAAGAGGAGGGAGGAGGAGGAGGAAGAAAAGGAGAAAAAGGAGGAGGAGGAAGGAGGAAGGAGAAGGAGGAGGAGGGAGAAGGAGGAGGAGGAGGAGAAGGAGGAAAAGAAGAAATGTGCTTTGGAATTTCATTAAATATTTCTAATCAATTTAGAGCTTTGTCAGGTTTAGAGGATTATCAATCTTTGTATGTCTCTCAGAAGTTTATGCAGATTTTTAGCTAAATGATTTCTTCTCCAATTTCTATTTCTGCCTTGCTATTATTAACTTGCTACTAACAAATCTCAAATACTTTAAAAAAAAAATAAGAAAGCTATATAAACTGCTTAAAGCTTCAATGGTTTCCCATTGTCTAAAAAGTATTGACATTCAAGCTACTCCCAAGGCTCCACTGAAGTCTCATCTTCTACATTTCTCAATCTTCCTTAATCTTAGTGCCTTCCCTTTGAGATTACCCCTCCCCCCATCTATCTTGTTTGAAAATGGTTAGGTTGTCTCAATCCTATTTCAGTGTGAGCTCTTTGAGACACAGTTTATTTGGTTTTTTGTTTGTTTGTTTGCTTTTTGCATTTCTTTATATTCTCAGTGATTAGTACAATATTTGACACATAGTAAATGCTTAATAAAATATTAATTGATATACTGTTTGACTTCAGTATATGTGTCAGGAAAACAACAGCTCAGAATAATTTTACATAAATAAAGAAGGATTAAGAGAACAAAAAAGATTTTTAAAAAGCTATATAGGAAAGAAGAAAGGGAGCAAAAAAAAATGATAGAACTGGTTTGTGATGCTGATAATGAACAATGTGAAGTCAGAGTTGCTTTTCTTATTTTGTTTGTTTTCTTTGTCAGAAAGGATGACCTTTGTACTGAAAATGTTGGAATCAAAATGGCTAATAGCATTGACACCAAATAAAAATTAAATTATAGTCAGAGATGACCTATGAATCCTCAATATTGTATATAATAACCACAACTAGCATTAATATCGTGTTTTAAAGTTTGCAAATATCATCCCATTTTACCCTCATAGCAACTGTGGGATGTAGGTACTGTTATTATGACCAATTTTTACTGATTTGAGGAAAAGGAGGCAGCTATAAATTAAATGATTTATCCAAGAACATACAACTGATAAAGATCTGAAACTGGATTTGAACTCAAGCCTCTCTGATTCTAAGTCCAGCATTATGTCCATTGAAGAATCTCTGGAACAAAAGATAAGTTTTTTTGGACTAGTTCCCCAAAATAGGAGTTGATTATCTGAGAAGCTGATTTTAGGATAGTAATGCAACTCAAATACAAAGGCATCCCTGTGGCTCCCATACTGACTTTAATAAAAATACACATTATCTATGTTGAATTGTATTTTATTAATTTTGTTAAACATTTCCTAATTATATTTTAATCTGGTTTGGGCAGTAACATAAGCCTGTGGGCCAATAGTTTTACATGTCTGCTTCAGACTATTGAGGATGATGTATTGGGGCAGTGATTCTCAAACTTTTTAGTCTGAGGACCTTCTTACATAATTAAAGATTATCAAAGATTACCAGCGGTTTTTGTTTATGTGGGTTATAGCTATAAATATTTATTATATTAGACTTTAAAATATCCTTTATTATTATGAAAATTGTTTTAATTTCATGTATAAGACACCAAAAGACCTCAACAATCTTAGATTGTTGTCAACAAACAAAACTAGAGTTATGCAGTACTGATCTCATGTTATGTTGCCATTTGGATGGGATGATCTCCAGAAAATAAAATTCTCATAAAAACCTGATAAAATTCAGGCCACTCATGGATTCTCAGAAGGCAACAGTTTTTCTGAAAAGGTCAATGGCATCTATTCTGGCTATCCTCGGGTAACTTTTCTGTAGTAAGACGTACCTGCCTACAGAATAATTTGAATTAGCTGAAAATTAATTGGAAGACAGCAAACTACCAGAGAGGACTTTGGAAGCATTCAGGATGCTGTCATTTTAAATAGAACTGAGGAAGCATAAGAGACAGTTAAACATTATTGGGAGGGGGAGGGGAGAGAATTTTCTTCCCTAGTTAAGCAATTGTGTAATGAAGAAGCATTTATTAAGCACCTATTTAGTGACAGTTACTGTGCTATGTGCTGAGAAAGAAAAAAAAATGAGTTGGTACTTGCCCACAGCTCCTCTGTGGGCACACACAGCTTTCCCCAACAGGGAAAGCTGACTGGTTCCCCTTCATTGATCTCAAAATGGAATGAAATAAGCCTATTCTTTACTTTGGTATGAAATAAGTATTACTCTCAATAATACTTAGATAAACAGAGAGAAGCTAATAGGCTGAAAGTAATTTATAGAACTACTGAAAGGAAGTTCACTCATAAGCCTGACCAATATATTCATTCCCACATTTTCCGAGCTGATAAGGAGAGGTAGACATAGGACCCAGTGGGATATTATGGGAGGAATAATGGAGAGAGAACAGGAAATGTGCAAAGCAAATACTCTGCCAGGAGATAGTTAGAGAGGGCATATGAAAGGAAGAGTGACTTACAGAGCTTCAGCATCAGAGGAATGTGATTGTTATTTATCCTTCCCCTGTTGTGGCTAAGTAAATCTGTTTTTATTCATTGCTGAATGACCTCTTTGATATCAGACTTAAATTTAAAAAGGGATTGGCCTGTCAGATTCAATCTAGAGCATATTTACAATGCATAAGACACAGGGCTAGCTACTAAGGATACAAAGATTAAAAAAAAAAAGTAAAAAGAAAGAGTCCTTAATGAAGAGTTTACATTCTACAGAAACAGGATTGCCCTTCTCTATCTTCTCAAGTCTTGCTTTTCTTGTTCTCTTAAGGATTTGTCAGAGTTCTAATAGCTACTGGGCAGCTTGGTGACTCAATAAATAAAGTGCCATGTCTAGAATCAGTGCAAATTTCTGAGTGCAAATCTGACCTCAGAAACTTACTAGATATATAGCCCTGGACAAGTCATTTGACCCTATTTACCTCAGTTGCTCATTTATAAAATATGTTGAAGAAGGAAATGGCAAGCCAATTTACTGCTTTTGCTGAGAAAATCCCATGGAGATTTTGGTGACCCATGGGGGTCATCAAAAGTTGGACATGACTGAGCAACATTATATGCCAGCAACTGTACTTATCAATGAGGAAACAAAAAGAGACAAGACAATCCCATTCTCAAGGAGGTGACAATTTAATAGAGGCGACCACATGCAAATTAATCTGTACAAAGCAAGCTATTTATAGGATTGTTGTTTGTCCTTCATTTTTGAAAAGTATCAGTATCATCACAGGATGATGTTTTCACTTGTTCATGAATTGGATTTAAGTGATGCAGAACTGCACAGTCATCAGCCTCACTCTCTCTTCCAGAGTCATTGAAATTCAGGGGCAAGACAAAAATCAAGATAACTGGCAATGGCCCAGGATGCGGTGGATGACTTTGGTGTCTTCAATGTCTGGCCAAGCTCTAAGCACTCCATAGTACTTGCTTCAGCAATTTTTATGGTCATTATAACAAACTGTTCTCATCCACCCACTTTGTCTGGGAGGTCTTTACATGCATGGGACAGACACCCTCCCCCCCAACTCAGTCAGTTACTCTCGATCTGGAAATCTAGGTTTGCTAAGGTGTGGCCACTGTGCATACTAAAGCTTTTTGGAGCCACAAGTGAGAATTAAGTGCTCTATCCATGTGCTGTCTGGTTCATAGTAGGTGCTTAATAAATGTTAATTGATTGATTAATATTATGTTCATTTGACATCTTCCTCAAGGGAGGACTAACAGAAAAGTAGTTTAAAATCAGTAAACATTCTTATTTGCTTTTGCAGAATTTGATATGGAGTCGGAGGGCACTTCAGAAGTTATTTACTATAATTCTTCATTTCCCTTTTTTTTCAAATTATTTTTTTCCTCTAACAAGTATTTATTTTTTTTAAACATTCCATTTTCCTCCATCCTAACTGTAACAAATACACATAATCAAGCAAAACAAATTTCCATGACCATGGAAATTTTGGATATTGACCATGTCCAAAAATGTGTCCTAGTCACATATTGCGAATCCCTGTGAAAAGGAATCACTGATGTCTGGGATAATGATTGATGATTGTGTTGAAATGATCATAACTCTAAAGTTATTTAAAGTTTGTTTTTACAACCTTGGTATTATTGTAGAAATCGTTCTCCTGGTTCTACTCCCGTCATTCTGTAATACTTCATACCAGTTTTCCCACATGTCCCTGAAACTTTCTTTATTTCTTAATAATCTATGCTATCTACGTATCATAATTTGTTCTTCTACCCTCAAATTGTGGATTAAGAATCTTCAAAGGGGGATTAGGAGACAGCAAAATATCACTAGATAGAGTACTGGGCCTGGAGTCAGATTTGAGTTCAAACCCACCTTCGTATATTTACATGTATCTCCCAGCAAGTCACTTAATCTTAATTTTCCTTAACTCACAGGTGAAGGAGATGGAAAAGAGAAAATACCACTCTAGTACCTTTGCCTGGAATACCATATGGTTAATAAGGTCACAAAGAATAGAACCCGACTGAATGAAATGACCACAACATTCTCAGTTAATAGACATCACAAAATGAGCTGTTATAATTACTTTTTAACATATGGACCCTTTATCTCTTTCTTTAATCTCTTTGTAACCCAAGATGCAAGATTTTATTCTAGTCCTCAGATGTTCTTCCCACTGTACACCTGGAAAAGATTGAAGGTATTGGCTAGGATGGAGTTTGTTTTTGATTTTATTCATCAATGTTCAGAGGATTCCTTCCTCACTGTAACGATTCTGATAAATACAACTTTATGACACACCAAAGAAACTGCCCCACAGGCAAACAGTCAAAAAGGTGGTTGCAGTCACTAGGAGTTCCCCCAAGAAGTTCAATTAGCGGGTGGAGTAAAATACAGATCTTACCCTATCCCGCCCCTCTTCCACAAAAAATCACTAATGAGCGGCTGCAGACTATGCTTTGAGCAGATAGTGTCCTATAATGGGGCGTAATAACTAGTGCCAGACGCCCAGCCATCCTGGCAATCTGCCTCCAGAAGTCTTATCCCCATCTTCATTAATAGGAATAACAACAGTTCTTACCAGGGTCATAAATAAGAGGACTGGAGCAGGAGGGGAGAAGCAGAGCCAACCACTGGACGGGAGGAGGGGGGAGCTACCACAGATGGCTCCGTGTACATACCTTTCCTTTCTTTCCCTTCCTACCCGGAGCTAGAGAGTCAGCGTCACTGACTGGTGAGTAGGACTATTGCCCCATGGCGGGGGCGGGACGGGAGCTGGGTGCTTTCTCCTAGGCTCAGTGGGTGCGAGGGGCTCTCTCTACCCCTCTGGCCGGAGTTGGTTGGAGCCGGTTGCGGGCGGTGAGTAGGAGGAGGTAGAGGAGATCTGGCGGGCCCTTGGGTGGGGGGCCAGCGCTACTCAGTCTGGGTCCGAAGAGGGCG
Organism: Sarcophilus harrisii; assembly: GCF_902635505.1. NCBI lineage: Eukaryota > Metazoa > Chordata > Mammalia > Dasyuromorphia > Dasyuridae > Sarcophilus > Sarcophilus harrisii. The sequence goes on from NC_045428.1 coordinate 291,418,948, forward strand.
GGCTGCAGCTGGAACAGACTGACTGAGATTGGGACTCCGCAGAGTGGAGCAGGGCAGGGCAGGACAAGGGCACTCTGGGGAGAGAGGGACCTTCAGGAACTCGCCGCAAGAAGCAGCAGAAAGGATGACAAGGTTAGTGGGGACGGACAAGAAGTTACTTCGCTCTTTTTCTCTAGGAACAAAAGCAGGTTCGAGGGTCTGCTGAGTAAAGAAAGACACGGGGTCGAATGGGAAACAGCCAAAAATTGTATGATGATCTTGGGGAGGGGGCACCAAGAAGGAGATATGGGGATATTGGGGGAGCTCCTCTTCCCGCAGAATCCTTGGGGCTAGAGTGAGCTGTCTGCAGAGAGGAAGCGCGGATGCTAAAGGGGTACTCTTCTTCATCTTGGGGGGCTAGGCAACAGCGTTTGTAAAATAGGGGACAGACTTTGCACGATTCTCTCCTAGCAACCCCGAAAGGGGGAGTTGAAGAAATTTGTAGGGACCCCACAAGCACCTCCCTTTGGCTGGGGCTTTGGGACAGAAGTGCAGAACTGAGGCTACCCCAGTTGGGATTACCCCGAAGTGGAATGGGAGCCAGCATTGGCAAGCTACGCGACTTTGGGAGGAAGAAACAGTCGGGGAACTTGGGTGGGAGCTTCCCGGCTGAGACTTTTTCTACTTTACTGTGCGGGAAAGTTACCTCTGTCTTAAATCCTCTGAAGCCGACCGCGGCTTTTGTTGCCTTGTTTGACATATCCCTGGTGCTCAACTTCGAAAAACCGAGACTACGAGCTAGCCCCAGCTGGTTGAGGAGGGGGTTGGGAATGGAATGATCACTTTTTTGTTGTTGTTGTTTGGGAGATTTAATCACACAGATCCAGTCAGTCATTTATTAAAAGCACCGAAGACCTGGCTCACCCAAGCCAGAGCCAGGAAATTAAAAGGCTGACAGGCAGTAGCTCCTAGGGCTGGGGTTTCCTGTTTTAAAGAGCTTTGTAAATTGAATCTACCTCCTCCATAAATCCATCGACCCTTCTTATGTAAAAGAGAAACCTGGCAGACTGGGGCAAAATGGATCTAGGAGAGAAAAGTGTTATATTTGACAAAGTCAAAGGACCTGGGTTCTAAAGTGAGCTCTGTGCTGTAGGACTCAGTACTTTGCACGGAACAATACAGGGTTTTAATTTCCTCATCTGTAAAATGGGAGTACGAGGTGGACAAGATGACCGTTAACGACCTTTCCAGGTCTCAATATCTGAATTTCTGACTAAGCCTTTACCTTTTATCTTCCCAACTCTGTCTTTACCAATTTGCTCCAGGCTCATCTCTCATCTCCCAACTCCTTTAACTCCCCTAAAGTCTCCAGTTATTAAATAATATACTTCTGTGAATGCTGCCCCACCTAGGTGCGGAAGGGAGTGGAGAATGGAGAAGATCACTTAATATAGTTTTGTAAGAATTCTTTGTAAAAACTGAGTAAAATGTCGGTAAATAAAATTTGTGCGCCCCCCCACACCCGCCAAATTATGTATGAATGATATTTTTAATTGTGTTGAAATGTTAGGTGTTTGGGGGTTTGTTTGACTTGGTCTGATAACTAGAGTGTTTTGGTGATTGTATGTTTTCTTCGAGATTCTTAAATTCAGTCTTGTCGAATTAGTCTGATATTTGAATGTACTATCAAGGGTTAATTAAAAGTATACCCTGAAAGCAGTAGGATTTTTTAATTCTAGTAGCACAGCAACAAGTTGTTTTGGAATAAATAAGCATTTAGGTTATCCAGTATTAAAAAGAAAAGCTTATTTCTTGGATGCTATTGCTTTAGATGGTAAAAATACTCATAAGAAAGAACACAGTTTTCTTGAAAAATAGTGAAACAGTAATCTTTCATGTTAACTTAATCATTTAAAAGTATTATGAATGATCTATAAAAGATTATTTTCCATTAAAAATCATTCATTATTACTTGGAGAAAAAATTATTGCACTTGAGATAATGTAAGTAACCAGTGCAGCCTTCACCTCTGGAGACCTAGTGGTTTACAAATCCCAGTCTCACTGACAAATGGAAAAATGAGATGTTTGGTTTTAGTACAGTCATCATTTTGCTCAATTTGCAATCTTCAATCTGTTTCAAGCAGCTGGCAGCTGTTGCTGCTAGGATGAGGCCCAAGACCTTTACTGTAGGGGGTGCAGTCTGGATCCATAATGGAGGTGGGAGAATAAGAGGATTCTGAGGAAATTATGGCAAGAAATTCATATAATTTCTATCTTCCAGGAGCTTGACTGAAGCCAGAGCTCTTCACCATCCTTTCCAAAAGAACTTCCTTTTATTTACCAAATTGTGGAGGGGAGAGAGGAAGGGAGAAGGAAGTTAAATGGGAGGGGGAAGGGAGGAGGAGGAAAGTAGGGGAAGAGAACAACTTTTAATTGATTTAACAATTAGTAGCTAAATTGCTTCATTCCCTCCCCCTTTAGAACAAATCGAAACAAACAGAAAAAAAGCTATTATCCCAGTTATGAAAAGACTTTTTTTTTAATCCAAAAATACAATGGAAAAGTAAATGAGAGAATTAGATTTATTTCAAATCATTTTTAGTAGACTAGCTCTGGGGATTATGACTTTGTTAATTTTTAGCCCATAGCATAGTGTAGCTTGCCAAACTGCAAACTTGGAAGAAGGGTTAGTTTTGCACCTATTCCAAAAGCACACGTGTTTCATGAGTTAGATTGCTCATGCAGATGTTTGTCTTTTGTCATCCCTTATAACTGATTCTTAACCTGTACATGTTTTCTGCATCAAACAAAAACAAGTTCCAAATGATCTGCTTAATCTACAATCCCCCATAATACTACATTATTGCCTCTGGGCATATTTTAATAGGATTCATAACACTAATTTGGCTCCTTCAAGAACTTGTTTTACAGCATGTGTTGGCTTTACTCAAACAGAATGCATTTTAAGGTTCTTTTTGCCTATAGGAGATCTTGGTATTTAGGAATCACCAAGTATATTACAGGTGTTAGTTACCAGTAATTGCCTACTATTTTTCTTTACCATTGAGTGAACTGATTTTCATTTTATAGAGCAAATCTGTATTGGGCAAAAAGGAGTCTTTTGAGACCTAAGTCTAACCCTTTTGTGCCTAAGATATGGGATGTTACATTCAGGATTTACCATATGTAGCCCTTGAATGGAGGCTGATTGGCATCAGCCCCAGGGGACGATATAACATATGTCTTCATGAAGCATCCCCATGGAAGAGATGTGCAATTCTATTGTTCATGACCTATGACACTACATTGATGTCTGTACCATATCATCCCTGGTAAAGTGGACAGCAGATGGGATCATAGACACAACAGATGCTACTTTTTAAACTCAGGTATAAAATGAAACATTTATACATTTCATCCAATCAGTTTCAAACAAACACTTATCTCATCCAACTTCACAGGTGCTGCTAGCAATATGCATTAAGACTAACTAATATTTAAGTTGTCTTTTGTTATAGGAGTATAATATATGCATACATAGGGGTTCAGGGAACAGACTTCAACTGTTAAAAAGTTTTTACTATATCCTGGCCAAATCAGGGGGAGAGAGACATGATAGCAGACACCTTCCTTCCCTCCTTCTCCTCTACCATATAGAGAAAAATGTGAGAGAAAATGATAAGGAACCTATAGTAAAGAAAAATCAGCCAACTCAGAAGGTTGTTCTATGTTGTCCTCAAATATCTAAGGAAACTGGAAAGGTCTTCATATGTTGATGAATGATGAATGAAAAGGTAGACTAATTCCTAGGTAAGCTGGTAGTATTTACTATCATTTTAGATTAGTAAGAATCATAGAATTTCCTACCAGAAAGGGATTTTAGAGATCCTCTAATTCAGTCTTCCCCCATTCCCTACAAATGAAGGACAATCAGATTAAGTACCTTGTCAGAGAGTAACAGCCAAGACTCAAACCTAGATCTGGTCTCCTGAATTCTTAATCAGCATTCTTTCTATTAGGCATTCATTTCTGAGTTTCCTTCATAGAAGACAATAATATCCAGTTATTTAATTTCCTAGGATTAAATAATACAAAGCATTCAAAATGTTCTATTTTTTGGAGAGGAAGGAGTTAAGTAACCTACTTTCAGTATTAGAAATATTTTACACATATCCTAAATAATGTCAAATATATTTCTTTGATGTTGTAGTTTTCTATTTTCCTAGCTTATTAGGCTTGGAATTATCTCTTCGGGTATGACGATGACTCAGACTACTATCCTCTATTTCTATTAGTCCTTCCTCTCTGAGACTTTAGACTAACTAGAAAAGGTGAGAGGACAAGAATCCCCCAAGACACTAATGGGGCAATGGTATTTCAAAAACCCTTTGCAATCCAATCTCTTCTCTTTCTTTCTGTCCCTATTGTTGTCTGTCTGTCTTTGTTTATTTTGTGTGCTATATTAAATAGTAATAAGCAGTGATGTATATTTCTGGTTTCCTTCCTTCTCCATTGTTCCCCCGTGTTCCACACTCTTGCATAGCTGTCCCCATTCTATGTTTTAAGTTTCAGTTTGGTCTGATTCCGGGTCCTCAAGTCTCCATGAGTGTGGGGCATTTCCCCTGGAACACTAATATAGAATTAACTCATAAAGTATTTGTCTAAATCTGAAGTTGTCTACGGGGATGCAAGCATCTAGGTGGGTGGCCTGTGAGAGATGATCGAGTCAGGGGTAGTAGGACCCAGAGAATTAGGGCTTCCGCTTACCTGTGGGGACACCTGCCAAGAGATCAGTTTCCCAAAGTCTGTCCTTAAAATTGAAGCAGACATGAGAGATGAGATAGGTACATGTTCTCCTTAACCTGTAGAGCACAGGTTGGTACTGAGGGAGGCTTGAGTAGGAGTGTCAGGAATGATGACCGGTCAGTGAGTTGGTCTTCTGCTATATTTTCTTCAGTAAGAATTATTTTATAGGGGGAGCTAGGTGGTGCAGTAGATAGAGCATCAAACCCGAAGTCAGAAGCACAGGGGTTCAAATCTGGTCTCAGACAGTTACCAATTCCTAGCTGTGGGATTCTGGGCAAGTCACTTAACCCCAATTGCCTCAGCAAAAAAATAAAATAATTTTATGGAAGGATCTTTCAATTGTAATCTTCCTATAATTGCTGAGTCAGTAGCATTTTGGGATTCTTTATATGTTTCTTGCAGGTCACTAGGGGGTTCTATAGGGAGAGTACAGTTCAGGAAAATCTGAGTTCAAACCTGTGTGTCTTTGAGCAAATCATTTAACCTCTTTTTGCCTCAGTTCTTCATCTATAAAATGCGGATAGTAAGAGCATCTATCTTGCAAGATTGATGGGAGGATCAAATGAAATAATTGTAAAGAACTTATCACAGTGCTAAGCAAACTATTGTATTTCATTCATTTATTTATTTACGTATGTGTGTAGGCAATTAGGGTTGTGACTTGCCCAGGATCACACAGTAAATTATAAATATCTAAAGACAGATTTGAACCCAGATCCTCCTGACTTCAGAGTCCCTGTTGTTATTATTATTTCATGCAGCAAGATGAACTGCTAACTTTGGATAATCTCTCACTCTGTCATCTTCCCAGAATTCCTGAAGCTCATTTTGCCTTTTATGTGCAACATCCTGGGGACTAAGCAGTAGATTTGTGATCTTAGCTTTTGTGATGCAAAATAGTATTGTCATAAGTAGTTATTTTATCTAATTCTCATCTCTGCATTGGTGAAACTATAGGAAAAGTCCTTTAAACATCTAGAAGTGAGATGCCTCTGTGCTTCTCATGCTTAATCATACTTTTCTAAGCTTTATGCCATAAATTGACAAATGAGTATAACACACATTTGTTGTTGTTCAGTTGTTTCAGTCATGTACAACTCTTTTTGACCCTATTGGGGGTTTTCTTGGCAAAGATACTAGAGTAGATTGCCATTTCTCTCTCCAGTTCATTTTACAGATGAAGAAACTTAGGTAAACATAGTTAAGTGGATTGCCCAGGGTCACACAGTTTGGAAATGTCTAAGATGAAATTTGAACTCAGGAAGATGAATCTACAGGCTCAGGGCTCTATCTGCTGTGCTACGTAACCATTCTTGTATAATTTTCATAAGGGACTAAAAGTCTATGAAGTTGAAGGACCTGAAATCAGATCTGATCTCTTGACAATTTGCTCTTCTATAGCCTTGACCCAGGCCCAATAACCTCCCTGGGGCTTAGTTTCATGATCTATAAAATGAAGAGTTTGGATTAGAAGATTTCTGAGATTACTCCTTCCCATCTATGACACTGTGATTCTGTATTTGGAGTAACAATAAGGTATTTAAAAATGGTTCCAAATAATTTATTTTAGTGGAACTCTATGTGGATGCTATGACAAAAGTTGTCTCATTTCCTTATTCTCCTTTCAGTTTTTGTTCTTATTGCTTAAGCCAGCTTTTTGGATGGTATCAAAGGAAAGAATTAAGTCAACAATTCTTGAATAACCAATTGCCAGGAACATTTTTTTAAACTAGCATAACAATAGTTTGTTGTATTGAAAATGGCTGAAAAAACATGAGATACCTCATATTTCCAAAGCTTTAAAAAAAAAAAAAACTTTTGGGAAGAAAAGGGGACATGAAAATTATGCAGATTTCAAAATAAGGATCACATGATCTTTATGGAAGACCAGTGAATAATGCTGCAGAAAGAAGATTGTAATCCCTACAGGTGAACTTATATATGTTATGTTCAAAATTTTTAGAGGATTTTCCTTGGGACATTTAAGAAAATAATCTCAAATGAACATGAATAACATCTTCAGCTTTTTATATCAATTGTGATTTATGTTTGCTTGTAAGGAAATGCCTTGTTAGTTGCTGTCCAGAACAGTGTGACAGCCCTGTGTTTTCTAGACAAAAACAGTGGAGGGGGGGAGGGGGAGAAGTTTGTAAGCAAAAATCAGAGATAGGAAGATCCTGGTATGTGGGGGAAATAAGTGATTGTAAGAGTGAGTAAAGAATCAGAAACTAACAAGCAAGATAAATGTAGGGTGCTGGATAAAAGAGATAATATGGAGAGGTCTTTAGAGTATTTATTTAGCCATATGTTAATTCTGTTAGATCAGGGTTTCTTTACCTAGAACTATGCCATAGTTATATAGATTCCAGGCAGTCCATGAACTTGAATGGAAAGGAAAAAATTGTCTTCATTTTCACCAAGTTCTAAATGAAATTTAGCATTTTCTTCAGTTATTTACAAACTTTCTAAGATAGGATCCATAAACTTCAAAGGGCTGCCAAAGGGGCTCATGGCGCGCACACACACACACACACACACACACACACACACACAGTTAAGAATCCTTGTGTTAGATGAATTTTTCCTTCCTTTCTCCTTTTCTCTTCAACCCAACACTTAAATAAATATTTTAAGGATCCTTGGATTGCTTTTTTTTTGTAGAGGGATGAAGAGAAGGGAGGATATTTTGCTGCTACAAGCCAAAGCCATCCACTTTATAAACCAATTTTCCAAGTTGATGTGTACCCCATCCATATCCTCTTTTTTTTTTTTTTTCCAAAACTTAGTCTTTATTGATCCTTGGAAAATTGATATATGGTTCTGGGATCATAGATTTAGGAGCTAAGAGGAAAACTAGAGACCATCTAGTTCAGAGATTTAGGATTAACTGTCTAGTAAACTTTTTGATTTTATAGATAAAATGAGGCTCCACATGGAGCTTAAGTGACTTGCTGATGGTCTTTTCCTATATCACGGCCTGTCCTCTATCTGAAATGTTCTGACTTTAATAACTCAGTCATTTTGGAACCAGGAAAAGACATCCTGCATTAGTGAAAAGAAGTAAGGAGGAAAAGAAGGAGAGAATAAAGTATAAATAAGAAAGCAAAAAAGGAGGGAAAAAGGAGGAAGGAAGGGAGGAAGGTAAGTAGAGAAGGAGAAAGGAAGGGAGGGAGGAAGGAAAGAAGAACAAAGGAAGAAAGGAAAGGAAAAAGGGAAGAAGGTAACAAGAGGATGGAGGAAGGAATTGGTTTGTAGATAAGTTCAACATGAAATATAGGCTTAATCAATTTACCTTTTTCAGCTTTTAAGAGTAGAAATTGAATAACTATGTGGATGTTAGAAATTTATTTCCTTTTCCCCAGGTCTGAGCCTAATATGGGAATAAGACTTCTTGTAGTTACTTCATAAAAGTGATGCAAAAAAGGGGTCTTCTAAATCTTAAAATGCTGCAGAAGTCTATAAATTCACAGAATCATAATTTTAGAACTGGCAAGGACCTTAGAGAACAAGTTTGTGTTTCCCTTCTGTTTCTCCCTCTTATCCTTGATTTTTGGTTTTGTTTTGTTCTGATTGTTTAGTTTTTGCAGAAGAAGCTGTCTTTGGCTTGTCTGGCCACATGGCCTCACTCACAAGAATACAGGACTTCACAGAAAACAGATTGTGTTGGTAGCTGGAAGATTTGTTGCCTTGACCTGTGTTCTGCCTCTGCTGAAACCAAGGCAGGGTAAAGTGGGAGTAAAGCCAATCCTTGCATCCTCTCAGGCTGGCTTAGACATGGGGGAGAGATATGCTTTGTGGAGTGGGGGAATGAGAGTCTAGCTGCCTTCCTGGCCAGATCAAGTCACTGCCTAACCATTAACAGAGGCTTTTTTTTTTTTTTTTTTTTTTTTTTTCCTCAGCAGGGTCCAGGGAATTATAGGCTCTGGGAATGCATAGCAAAATGCAGCATATATGCTGTGTTGAATGAGATATCCGTAGCATATCACATTATCATGAGTTGTGCGATCCAGTTCTTTTCCCAGGGTGCCATGATGAAAAAATTTACCATGCTTTGGGATTGTCACAGGCCAGAGAGAAGTAGCTGCCCCTACAGATTTCTGTTTGACGATTTGTTTCATCTACAATGTCAGTTCTCAATTTTCCAGGGCAATGTATATTTAGTTCTATCATTTTTGTCTTTTTTTGCCACCTGTCCCTTTGGCAGATTGGTGAATAGGCAAAATTTATTCAAGTTCAATTTATTAATTGAACAAATGTGTATTGATGAAGGCCAGTTTCAGCACCTTCTCTTCTCTGGCACCACCATGTGGTAGAGTTGCTAATAAACAAGGAAGTATTTAAAAAGAGGCAAAAATGAGAAATCATAACAATTATTTTTTTTTCTTGCTCATTTCTTTGTCCCTATCTTTCTTCATTTTGTCCACAAAGAGTAGAAAGAGAGAAAAGATTCTGTGAATGATGTCATAGCCAAGATAGATTTGTTTCAACTTCAAATTATTGTTCTCAGGTCTAAAACAGGGAGATGCGTGTTCAAGAAAAATGGTGGATACCACTATAGAAAAGGTTTATCAAAGATAAAACTTTTCAAATGCTCCTGTTTGCAGATGTCATTATTTACATTAAGCATTGCAGTGCTAAATAAATGAGATCCATAATCATTCAAAATAATTTTCCCTAATTATGGACACAGATGTCTTCAAAGATTGAACTAGGCTTGAAATCAGGAGGAGACAAGTTTGAATTCCACCTCAAACACTTATCAGCCTTGGAACTCTAGAAAAAAGCATGTAGCCTTTCTGTGCTTCCCTTTCTTCATTTATTAAATGAGACACTAGGATTCCATGACCTCAGAGATCACTTCCATAATCCACACATTTTATTTGACTAAATATTTCATCATCACTTGGATTGTTCAATATTATTCAAGACATATCCATCACTTAAACTAAAAAACAATTGATTAGTTTTAGTTTTTGAACTTCTTTGCAGAAGCACATCTCTCTCTCTTTGAATTGAGGACAGAGATGATATAGATTGGATCTGCATAGTTTAGATAAGTCCTCTGACTACCCTATGTATATCAGCTGCAGTTTGGTTGGTAAATTTTGGGCCTTCAGGATGTGATTTCTTTTTTCTTTTAGAAATGAATTAAAACTATATCTTATCACCTTATACTCCTCCTTCTCCTCATAAATTGGTATCTCTTCTCTCTGTGACTCTTCACTGCTCTTTTTAATAGCTTATTTCTTTTCTCTTTTATTTGATTGATTTCTCTGTTCTCTTTTTCTTCACATTCACACTCACATTCACCACACATTCCATAAGAAAATATAACAGAGGGAAAAAACCTCAAAATAATAAACTCTGTGAAATAATAAATTGGTATAAACAATATATTGTTATCCATTATTTCATGAAATATTACAAAAACCTGGATATTTGCAAAACTAAGTCCAAATTCCTTGGTGGAGGTGTCCAAGAAACGAATTTAAGTTTGACTTTAAATTTAACTTAGGTACTAACAGACATGATTTAAATTTAAATGTTACTCAAAAGAGGGACAACTCTTTTGATATGTAGACAAACTTTTCTAGAGGATAATGAAACACACACAAAACATTGTAGGCCTAAAAGCAGCCATCAATTAAGAAAGCGTTAAAGCTCAAACTTACCTAATATTTAATACCAATGATTAATCAAAATCCCTAACCCTATATTGGACAATTCTATAATTATTTAGAAGATATAATGCTAATATGAGTAACCTGAATATATTCTCCTTGCACAAGCATAAATAGGGATGGGAACTACAGCTTACACTTAACCAAACAAATAACTATAACCATAATCTGTCTTCTCGCTCCATTTGCATACCCCTAAACTCTTTGTTTTCAGGACAACAAGAGATAGCTTAGTATCATAAGATCAATTATGTTTGAAGAAAAAGGCTCTTTCAACATCATAGATCTAGAGTAAGAAAGGCACCTAAGAGCCTGCCTTGCCTAGTCTAATGTTTCAGATGAGAAGCATGGGGACCCAGGTAATTAAGTGATTTGTGCAAGGTCATAGAGGTTTTGAGCATGAGAGATGGGATTTGAACCAGTTCCTTTGATTTTCAGAGCTAATATATTTTCTACATATTCTGGGGACTTTGTTAAAGGAAAATAAAATGTGAAAAGTAACTTGCCCATTTTTTGCCCCTGCTAGGTAATCTGGTATATGTGTTTTAGACCATGTGGATAGTCTTGATGTTAGCTCTCCAGTGTTTTTCTTAGAGGAAAACATTGTGAGCAGTCTGTACACAAGACAATTTGTTGCACACTTGGAAATCTTAAACATTGTACACCAACATTTTTCTAGTTTCTCTGGGTACCATGATTTCTGTAATCAACATAGGGGATAATGATCTGGACTTTAAATCTTATACTTTGTTATGAATGCCTCTTGATTTATGCATGTCATGCTCTTGCTACATTGGATACAATTTTGGGTTTTTTTCTTGAATATTTAGACTTTTTTGAGGGATTTGAGAACATGCATGTTGTCATTGAAGAGTCATCAATTCTCTCCATGGGCAGCTCTCTCAAAGAAGAGAAAAAAGGGAAGAATTTTTAGTGTTTTTTGGACATGCATTAGAATTTATGACTGCTAACAGAAGGGGCACCTGCAGGAGTGAAAACATGTCCTTTATCTCCTCCTTCCTCGTCCTGTTAACATTTAGTCTAAATTGTCTTAAAAACAAACATTCATTTCTATGTAGAACTGCATATCTTGAATTTTTGTCTGATATTAACACATTCTCCTTGTTCTGAGAGCATCTGAGATATATAATCTGCATTTAATCATCTGTTTTATATATGTATATGTACATATATATATTATATAGTGGAAGAAGAGTTCAAAGTAAATGAACAGAGAGTTCAGGAAGCTGAGGTAGAGGGAGTAGGTCTGAGTGGGTGAACATAGAGAAGTATCAGGAACATTTAAAGAGTGTTCTGGGATGTTTACAAAGCTGTGTGTAGGAAGGGATATTTGAAAGGAGGAGTCTGTTTGCAAAGATGGGGTCTAGGGTTATTTGTTGAGATGGAACTATTTGTCAAATGGGGGTGGAGGAGATTTTCAGAATAGAAAGATTTGGGAAGCTGGAGGGTTATGTTTGCAAAGGGGGGAATCAAGAAGGCAGGAAAACAATGGAGGATGTTTGAGGAACTTGGGATGAGAGGATGCTGAGTTTGGAATTTATTTAAAAAAAGACTAGGGCTAAAAATACTACTGTTTTCCTTAGCCAATGATTATTATCATCTTTCTTACTTTTTAATGGATGGATTGAGGGCAAAAACTGAAACCAAACAAACAAGAAACATTTATTAAATTGCTATTATATGCCAGGCCCTAGGAGGCATTTACACACACACACACACACACGTATAAAACCAGTGATTAAAGTGAACTTTGGATCTTATATCCATTATTTTCCAGTATAAAACCTAACTTCTGTAAACAATATGAATTTGCAACTTTTTAGTCTAAAATAGTATTGCTCAAACTTTTTTATCTAGCTCACTCCCCAGTCTATTCCCAGAAAAAAATTCCTATAGAATTAATGGAATAATGAAATATATTGATCAGATATCAAGACTTCCTTAGCCATGATAAACAAATTATTTAATCACACCTGCACATACTTCTAAAAGACTCTCTAGTGCAGATGTGGAATACAATTAGCTACAGGTTGTATAAAGCCTATGAAATCATTTGCTAAAGCAACTGCAGGCAATGATGAGCTGAAAGCTAGGTACAACAATGTCCCACTGCTTGCCTACAAATGATGTTACAAATATCCAAATGGTCCTTGGTAGGAAAAAAATTCCCCATCCCTGCTCTAGTGGATGTATGGAGGGTGTCTCCCACACCAGTTGAGGATCCAGGATTTTTCGAACCTCTCAAATTCTTAAAGTGCCTTCCAAGTCTGGAATTGCTGTCTCAGGATTGTGGGTCAATCACCTATAATCAGGAAAAGAAGAGGAGGCAGCCAGGGCCCTAAGGTACATACATTCTCAGGCTTTTCCAGCCAGGGCGCATACTTTTGCTACAGTGTATTCATAGCACATTGGGCCTAGATCAGGGAAAGAAAGAACCCCTTTCACAATCCATCTTGGTGAAATTACTACAAATCCTATAGAACTGAAATAAGAGTCTACATATTTCTTTTTTTCTAACTTGTATCAGAAAAACCCTCATTGCTACACTCACAAATTGTGAGTAAATGGGCCAAGGGATCAACCAGAATTTGCTGCCAAATGCCAAGTGCTGATCTTTTCAGCATTAAGTTATGCAGGATCCACAGAGTTACTTGAAGCCTCCAGAAGTGCATTCTTTCCTTGCCATGTATACTTTATGTGGTACAAAATTTCTGCTACATGTATGAATGAATGAATGAAAAAATAAAATAAATAAAAATAAAATAAAAATGCATACATTCACATGTATATGTAAACTTCTACATAAACAGTTTTCAACAAATTGCTTTTCAAAGATAATAGAATTACGATGTTTGAACATATGTGCTCACCAAAGGCATTTGCCACAGATTATATATCTCAGATGCTCTCAGAACAAGGAGAATGTGTTAATATCAGACAAAAATTCAAGATATGCAGTTCTACATAGAAATGAATGTTTGTTTTTAAGACAATTTAGACTAAATGTTAACAGGACGAGGAAGGAGGAGATAAAGGACATGTTTTCACTCCTGCAGAAGACTCCAAATTGAAGGGAGATTCCCTGTAAATAGTGAGATCTTCCCATTGTTCCTATTTGAAGATACCACTGTGCTCATTTCCCCAATGACTTAATTTGATAAAGTGTGAAGACCAGGCCTTTAAAACCTTCTGAGTTGGGGAGGCAGGAAATGGAATTTTTAAAGATTATTTGCATTGTCCCCTGAATTTGTTTTCATTACCATAAATCTAAAATCAGAGCAGTTCTGGTATTCATAGTTAGTGTTCATGCATAGATAGAGACATGGTTTTGAAAGTAATGTTTTACTAAGAGTGTCTGTTTGGCAGATACAATTTGAAAGGAAATACCAGTCAAAAAGGTTGAAAGGGATGGAATCTGAGTAGGATTTTTCACTAAAAAACATTTCTGTGGTTTACTTTTTTAAAAATTATTTTCTTCTACAAAAAACAACCATGGTTACTTTTTTTGTTTCTTTGTTGTTGTTGTTGCTGCTGCTGCTGCTTCCTTGGTGGTTGTATGCTTCTGGGGCAAATGTTATCCATTAAAGATCTCTTTCTGACTGTGGCTTTTTTTTTTTTTTTGATGTGGGAAAGATGAAGCCTTGGAGTAATGAATAGAAAATCAGCTTGAGTCAGGAAGAATTGGATTCTGTCCTTCCTTCTGATATATATTAGCTGTGTGATCCTCTATTAAATTATTTAACTTCTAAATGCTCCAGGCCAACTACAACTATAAATTGAAGAGTAGTTGCACATTTGTGCTAATAAAGAAAGTTGCCAGGAGTTTATCTATACCAAGGTTTATTAACTTTTTTCACTTGCACCGTTTTTTGCCCAAGAAATTTTTACTCACACCCTGAGTATATAGGTATATAAAATAGATATACAAATCAAACATTTACTGGTAATAACTCATAATTTCACAACCTCCACATTCAGTTATGTATCAATATATGAGGTCTCAACCCACAGTTTAAGAAACTAGTCTATACCAGTGGTTCTCAAAAGTGCAGTCTATTGACCCCTCTTTGAGGGGGGCCATGAGAGCCAAACATTTTTCATGACAATAATAAAATGTTATTTGCTTTTGAAAGTATTCCCCCCCCCTTCTAACTATATATCTGTATGAAGCTAGATTTTCTTCATATACTTCAACCAAAAGAATATGTCTCAATAGAATGAATGCAGAAACAGATGGGAAAATGCAGCTGTCTCCTATTAAACCAAACATTAAAGAATTTTGTAATAATATGTAATTTTTTGGGGGAAAATAGTTTATAAAACCTAAATATTTAGGTTTATTGTTACTTTAAGTGAATTAATCAGTAATTTAAATATCAATTTTAATTTCCAACATAACAAATATGGATAGATGTAGCCCACCTAAACAAAAACACAAGTTGTTGTGAAGATAAAATAAGATCTTTGTAAATAATTTCACAGACCTTTAAGTATTACATAAATGCCATCTATTATTGCTGCTGTTGCTGCTGTTAAAAACTCTTTGGTGCTCTCATTTTTAAATCTAAAGTCCTAAGAGTTGAAAGTTTGAGAACAGCTGGTTTACACCAATGAATTTTACAGGCCTGGACAAAACAAAACAAACCAAAAAACCATCAGTGTGGATTAGAAAACAAATGAAAATGTTCCTGCACATTTTAACTTCCTTCATGTTTAGGCTTTCTGTATGTTTCCCTTGATGGTGTTTCAGATGTGCACCAGATGGCTGCTGGTCTCTTGACTAGACTCTTCTGTGGGTCTACATGTAACATACATCCACAGCAGAGCCCTTGGAACTCTTACTTCCACCACAAAGGCAAAGGATTCTTGTGTACAAGAAGGATTCAAATGTTAACTATATAAGGCTTTATACAGGATATTCAAAACATGTAAAGTGCAGGACATAAGAAGTTAGGAAAGCAGAAAGAGTCTCGTGCTTTTTTCTCAGTATGAGGGAAGGAGAGGAAATCTAATGTCCAGGTAAGTAACAGTAATAGAAATTGAATTTTCACTTAGATCTGACTTCTTCAGAAATCTGTACCAATAGCACTAAAGCCACAACTAAAAAATGACTTGTACTTGCTAAGTAAACATTAATGATTTTAAAATTTGAAATGATTTCAGTGGCTGAAATATAACTCTAAGCTACATTTTTGGAATATACCTGGTTAGGGATTGTGTATACCTTATTAGTTTGAGGCATATGGAGAGATAAAATTAACTCCCAATATAAACATTGTAAATGTGGAGTGATTTAAAATATGGGATTAGCATTGAGAACTCTATTTATGTTGTTGTTGTGAAACCTTATTTATAAGGCCAATTTCTGTGACCTTCTTTGATTATACTCTCTGGTTCATTTTGCCTATTATCACATCCATGCCTTCTCTTCCTATTGTGTCCTACCCCTAATATATTATTCCTATTCCAGGTCATTAGACCACAGTTTATTTTCCCAGATACAGTGCTCTAATGCCTACATAATATTTTCTTCACTATTCTCTGTTTTATAAGTATTATACCCATTTCAAAGATGAGGAAATTAAGTCTCAGAGAGGTCAAATGATTTGCCCAAAATAAGTATTTGAGAGCAAGTAACTGTGGCAAGTTTGGACTATAGGTTTTCCTGAATCCAAATTCTATATTTTATTATGCTCACATTGTCTTGTATGATTGAAAAAGATGGCAGTCCCAGCTTCATCCAGAAGAAAAAAATGTTTTCTTCTTTTAAAAAATCAATAGCAACAACAAAATGCCAGCCTCTATCTTCAAGGACCTTATATTACTCTGAGAAATATGATACATAAACATAAATACAAGAAATTTTGAAAAAGGGAAGAAGATTAAGATAAGGTAAAGAGAAGCATCAGAGTATGGGATCCCGGAACAGAATATTGTTCAAGACACAGTGACTTAATGGATATATCAATAGAGATTATTAGCAATTATTCTATAACTTAGAGTCCTGAGATGAATGAGGCTAAGACAGCTGGTCACTTGGTCAATAAGTATTAGAACCATGATTCT
Source organism: Sarcophilus harrisii (assembly GCF_902635505.1). NCBI lineage: Eukaryota > Metazoa > Chordata > Mammalia > Dasyuromorphia > Dasyuridae > Sarcophilus > Sarcophilus harrisii. The sequence continues at coordinate 291,435,503 of NC_045428.1, forward strand.
AATCCCAGTATTCTTGACTGTCAATTCCAGGAAATTCTTTTAGAGCTGGGCTTGGAGGAAAATCTTTTATTGCTTTATGATAATGTCCATTTTAAGTCAGTTCACATTTGTCTGCTTAATTTTGTTGATACAGTACCCCAAACTATCACTAAAATAAATGCTTTGATGTCTACATGTACAAAATGTCTTTAGTCTTTAGTGAATTGAGTGACAAAATTCACATTGGTTTTGTATTTGGGCATCTATGGGTAAGCAAGCAACAAGAAGTGTCTGTTAAGTACTACTATGTATCCAGGAACTTTGTTAAGTGCTAGAGATACAAAGCAAAAGCTATAACATTTACTTCCTGCAACAAGGAGCTTACATTCTAATGGAAGGGGGACAATTTGTGCATAAATTGGCACCTACCAGATAAATAGTTGGCAGATAATAGCCTTCCAGGAGATGGAAGTAGCAGCTAAGGCATGATGACTGACCTCCTGGAGGAGATGAGATTTTAAGGACACCAATGATTCTTGTTATTCAGTTGTGTCTGACTCGGTGACTCCATTTGAGGTTCTCTTGCTAAAAAATACTAAAGTAGTTTGCCATTTCTTTCACCAGCTCATTTTACGGATGAAAAAATTGAGGCAGAGTTAAGTGACTTGTTCAAAGTCGCACAGCTAGTATATGTCTGAGGCTGGATTTGAACTCAACTCTTCCTGTTGCTAAGCCCTGCATCCTATTCATTGTGCCACGTAGTGCCCAATGCCAAGTCATTCTTAGTTGTCAGATAGTAAAAAGGAGAATGTTCCACTTGTGGGAGCCAGTCAGTAAAAAGAATAAAGACTGGACAGGGATTATTTTCCAGAAAGATTTGGCAACTGAAGGGATATGTGACTTGAACGAGGTGTAAAAGATTAAAAAGCAAACTTGTTAGTAAATGTTCTCTTCCTATGCTTTTATGATTTGCTTTCTGCCTACATACTACTGATAAAGTTTTTAAATGGAATTAGTAGGTTTGCCTGATGGACATTTTTTTGGGATGAGAGTAATTTTGAACAGTTGGGGGAACATAGCAGTGTGTTCATCTGGCTTCATTGTTTAAAATAGCCTTTTATGGAAGAACTAGCACAGTGACTATCTGTGCCCGGAAAACCAAAGAAGAGCAATTAGATAACCCATCTAAAATTTAAGAAGTGCTGTTGTAGTTTTCATTCTAATATTTTAAAAGGCTAAATGATTTAGGAGGGAAGGAAACATTTGGCTGATTTCAAGTACCCCAACCACAAACTCCTAGAAATATGTCTTTACGCATGGTATAAACTAACTTGTATTTGTCTATTTTGTATATACTTGTATTTATTAATTTCCTATTTATGCTGCATATATGTATTTTGCACAGTCCTTAGTATAGTGCCTAGAATATACTAGACATTTAATAGATACTTATAGTTTGAGAGGCAGTATGGTATAATAGAAAGAGCAGGATTTGAAGTAAGATGATCTTTAAAGTGATGAGTCCCCATTTTGATACTAATTAGTCATAGAATTCACCTAATTCTCTACATCTCTATTCCTTCCATTTAAATAAACTGAAAGATTCTAGTAGATGGATGAAACTGAATATGGAATTAGAAGACCTGGGTTTGAATTTAAGCTTATGAATAAGGAAACTGAGATTCAAAGAAATTGAGTAATTTGCCCAAATTTTCTGAAGCTTATTAAATGGTGGAGTTATAATGAGAACCCCATATCTTCTTATTCCTAGGATTCTTTTTAGTATATCAAGCTAAAAGATTTTTGAATGGGAGAGTGACATAATTAACGCTGTACCCTTAAGGAAGTTGTTTTGATGATATGGAACCTTTGTTCCAATAGGATTCTAACTTTAAATCCCATGGTTTTGATTAGTGATCTCTGTCTATCTCTGTGTCTTTGTCTCTCTCTGTGTCTCTCTCTCTCTTTCTTTCTCTTTTTCCACCTCTCTCCTCCCATCCCTTCCCCCATCACTGAACTTCTATTTATGCACACCCCATCACTAGAAATAATGACACACTTATATCATAAATATAACTATCAAGTATAAGCAATAATTATTGTAACCTTATAAGTATTGATGGATTAAAATAAACCCAACAGTAATATATACATCAGAATTCATACATAAAATTGGGCCACATATGTTTAGAAAAATCATACATGCTTAACCTGTATTGGATTGCTAGTTTTGGAGAGTGGGAGGGGGGAGAGGGAGAGAAATTTGGAACACAGAAGTTTTGCAAAGGTGAATGCTGAAAACTAACTTTGAATGTATTTGAAAAAATTAAATCCTATTTTAAAAAAAAAAAGCTGGGTAATACTTTAGACATGTACTTAGCATCCCTGAGGAAGAGTGAGAATAGGTAGAACCATTCACCTACGGACACCTAGGTACCTCATTCCAATGAGTAGTATTAACAAGTATATGTATAACTAAAATCAAATTTTGGTAGCTATGGGCCATAGGTAATCTTGGTTGTCTATTCATGCCATTAGACTTCTAGATGAGAACCACAAAGAAAAAATAAAACCTGATAACAATTGGAGCTGTCCATCAATAAAATTGGTTATTTTGAATGAGTAATGTGTTTCCTAGAGAATAGATAATTGTTAGGAATACTGAAAACAGGATTCATGATTGGGGAAGAGTTTGGACAAAAGTACTTCTGCCATCCTTTTTAACTTTAAGATTCCTTGGGTTTCTAAGTCCTATGACTCATTCTTTGTTTGGGTTAGTTTTACCTAAGTAAATCTACTAGCCAGTTGTTGCAGAAGTTTGAACAAAATTTTTTTTCATCTTTTAGGCTAGTATCCAGACCTGGTTCCTCAGTAAAGCTGTGGAGTTGATGGTAGCTGTCCACATTTATTTTATCTTTTTATCATTTGGGGATCCCTGATTTTATTTGGGTACAACTAAGCCTTCTGAGTTCCTATCTTTTGTTTTTCAAATATATGCTCCCTGTTGAAGATTCTCATTGCTATTTTAAACAAGCCTCTATCTCCTGGGGTATTGTGTTCACTGAGGTGATAGACAAGTCCAAAATCTAATAAAAGACCTACTTATTTTCTCCAATTTATTTGGGATTGTTTAAATGGTTTCTGTTCTCTTCCTCTCTCCCTCCCATCTATGTGAACTTTTTAAATAAACTTTTACATTGAAGTCTTACAAAAAAACCAACATTTTACACATATAGATGTTAATAACAAACCCTTGGTGCTAACAATAAGAGCAGGATTATGGCACCAGCAATAATTTGAAAAAGGGAGAGACTTGAGAAGAGACTAATTAAGAGGTTGTTACAGAGGTTCTCGTACAAAAATAATGAGCACTTTATGTCAGGACTGGTACCTGATTAGATAAAGGAGATGAAGGAATTCAAGATGACTGAAGTATCAGGCTTTGATAATTGAGAGAATCATGATTTCATTGACAAAAATAGAGATATTAGAATAGCTAGAAATGTAGGATGCTTCACAAGTATGACTATTAAATGTTCTTCAAGAGCAAAAGTTTTTAACTTTTTTGTTTGTTATGATCCTTTTGGCAATCTGGTTCACTATTATATAATGTTGCTGATATTCATAATAGAAAGATATGCTCTATTCCACTTAGAAGTTAGTGAATTTTTTTTTCCATCCTAGCTTACAGATCTTTGGAAATCCTTGGGTCTGAGGACCTCAGGTTAACAGTCCATTCTCTAGAGACTATACTCTATCTACGAGAATATGAATTTTCTGCTAGTTTATAGCACTTAATAAAGGTTAAATAGATCTCCTCACCAATTGAAAACTAAGATTTTTGAAGAACATAGTCTATAAATACTTTCCATCTTTAAATATTCCCCTTTGAATGACCAACTTATTATTGTTCTCAGGATTTTTTTTTTCCCTTATGAGATTCTTGGCTTATTCTGACTGAAATAAGTGCGTTAGTATTGTTATTGTTATTTTAAAATAACAATATAGTTAACTTACCTGTCAACATCCATTTCCAAAATCTCATTGTTTATGGAAGAAATGTTAAATATATTTGCCAAAGTTTGAGTATGGGAACCTCAAGAATTTTCTTTCTAAGATCACAAGGGCAGTATCTTCCAGTGTTTGCAACAGAACTAGTAAAAAGGTCTTTCTTATGAACTGTTATTGTTTTTCAGTGAAGTAGGCCAAATGTATTAGTAAAATTCAATACTTGTTGAACAGTTGTTAGGGACATAGTTTCAATTTCTGATATTATTAGTAATTGTTATTAATCCCTATTCCTATTCAGATTTTTTTTTTTTTTTGCAATCTGCAGTGTAATTTTATTGGTTTATTAGTACAAATGAGTCATTCAATAAACATTTATTAAACACCAATATGCTTGCTTTGTGGTAAGCAATGTGCTAAGCATTGAAAATATAAATACAAAAGAAAAGACAATCCTTACTCCAAAAGAGCTTAGAATAAATCATGAAATTTGAGCTGGAAGGTCAGAATGCAAGATTTAAAGCTAGACATCAATTGACAGATGGTAGATCTTTGCTTAAGTTTTTCTTTACTTTTTTTTATTTTGGTTGAATAAAAATTATCTCTCTCTCTCTCTCTCTCTCTCTCTCTCTCTCTCTCTCTCTCTCTCTCTCTCTCTTTTTCATGCAGATTTCAACACGATTATGGCCGAATACAGCCACATACAAAACCAGCTGGATTTACAGAATGGTAGCTTGGAAGAAGATTTTGTGGTGAATTCCCTTGAAAACAATCTCCAAGGCATAATGGATAGCTTAAACCAGAAGAAATATACTTCTAGCCTAAGATTTAAAACTAATGGAGACTATCCTGGCTCCTATTTAACTCTTTCACAACCAATGTCTGCCAAGAGAAGCCCATCTCCTCTTGGGTCTGGTATTAGAAATGCCTCCTTTGCCAAAATCCAGGGAAGTAAACAATTTTCTTGTGATGGCATTGACAAAAACATTTCCACCAAACCTCCTGCTCCTTTTCTAGGTACTACACCCTCCCTTAGTGGATATCCCCTTGGGATGACAGACTTTGATCATTGTGCTGGTTGGGAAGATGATAGGCCCTTGAAGCTTGCTGATAAACTTCCTTATTCCAAGTATAGCTCAAAGAATAAGTCCTATGACAATGTCTACTTTCTTGGGGGACTAGAAGGCCGAAAGGCATCAGGATCCCTCTTGACCATGTGGAATGGAAACTCCATTAATGATGTTGGACTTTCATCTCTTCGAAGGTCTGGAGCCACAAGCATGCCCTCTAGCCCAAAGCAGTCCAGAAAGATGAACATTCAGGATAGCATCTCGCTTCAGCCCAAAATGACAAAACACAAAGAGATAACACCTGAGAATGTTGGTTTAAGAACTAGGAAATATTCAGGAAGCTCCCTTAGTCAAATGGGGGCATACAGCCGTTCACTGCCTAGGTTGTACAAAGCTGCTGAGAACCAGCCCATGCCATTCAGTTTGCCCCCAAGAAACTCTTTAGGTAATTCCAAAAGAAAGAAACTTGGGGAAAAGGATCTACCTCAAAGCATAACAGATGCTGACAACTACCTTAATTTTTCTTCCTTAAGCTCAGGGGCTTTGCCATATAAGAACTCTTCATCGGATAGCAATCCATATGTTAGCTCAACTCTTAGCATTCCTGCAAGCCCTCGAGTGGCTAGGAAAATGTTGTTGACTTCCACCTCATCCTGTGCATCAGATGACTTTGACAGGATGATATTCTCAGGAACAAGCCCTAGCAATTCATTTACTCCTGGAGAGTTCAATAGAGTATCTGTTGGCAGGAGGGATTTTTCTCGTAGTTCCATGGAGTTTGATGACACTGACTTGGAGAGCCTCAGACAGTCTTCCAGTACTCCCCAGCCAGTTCTTAGAGAAAGGAAAAGCAGCATTAGCTCCATTTCAGGAAGAGAAGATCTGATGGATTATCACCGGAGGCAAAGAGAAGAAAGGCTAAAGGAACAGGAGATGGAGCGATTGGTAACTTTTCTTTTCTCTTATTCACTATTTCATCTACTTACCAAAGCAGCCTTTTGTGCTGTGCTGGAGATGGGCTCAAAAAAAAAAAAAAATGTAGCAATCTAAAATTTCCATCAATTCTATATGTGCTCACAACTGCTCTCTTTCATTTCCTAGATTTTCCTAGGTTCTCCGATTGTTCCCTATTTCATTAGATTTTGTCATGACAGATAATATGATACAATAGATACAGAGTTGAGATAGGAGTCAGGAAGATGTATGTACCTGCCTCATTGTTTATTGAGAGACCTTGGTCAGGTAATTTAACTTTTCTGCTCCTCGGTTTCTCCATCTGTACAAATGAAATGACTGAACAGTAACAAAAAAATCAATAAATTAAAAATTAACAAGTACTTATTAAACATCTATCATGTGCTAGACATAATACTTGGTACTAAGGATCTAAAAACAAAGAATCTAACAACCTTTACTTTCAAAGAGCACATACATGCAGAACATATGCAAAATAAATACAAAACAGTGTGGAAGACAAAGTATTAACATTTGGGAAGACTAGAAAAGGATTTGTCTAAAATGTGGCATTTAAGCTATATCTTAAAGGAAGAATTCTGTGAGACAGAGGTGAAAAGGACATTTCAAACATTTCCCCACTCAAAGACATGGGGAGTATTAATGTAAAGTACAGAGATGGAAGATAGAATGCCTTACGTAAAAAATGGAAAGAAAGCCAATTTGATTGTTATTGTTCAGTCATTAATAGTTGCGTCTGATTCTCCATGATCTCATTTCAGTTTTTCTTGGCAAAGATAAAGGAGTAATTTTCTATTTCCTTCTCCAGGTCATTTTCTAGATGAGGAAACTGAGTCAAACAGGGCTAAGTGATTTGTCCAGGGCCACCCATCTAGTAAGTGTCTCTGGGACTGGATTTGAACTCAGGAAGATGAGTCTTCCCATTGCAGGCCTAGCACTCAATCCATTGACGACCTAGCAATACTTTGTCATAAAGTATAGAAAGAAGAGTAACATTATGAGAATGGAAAGATAGGTTGGGTACAAGAAGAGAAGAGCTTTAGACAAACTAAACAGAAGAGGTTATTTTGTATTCTAGAAGCAATAAAGAGTCACTGGAGGTTATTAAGTAGGAAAATATCAGGATCAGCTGTATGATTGAGGAAAATTATATTGAAAACTATATGTAGGGAGGCTTAGAGTAGGGAAATCAGCAGAGAGATGAATTAGAGGCCACTGGCGATAACTAGGTGATAAGTAGTTAAGTGATAAGTAGCTCACATTAGTGACTTCTCCCAAAGCCCATAGAGTCTGATGAAGTCAACACAGACAGCCTTAAACAACATGCATATTCTTCACAAACCTGTCCTTTGAGAAAGAAAACATAGTATTAGTGAGATTTCAGGAGGAAAAGATTTACTGGATTATCCCCCAAAACAAAGAAAAGAAAGACTTGAGATTAAAATAAACTAATGGATGTAAAGTGCTCTGTAAGCATTAAAAGGCTATGTAAATATAAACTTAAATTATATTCAAGAAATTTCAAGTATGCCTTATGTGGTCTGTAAATGTCAGTAAAAGGCAAGTATCTTTAAGTAACTAGAAGGACATGGTACAAATGTCCACATTCTGGAGTCAGAGACTTGGCTTTGAATCCCAGTTCAGCATCATACTGCGATATTAAGCAAATTGCTTAATATCTCTGGGCTTTAGTTTCCTCTTCATTAAAATCAGTTAGCCAGACCCAGTAGCCTTTGAGGCTCTTTTCAACTCTAAATTGTTGTTCCAAATGCTCCCACAAGAATTTACATTTCTTTAAAACGTAACCCGGAAAAAGGTAATTCTCTCTGAATTTCTTTTAGGTCCCTTTTGCATTCTTGTATCTGCTTTTTCATGTGTTCTTTTCTCTTCTCCTAGTCAAGCTATCTGCTATTACTCTCAATAACATCAGTGTCCCTGCTTATAGCACCTCTCATATCCCCTATTTCTTTAGATTAGCTGTTTCAAATCTGTTATAAGATTATAAAAAAGATAAAAAAGCTTGTTAGCAGTTCATAGCTTATAGTTTTATAATAGTAATAACAAATGGTATTTTTATAACTCTTATTTATGTCAGGCACTAGCTATGAGCTTGATAAAATTTTTCTAATTTGAGATAACCTGGGAGGTATGTGCTATTATTTAAATTTTACAATTAAGGAAACTAAAGCAGATAAGTGGAAGCATCTGAGGCCAGATTTAAATTCTGTTTTTTTTTTTTTTGACCCCAGGCCCAGCACTTCATCCACTAGCAATTGCTATAAAAATGGTTTGTTGTTGTTGTGTTACAGAAAACCCATTAGATTTCTACAAATTTCTCTAGAGAGTTCCATAATTTTGTTTTAGATTAATTGCATTCATCTGTGGTTTCTCTATAATAACTATAATTGCTTATAATAACTATAAGGATCTGGGCTACTTAGCTTTTTATTTTTCAGAAATATAAGTAAAGATAATTTTCAGTATTCACCCTTGCAAAACCTTGTGTTTCATATTTTTCTTCCCTCCCTCCCCTAGACAGCAAGTAATTCAATATAGGTTAAATATATACAATTCTTCTGAATATTTCCATATTTATGCTATACATGAAAAATCAGATCAAAAAGAAAAAAAGTGAGAGAAAAAAACAATAACAATAGCAACAACAACAAAAGATGAAACTACTATGTTATGATGAACATTCAGTCTTAGAGTCACATTTAATAAGGATTTTACTACAGAATTCAAGGGTAGCTAAGTGGTATAGTGCATAGAGCACTAAACTTAGAATCAGGAAGACTCCTAGGCAAATCACTTAACCCTGTTTATCTCAGTTTTCATATCTGTAAAATGAGCTGGAGAAGAAAATGGGAAAACACTGCAGTATTTCTGCCAAGAAACCTCCAAATGGTGTCACAAAGACGCAGACATGACTGAAAATGACTAAACAATAGTAAATAGAATGAAAGATGGGAGATGGAGAGAAAGGAGTAAGCATTTATATAGTGCCTAATATTTAAGACCACTTTGCTAAGAGCTTTACAAATATTATTTTATTAGATCCTCACAATAATACTGTGAGGCAAGCACTGTTATGATTCCCATTTTTTAGATGAGAAAACAGATTTGCCCAGGTATACATAGCTAGCAAGTAACTCAGACTGGGTTGGAACTGAGGTCTACCTTGGCTCCAGATCCAATAATCTATCCACTTTGCCTTCAATTGGCTAGGTGGGGGAAAACTATAAATTTTCACCAGATCTCACCAAGCTCCAGAATTTAAAAAACAAAACAAAACAAAACAAAAAATCCCTCTAAGGTTTCCATTAAGCTGTGTCTGAAGGTTACATTTCCATGGCTTAACAATTCCATGATTTCAATACAGGCATATTACCATTGATTGTCATTCCAAGAAACCATGGTGTTCACGAGCTAGTTGCAAAAGGTTGCAGTTTACAGGACCTGATCTATAGGAGCCTTGACAGGGGGTCAGAGGCTGAGAATAGAGTAGGGAACAGGAGCTTGTTAGGACCCTTATGGGAGTAGTGATAGTGGCTTTATTTTAGGCTTTCATATATCCATAATTTCAGAAGACTGGATACTTTTATCCACATACCTGGGAAAGTTCAGCATAATCCACTTCTACTACTCTGGCACTGGACCAGCTGAGATCCTCACAATATCTTTTAGTGTTGGGGACAGTGTAGGAGAAGCAGGAGATAGAGATGTTCTTCCTTGTTTCTCAAGCTTAGAGTAAATCTTCTCTTAGGAAAGGGAAACTCCCTTCACATATGAAAGTGCTCATAAGTGCTGGAAATTATTCTGTCTTCTACATCTAACCCAAAGGAATTTCTTCTTCTTTGATGCAGCCTTCCTCTCACTACATCCTGAGTAAAAGTGTTTTTGAAACACTTAGGATTGTCGATTTAGAGCTGGAAAGGGAGTTTAGAGGTCACCAAGTGCAATCTTTTCATTTCACTTATGACAAAACTGACACTAGGAGGGGTTAGTTAAATGACTTGCCCAAGATCATATGACCGGAGTTATCTTAGAGTCTGAGGCAGAATTCAAATTATAACTCAAAGTTCATTATTATGCTAAGGTGATTGAAATACTTGCAGGTCTGATATTCTTAACCTAGGGTACATGAACTTTCTTTAAAAAATAGATTTTGAAAACTTTATTTCAATATAATTGTTTTCTTTTTTGATTCTATGTGTTTTATGTGCTTAAAAATATGTATTTTGAGAAAGGGATCCATAAGTTCTACTTCCAGAAGGGCCCATGACACTAAAAAAGTTAAGAATCCCTCTGAACTGGTGAGACCTGAGTCAAATGGTCTTCTAAAGCTTAGGCCACAGATTTGACCTAAGGGTAAAGACGAATTGTTTTTATGACACTTCCTATTTAAGGTAGATGGTATAAAGCCTAGAGTGTTAGACTTGGAGTTATAAAGACCTGAACAAAATTCCTGCCTTACATACCTCCTAACTAGAAGATCCTGAGTAACCTTTCTCAACCTCATCTGTAAAATGGGAGTGGTAATACCACTCCACAAAGTTGCCATGAGGATTAAATGAAATGACATGTAAAGTGCCTTGTGAACCTGAAAGCACTACAGAAATGCCAGCAATTATTAGTATTACTATCACTTGCCTGGCCACCTCGCTCCATTCCATGCTTACTTTTGTTAACTGTATATTGGTTAAGGGACATTGGATGATGATATCTGTTACTTTAGCATCATTAACAGGCCAAAATTCTCTATGGTGTTGAATAAAATAATGCAAATTTGAATAACCACAAATGTGAAAAGATAGAAAGCTATCTATTCAATCAGTGATCAGCATACTGGACTCACAAGGCAAGGGCTATCTTTACACATTCTAAGTAGCACTTAGCTGGCATATTTGCAGACCTTCAGTAAATATTGAAGCATTTAATCATTAGCAGAGCAGGATTGCCAACTGTACCCAACAGACTAAGAACAAAAGCAGAGATTTTATTTTATTTATTTATTTAATTTTAGGGATGGTGAGTGTATTGGAAGGGAAGGCAAGTTGGAAAACTCTAATTATCTCCTTTTTCTTTAACCTTATGTTTTAGAATCTCAGACTCATGTCCTGGAAGTAATCCTATATAGCACGATTTGAAAGGGCAGTATCCTTAATTAACACTTGGCAGCAAACTGGTTTCTGATCTGTAATGGCAGTACAAGTTGTCGCCTCTTGATGGTGCCACAATTTTACAAATCTTCTCTTTGAGGGGAGTATACCCTGAAATTCAGGCACTGCATATTAGTTCTCTTGGTGAATACTAGTATGGTGTGTAGATGGTGACCTTATTAAAATTCATTGCTTCAATCACAGGAAATATTTTATTCATCTTTTTAAAGGTTGAGTGAGTTAATACTTTGAAAAGTGTTTGATGATTAAGATCTCTTACAAGTATATGTCAGTGCTTCAAGAATCCATGATTCAGTTAAGGTGGGTACTTATACAGATCTCCACCTCAATCTTTAAGAGCTGTGATAGCCAGAAAATACAGTACCCCTATGGCACCAGTCACTGCACTTTTGAAAGCTGAAATACACTATGTTTTAGGGTCTATGATGGAAACCTCTTCAATTTGGTAGGATCTGCAAGAGTTGACTTTTTGCAGACATAATGTTCAGGATCCCAGGATCACATCCAGGTCAAGGTGAGATATCAGAGGAGGAATTTAGCATAGTAAGATATTCTTACAAGTTCAACTCAAAAGTTAATGAGCAGTATTTGATCTGGAGTTAGAGAACCTGAGTTCAAATCTTTTTTCTATCAGTACTAGTATAATCTTGACCAAGTCAATGAACTTTTCTTAGCCTTAGTTTCTTGATCTGTAAAATGAGGGGATTAGTCTCATAAGATTTCTTCTAGCTCTATGTCTATGGATTCATGAATATGAATGCCTTTATAGGTAGATTGATTGATAAATGAGATAAAAGCTGAAAGTATGTGGACATAACAAAGAGGGGTGGGGAAATCACTCTTGTTCTTCCTGCTGTTGTTGAGTACCTTGTTTTTAAAATTATTCCCACATAAATAGACATCTATCAGGTTATACCCCTTAGCCAACTGTTTGGGTAACTAATAGATATACATTTAAGTGACTTTGATGAATGGTTCTCAACTTTTTTAGATTTTTTTTTCTTTTCATTCAAGAATAGTTTAAAGAAATTCTTTATAGAGACTACTTTATTCAGATATGTGGTAATTATATTTAAAGAACTTAGAAACAGTCTAGGAATAATAAAGCTTGGGAATCTGATGAAATAATAATTGGATTAGGAGCATATTCTCTTTCTGAGGCAGTGTTCTTTTATTATTATTATAGCTTTTTATTTACAAGATATATGCATAGGTAATTTTTCAGCATTGACAGTTGCAAATCCTTTTGTTCCAACTATTTCCCTCCTTCCCCCCACCCCTTCCCTCTAATGGCAGGTTGATCAATACAGGTTAAATATGTTAAAGTATAAGTTAAATACAATATATGTATACATGTCCAAACAGTTAATTTGCTGTATAAAAAGAGTTGGAATTTGAAATAGTGTACAATTAGCCTGTGAAGAAAATCAAAAATGCAGGCAGACAAAAATAGAGGGACTGGGAATTCATAGTCATCTCCCAGAGTTCTTTCCCTGGGTATAGCTGGTTTAGTTCATTACTGCTCCATTAGAACTGATTTGGTTCATCTTCATTGTTGAAGAGGGCCACATCCATCAGAATTGATCATAATATAGTATTGTTGTTGAAGTATATAAATAATGAGGCAGTATTCTTTTGAAGAAATTGACTTTGGAAACTTAGTCATTCACTGTATTAATGAGTTAGGGCCTAGTATAGTGACATGGAGATTTTTTTTAAAGACAGAATTGACTAGTAACTTAATGTTTTGGGACCAAACAGAATGCTAAATCTTATGAAACAAGAACTCTGAGATATAACCCCGTTCACTGTGACTTCATAGTTCAACTAAATTTTCATCCACAAATTTGCTGAGATCCTTCCCATATAGTATCCCAAAAGAGGTGATCCCAGGCATTGAAATGCAGAATTTTATGCAGCTAACAAACTGAGTTGTCGGTAGTTGGAGGCATGAAGTTGAAATAAACAAGGACAGAAAATTTTTTTTTTATTTTGAAAAAAATTTCTTTACAACATTATCCCTTGCACTCACTTCTGTTCTGACTTTTTCCCTCCTTCCCTCTACCCCCTCCCCCAGATGGCAAGCAGTCCTATACATGTTAAATATGTCACAGTATATCCTAGATACAATCTATGTTTGCAGAACCGAACAGTTCTCTTGTTGCACAGGAAGAATTGGATTCAGAATGTAAAAATAACCCGGGAAGAAAAACAAAAATTCAAACAGTTTACATTCATTTCCCAGTGTTCTTTCTTTGGGTGTAGCTGCTTCTGTCCATCACTGATCAATTGAAACTGAGTTAGATCTTCTCTTTGTCAAAGAAATCCACTTCCATCAGAATACATCCTCATACAGTATCGTTGTTGAAGTGTATAATGATCTCCTGGTTCTGCTCATTTCACTTAGCATCAGTTCATGTAAGTCTCTCCAAGACTCTCTGTATCCATTCTGCTGGTCATTTCTTAGAACAATAATATAAGGACAGAAAATTTTTACTCATTTCCCTACCCCACAGAGTAGGAGAAAACTAACTGAAGTGTTCTGGATTTTCTTGTTTTGTTTTTTGAATAATAAATAGATGATGACCGAATCTGAATTCAGGGATTATTGAATCCAAGCCTAGTGCTCTATTCAGTGTAACCCTAGCTGCCTTTCAAGGGCAATTTATACAAAAGCATTCCCTTCAAACAAGGGATACACTTTTCTTTGCAAACATCAGGTCCCTGGGAGAGTGAGCTCAAACTTAGAATACAAATACACATTAAGATGCACTTGTAGAAAATGCATATAGCCAAAGAGTAAACTCTGGACATACTTTCTTGAATTTCTTTATGAAGGCCTCATGAAATTCCCCAAAGGTCTAACTCTTGAATGGACTATGAGAATCATTGTCTTGACAAATTTTATAGCTGATATTGTCTTCTTCATGAAGGATCACTGTCCTACTGCATCTGTCTGTGTTCGTGCTTGTTATTGGTGTGTGTCTATCTCAATTCATTGTTACTAGTTTAGTCTCTCTGATAATGTTGTCAATGGGAAGGGCACAGCATTCTTCTGGGCTTTCCCCCTCCATCTCCAATCTTCTGCTACCCTCTGGTACAGGGTTTTCTCAAGGCCCTCCATAACTTGGAATCTACTTCTCAACTGTTCAACTTTGAACTATCTATCCATAGACCCAGATTGTATTTGATTCAGCCAAACACAAGATATTTTTTAATATAATGTCCTCTGTCTTTATCCATTGATTAAAGCAGTTCATTCCTGTCACATTTACCAAATGAATTATTGAACTCTTTTTCCATTTTTTGTTTGATTACTTGAGAATTCTGGAAAGTCTATGATTAATATTAATTGAGGTGGGAATGGAAACTTTCCCCCACTCCTGCCTCACATTAAGAATAACTGGGTCACAAAGAATCATAGTATTTTTTTTAGAAGAAAGAAAGATAATAGAGATTGTCTTAGTCCATCCTTTTATCTTCAAATGAAGAAACTGAGTACTGGTAAATATGCACTAGAGATATAGAAAAAAAGAAAACAGTCCATCTTGCAAAAAGTTCACGTAATTTGTGTCAGGGCTCAGCAGATTGGATTTCAATAAAGAAGCCAAATGAATTTAAAAATAAATCACATTGATTATCTTCAAATGGGCAGATCATGGCTTTTGGTTTTTTTTTCCAGTGAAAACAGCCAAGGAAGTGAGGGGAAAAGGAAACATTGTACGCCAGGTTTTATACTAAGTGCTTTACAAATATCTCATTGAATTCTCACAACAACCCTCTGAAATTATTGTTATCCTCATTCTATAATTGAGGAAACTGAGGCAAATAGAGGTTAAGTGACTGGCCAAGATCACACAGTGACCTATGTCTAGGTTTTAATTCAATTAAGGGCCTGAGTCTAGGTTTTATCTCAGATCTTTCTTACTCTAGATTTAGTAAATTATTTATGTGTCATCCAGCTAAAGGATCAATAGACTTTGAGGCTTTATTGTCACCTAGCCCAAAATCTGACCATTAAAAAAAAATTGGGAGTTTCGCCCTTAATGATGAAAATACATTGCATTCTCAAACCTGTGTGAAGCAGTCTAGGAGGATTCCTTGCCAAGAAGAATCCCTCCTAAGTGAATCAATCTCTACTTTTCCTAAAGGAAAAAATTAAGAAGGTTTACTGAAGATCGAATAGGATCTTTGATTGAATTCCAAAAGTCAGAGCAGCTGGAAACTGGAAGAAGTAATGTTTAGAATAGGGACAGGATGGAGAAGATTGATTTTTTGCTTTTATTTGTTTTCACTCTTTTAATAAATTATTTTTGGTAGGATAGTGAGGAGGACAAAGAGTTGGTGAAATCACCTGTCCCTCCATATCCCCATCCATACCCCCAGTCCTGACCATTTCATTACTTCTCATGTTCTATAGATAGTGAATGAATATTAAGGCCTGAATATGTTTGCATTTAACAGCAAATAATATCTAACAAGCCTGTAGGTGCCATGCACATCTGGCATCTGGATTTGACTAGCATGAATTAAGTAACCAGCCCACAGTCCCACAGTTAAACTACTGACAAAGACCAGAACCCAGATATGATTACAAATCCATTACTAATTTCAGTAATTTCCCCATTCACTTTCATTTCATTCTACCTCAGAATTTTTCTTTCCATATCAAATCTTGGCAATATTTCAAGAAATTAAAGTGAACAAGCTATTCAGACTTTTTCATTTTTATTTATCCTAAAATCACAAAACTGAAAGGAAATTCAGAGTCAAATCTGGTCCAACTTTCTCATTCAAGGAAAGTTGAGACCCAAATCATTCAAGACAAGGTATTGTCCACATTATTTTTTAAGTATCTCCTGGGACAGACACACATGTACGGGGAGTATTACATATGGTTTTAATAAAGCACCATACATATTTCAACCGATTTTGTTACATACACTACTGTCTTTCAGGCAAAAAAGAAACAAACTCCCGAAGCCCCAAACCTGGTTAACTTGATATAAATAGCAAAACCAAAGGAAGTGGTCAAATGAGAATATGTTTGATTGTGGGGGTGTATTTATTCTCCAGGGATCTCAGGGATTGATTCTAGACAAAATTGGTCTTAGTTTTTTTTTTTTTTTTTCCTTGAATATGGTTTATGCTCTGGTATTTCCACAACTAGTCCTTCATCACCCTTCTTATAACAACAAATAACATCTGGAGGGGTATTCCTGACTGTCCTTAGGTAGAGTGATGGCTGTACTCCTGGCATGGCTTTTTGTGTTGGGAATTCCTACTTCCTAAAGAGGCAGAATTTAACAGTCTTTATAAAATGATGTAGTTCTCCTCCCCTTTGAAAATTTGTTCAGTATTAGAAACAGGGTAAAAGGTCTTACTTTTTTGATTTGATTCCAAAGAAAGTCTTACTCTCATCAGTTTGCTTGTTTGTTTGTTTTTTAGTGTTCAGAGAAAATTATGAAACTGAGTTTTTCATTTGGCACTAAAATCCCATTATACTGCCTCAGATGACCTTGCATTTTTGAAGTCTTTTTCATTAAGAATGCAAGCTAAAAAGGGTTTGAAAACAAGTTAAAAATCAACTGTCACCTGAGGGCCAGTCTCACTAAGTTCAGAAAACTTAGATTTATAAGATTAGCTATTTCAAATTTGAAGGCTATTATGGCAAGAAGTGGTGTGATCTTCATACCTGATTTATATCACCTATACCCAGTAAATCAAACTCAAAAAAACAAGCCCTTTCTTTCCTGGGTATATAAAGTCAAAACAAATATCCCTTCCCTCTTTATTTTCTACTTTAGAATTAAAATATGTGCAATGGGAAGCTTTGAATAAAAGGCAAGCACTTGGGTTGAACCTTTACAAAAGTAAAATTTCTGAGTAAATAAGAAGGGATCTCATAGATCATCTAGTCCACTTCCTCATTTTAAAAATGGGGAAACTGAGGCTAGTAAGTTCTAAATGGATTTATTTTTAAACTACAACATTGCTAAAATATCCCCAGGAAGATGACAGTGCAGGGTAGCCAGTGTAGGTAGGGATTGTAGTGAAGGAATTATGAACTAACTTTTAAGAGTTAGCTTTTTAAAGTGAAAACAAATAAAACTTGACTTTCTTTTTTAGATCAAAGATAATTTTTTTTTTTGAAAATAGACAAAGAACTCTTGGAATTAGTGACAACATATCCAATGGGAATACTTTTTGAAAGTGAACACAGAAGTGATTTCATTCATGGTAAGGACCTGTGAATTCAAGGGAGCTGTTGACACATATAGATGAATAATGACTGTCAGGAGGAAAATCTCTAGGGTGAAGGATTGATTTATATGGAGTGTGAAGAAAAGAGCTTAATACTTGGTTCATCTAAAGTATGTAGAAGGGCAGGATATGATAGCTACCTAAAATATGTGAATTATGTATATACTAAGGATAAGGAAGAACTGTAAAATAATTCTCAGTGAGTCATGAGTAAGAGGGAATGTGAGTAAATATAAGGATTAGGTGTACATATGTTGTAGGAGGGAAGAAATGGGTATACCAAATGAGATTTCTGAGAACTATATATATTTTAATTTTCTATTTTAATGATATATTATCTTTCCAATTACAAGTAAAGATAGTTTTCAACCTTCATTTTTGTAAGATTTTGAGTTCCAATTTTTCTCCCTCTTTCTCTTACCTCCCTCATCCCAAGACAGAAAACTGATATAAGTTATACATGTACAATCAATATTTAACATTTCCATATTTGTTATGTTAAGAAGGAAAAATCAAACACAAGGGAAAAACCATAAGAAGACAATAACAACAATAACAAAACAAAACAAATAAACAAAAAACAACCAAAAACGGTGAAAATATGCTTCTATTGACATTCAGTTTCCATAGTTCTTTCTCTGGATGTGAATGGTATTTTCCATCCAAAGTCTAGTGGAATTGTATTGGATCACTGTATTGCATAGAAGGGCTAAGTCTATTATAGTTGATCTTCACACATTCTTGCTATTACTGGGTACATGTTCTCCTGGTTCTGATCACTTCGCTCATTATCAGTTCATGTAAGTTTTTCTGGGCTTTTCTGAAATCAGTCTGTTCATCATTTCTTACAGAACAATAATTTTCCATTACATTCATATACTACAACTCATCCAGCCATTCCCCAGTTGATAGGGATAATCAATTTCTAGTTTCTTGCCATCACAAAAAGAGTTGCTAACAAATATTTTTATATATGTAGGTGGGTTCTCTCCCCTCTTTTATGATTTCTTTGGGATATAGACTCAGTAGCCGTTCTTTAAGAAAACTGCCTATATTTTCAGTGATGTTCTCATGATTTGTGGCATTGTGGATAAGGAACTCGATTTGGAGTCAGTAAAACCTAGATTCAAATCCTACCTCACACATCCTAATTGTGTGACCTTGAGCAAGTCAGGTAACCCTGAGGGAATTATACTCTGGCCTTTAAGACCCTTGCAGCTTAAAATACATAAAGCCTTTACCATTTTTTTTCCCTAGTAGAAACTATTATATCTAAAACAAAACACTGTTTTTTTTTCTTTTTTTAGCTGTGGAAGAGATACAAAGTAAGAGTTTTCCAATTTTCTTTCAGAGAGGGTTTTTTTTTTTTGTTTTGTTTTTGTTTTTGTTTTTGTTTTTTTGGAGAGGAGGGGTATATGGTTCAGTCATGTGTAACACTTTGTTACCCCATTTTGGGTTTTTCTTAACAAAAATACTAGAATGGTTTACTGTTTTTTTTTCTCTAGCTAATTTTACAGATCAGGAAACTGAGACAAATAGAGGTAAGTGACTCACACAACTAGTAAATGTTTGAGGTTAAGATTTGAACTTCTGAAAAATGAGTCTTCTTGATTCCAAGCCCAGTGTCATTATGCCACTTAGCTGTCCACAAAACATTTTTTTATTTTAAAGTCTCTTTGATATGTAAGGTGGAGCAGAGGGAAAAAGTCATATGTGTTCACAACCCACATTCTTATTTCCTACACTAGAAAGCATGCATGAGAGACATAAAAACAATATAACTAATTAACCATATCACAGATTTGGTCTAAAATTAATCTTGTCTATAATAAATATTTTACCCTGAATTAATAATTCTGCTTGTTACCATTTAGCAGGGTTTTTTTTTTAGATAGTTGATATTTATATGATCCCTGTTTCTTAAAATATAAGGGATGGGAGAGCAGGGCAGAGAAAAAAGGACAAAGTAAAAAGAAACCTGTCTGGTCCAGGAGCTGGAGGGCTAGATCTAGAATTAAGAAGACCTGAGCATGGACAAGTCACCACCTTTTAAAGCTTCAGCTTCCTCCTCAGTAAAATCCAGACAAAAATAACTTAAAGAACTATGTCATAAGATTGTTGTGAGACTCAAATGAATGCTTTGAAAAAGTTATTATTATCATTAATGCCATTATTATAAGAATCTGGAGACTTGGTTATTAGTTTTGCTTCTAAAAGGGCTGTCTTTGGTTTAAACAAATGTATGTCTCAGATGCTTATGGACTGATTGTCCTTTAAGAAAGTTTTGCCTAATGAACCAGAAGGCTTGGTTAATGAATGCTAAGTACTTATTCTCTTTTTGGGAGTCCTACATTTCTTTGATCTGATTGATTTTATTTCTAATCAAGCTGGCCTTCTTGTTCTAGTAAAAATAAGCTGGCATTTTCTTTTAGAATGTCCTATATATTATCAAGGTCCATTAGAAAAATTCTGGATGTCCTCTGTGTTGGAATGATCATTGGAAATGTTGGTACAGATCTCTAGTTGGATTGCTCTTTGTGTGTTATGGAAAACTAAACAAATTTTCATCCAGGGCTTCTTAGTAGCCAACCTGAAGGTTAGACTGTGACTGACTTCCTGTCCAAAATGGAAGCCTTATTAGTATCAGACTTTCCCTCTGACTGGGGAACCTGATTTTCTTTCCCCCTTTTCTTTATTAGTTTTGATTGAGACAGGATTTTGCCAGGTAAATAGTAGTCCTCTAAGATTTTTGTAAAATGATGTCAATTTGTTAGATTATATAATCATGCATTTAGAGGTGAGTGTAATTGTCTGGGCCTACCAGCTATAGTACCCCCTCATGGAAGACAGTTAATTTTCCTGATTGTTTAAAAACTACTCTATGTGGATTTTGCTAAGGTACTTGGGGGAAAGGGGGGGTGGGGAAGGAACAACTTAGTAATGTGCTATCAAGAATTGGAACTCTGGACAAATATCCCCAAAGCACCCTAAGTGATTTGCTAGGAAGAGCAAATATTTAATAGGGGAGAGACTAGAGGGACAGGTTTTGGTACTTAACCAGCTGAATTCTTACCCAATCTAGTTGATGTTATCACAGAGAATAAGGGCGAGATAATAGAGGGGACAAAGTGTTAATGTGCTAAACTAAGTGCAAAAATTTGTCTCCATTCCACATGAAGTGTGAAAACATTTCTCTAATTGAATTGGAAGAACTTGGTATTGACTGGCCATGGTCCCAGGGTCCTGTTAGCCTTGGAAATAGTCAAGAAGCAGTTGAGGCAGTGAGCAGCTTTCTGGAACCTGCAAATTTCCAAGAGAGTTGTTAGTGGAGGGGAGATAGGAAGGCTTTGTCTTTTCTTACACTATCTTCCTGCCTTTCCCTACCATGACCCATATCCTTCTTTGGTATAGCTGCTTGTTCAGTAACAAACAGATCATCCAGCATGCAGCAAATATATACAAATATAGGTAGTGACAAGGGAACAGGAACGTTTGAGGATCGGGACCTCTGGCAGCAGAGAAGACAGCTGACTGGATTCTAGAGAGAATTAGCCCTGGCTACTTAGGGGGGAGCTGTGGAATAGAACAGCCCCAAACAGCTGACCCAAATAACCAGCTTCTCAGAGAAACTGCTTGATTCTTTGACTCCAAATCTAGCCTTCTTTTCACACCACCATACTACCTTTTACAATCCTAAAGCTAGGAGGAATAGTGAATTGAGAGTGGTGAATATGAAGCCAGTAGGAATGGAAAATGGATGTAAAATCCTGTGTTTTCTGGCTATGTAGCTCTGGGCAAGTCACTTAAATTGTCTCAACAATTTCCTCATCTGTGTGATGGGTCATCTCTATGAAGTGCTCTCCAAATCTTACAATGCTATCTATAAAAATCCTAATTATTATTATTATTATTTTTGTCATTATGTCATCATTAAGCTTCCTCAATTCTAAGTATGTTCACTTCCTTTAACCTCTCTTAGCATAACCTGGTCTCTGATATCTTTAGTTTTCTTATTTTTGATTTTATTAATTTCTCCTTTTATTTTCAGAATTTCAAATTTGGAATTTAATTGGGAGTTTTAAATTTGTACTTTTTCTCGCTTTTTTAGTTGCAAGTCCAATTCATTGATCATCTCTTTCTTTATTTTATGCAAGTAAGCATCTAGGCATATAAAATTTTCCCTAATAACCTCTTTGGCTGCATCCTATAAATTTTGGTATCTTGTCTCATTGTCATTTTCTTGGATGAAATTATTGATTGTGTCTATGATTTGTTGTTTTACCCTTTCATTCTTCAGGATTAGATTATTTACTTTCCAATTAATATTTGGTTTATTTTCTCCTGGCCTTTTATTGCATGTAATTTTTATTGAATCATGATCCAAAAAAAAAATATATAGGTCTTGATTTTGAGGTCTTTATGCCCTAATATGTGGTCAATTTTTGTATAAGTTTCATGTACCACTGAGAAAAAAGTGTACTCCTTTCTGCTTCGATTCAATTTTCTCCAAAGATCTATTATACCTAACTTTTCTAAAATTCTATTTACTTCCTTAACTTCTTTCTTATTTATTTTGTCATTTGATTTATCTAATTCTGAGAGAGTAAGGTTGAGATCCCCTACTAGTATAGTTTTGCTGTCTATTTCTTCTTGCAGCTCTCAGGAAACTTTTGAAGTAAACAAATAAAAAAAAAAGCTTTGCTAATGTTAAGTTTTTAAAATAGGAGTTTAAAAGGAGAAGGTCATTGGTCCTGATCTTTATAGGGGAAGAAGGAAAGTGGAGTCATATATAAAGTCACAAAAAGAATGGAAGGACCCTTAGATATAGCATCATGGCATCAT
The DNA here is from genome assembly GCF_902635505.1 of Sarcophilus harrisii. Lineage (NCBI taxonomy): Eukaryota > Metazoa > Chordata > Mammalia > Dasyuromorphia > Dasyuridae > Sarcophilus > Sarcophilus harrisii. The sequence continues at coordinate 291,457,824 of NC_045428.1, forward strand.
AGATACAGAATTGGAAGGAACCTCTATTCCTAAAAACAAGTATTTACAACTAGAAAGGACCATTGCTATCATCTAGTTCAACCTTTTCATCTTATATTTTACCGATGTGAAAACCAAGTGCCGGAGAAAATTGGTCAGTTCACACTGATAGGAAGTGAATTCAATCCCAGATCCTCTGTTTCCAGATCCAGAAGTCTTTCTATTACCCCATTTTGCTTTCCAGTTCAACCTGTAGTCTGTCTGGATCCCTTCATTTTACTGTAGTTTATATGGGTTCCAGTGACTTTTTCCCAGCTAGTAAATGGCAATGTTGACCTAGGTCATAAGTCAATAATATACATCATCAATAAGAAATATTTATTAGTACTCTTCTGTAGATAGAGCATTCTATGGTCTGTATAAGAACTAATCTTTTTTCTAGTAATTTATTTGTTTTTAATATATATATTGCTTTATGAATCATGTTGGGAGAGAAAAATCAAAGCAAAAGTGAAAAACCATGGAAAAGATTAAAAAACAAAAACAAAAAATGAACATAGCATATGTTGATTTACATTCAGACTCCTTAATTCTTTTTTCTGGAAGCAGATGGCATTTTCTTTTCAAAGTCTATTGGGATTGCTTTGGATCATTAAACTACTGAGAAGAACCAAGTCTTTTATAATTGATCATTGCATATTCTTGCTGTATTGTATACAATACAATTGTATTCCCTGGTTCTGCTTGTTTCACTCATCATCAGTTTGTGTAAATCTTTCCAGGCCTTTCTAAAAGCAACTTGTTCATCATTTTTTACAGAATAATAATATCCCATTACCTTCATATACCAGAACTTAGTCAGCTTCCCCAATTGATGAGATCTACTCTTTTTCCAATTCTTGCCACTATAGAAAGAGCTGCTGAAAACATTTTTGCACATATGGGTCCTTTTGTCTCCTTTATGATTTTCTTGGGATACAGTAGTGGCACTGTAAAGTCAAAGGATGAACTAATCTTTTTTAAGGCAAATATTTTGTGTTTTTCCAGCTAAAATATCATGCTGATATTGCTCTATAAGGTCTCAAGCTTATAGAACTTCCTTTATATGTGGTCCCTTCTGACTCAACTTTTTTCCATTTCCTTGATTCTGTGTTTTGTGTTCTTTCTGGGTTGCCTCCCTTGGCACAGAATAGAATTTTAGGAATTATTAAACTTCAGAATCTTGCTTGACATTTTATGTGAAGAGGAAGAATGAAAACTCCCATGTACATAGCCTAACCCATGCTAGCCCATCTCCAGGCACATAGCTTACCCCATTTAAAACATCCAGATTTCATAATACAATCCTCACATCTATGTGTCCTATATTAAGGGGACAAAGAGCCAAAAAAGATGATTTTGCTGGAAACTTTTTCTTTTATTTTTTTCAGTCTTTTAAAAAATTATTTGTTTTTATTTTTCAAATTATGTATGGCTAATTTTTTGACATTAACCCTTGCAAAATCTTGTGTTCCCATTTTTCCCTCCTTCCCCCACTCCCTCCCCTAAGATGACAAGTATTCAAATATGTGTTAAACATTGTAGAAATGAATGTTAAATCCAATAGATGCATACATATTTATACAATGATCTTGCTGAATAAGAAAAATCAAATCAAACCTGAAAAAATGAGAAAGAAAATAAAATGCAAGCAAACAACAACAAAAAGAATGAAAATGCTATGTTGTGGACCACACTCAGTTCTTACAATCTTCTCTCTGGGTGTAGATGGCTTTCTTCATAACAAGATCATTGGAACTGGTCTGAATCATCTCATTGTTGAAAAGAGCCACGTCCATCAGAATTGATCATTGTATAATTTTGTTGTTGCTGTGTACAGTGATCTCCTGGTTCTGCTCATTTCACTTAGCATCAGTTCATGTAAGTCTCTCCAGGGCTCTCTGAAATCATCCTGCTGATAGTTTCTTTTTTTTTTTTTTAATTTAATAGCCTTTTATTTACAGGATATATACATGGGTAACTTTACAGCATTAACAATTGCCAAACCTCTTGTTCCAATTTTTCACCTCTTACCCCCCCACCCCCTCCCCTAAATGGCAGGATGCAGTAGATGTTAAATATATTAAAATATAACTTAGATACATAATAAGTATACATGACCAAAACATTATTTTGCTGTACAAAAAGAATCAGACTCTGAATTATTGTACAATTAGCTTGTGAAGGAAATCAAAAATGCAGGTGTGCATAAATATAGGGATTGGAAATTCAATGTAATGGTTTTTAGTCATCTCCCAGAGTTCTTTTTCTGGGTATAGCTGGTTCAGTTCATTACTGCTCCATTAGAAATGATTTGGTTGATCTTGTTGCTGAGGATGGCCTGATCCATCAGAACTGGTCATCATCTAGTATTGTTGTTGAAGTATATAATGATCTCCTGGTCCTGCTCATTTCACTCAGCATCAGTTCATGTAAGTCTCTCCAGGGCTCTCTGAAATCATCCTGCTGATAGTTTCTTACAGAAAAATAATATTCCATAACATTCATATACTATATCTTATTCAGCCATTCTCCAACTAATGGGCATCTACTCAGTTTGCTGGAAACTTTTTCAAGCAATTAATGGAATAAGAGCAAGAAAGGTAGATGATTCATAACAGATGTATAAAAATAATTGCTCCTTATATTTCTAGAGATCTTTAATCTACCAAGTGTAATGGGCTGAAGCTGAGCAGATGCTACTCTGATGCTTCCTGATGGCATGGGGGTAAGCCTGGATCCTTAAAGTTAGTACTAACTGGATACAAACCTGCCAGCCTAGAAGGGCTTCAAGTATGGGCTGTCTACCATTCTCATTACAGTCCTTATCACCTCACCCATACGTTACTTCCATAACCTTATGATTTCCCCATTTCTTCTAATCCATCAGCATCACATGATCAGATTTTTCTTTGATCTTTCTATGATCTAATTAGTGCAAGTAATATGTTCATTGGTAGGTAGATAGCCAAGTAGATAAGTAGATAAGTAGGTAGGTAGGTATAGATAGAGCAAATATTTTCTTCTTTGATGATTCTATGATCCCATCAATGCAGGTAATATATCAACTAGTAGATAGGTAGCTAGAACAGAAAGCATTTAAGTGAAAGGAAAAAGAAAGTTTTTGCCTTTAAAGGATCTTATATTTTAATGATGAGGACAAAATATTACTAGGATGACTAGGCTGAAAAATAGTCAGAGGGTTATGGGCTGAGTTGGATATGCTTTAGATTCTAGTCCATATCCTTCTATATTTACTTAAAAGTATCATCTCAGCACACTTGGGACCTTCATAATCCCAAATATTTCATGAATATCAGTCCAACTTTTGGGGTATTTATCCCTTATCCTTTACTCTCATGACAATCATTGAGCCAAATCCACAAACATTTATTGAACCCCTATTATATGAAAATGCAATATTGGTGCTAGAAATATAAAGATAAGAAATGACGCTGTTTTTTGTTTGTTTGTTTGTTTTGTTTTTCTTTTGAAGAGCTTTCTAGAGGGAGAGATAATCAAGGACAAAAAAGAAATCCTTTTTAAAATGCACCAAGACTTTTTAAGACAGTAAAATATCAGGTAGAATGGAATGAAAAACGACTCAAAGTGCTTTGGAAATTTTGACTAGAGAAAGAAAGCTTTCTGCTGGACAAGCCTGGATCCACCTTCTTTTCCATTCATACAGAGTAGTATGATGTAAAGAATACAGTCCTGACTCAGAATCAGGAAGTCCATACTGATCTCACATACACATACTTACTTCTTGTATGATCCTGAACAAGTCACAATCTCTATGAAACTCAGTTTTCTCATCTATAAAATATGGAAGTTGGATGGTGCAAGGGTCTTCCTTATTCTAAAGTCTGTGATCCTACCTCCCAGGGTTGGTTATGAGAATCAAATGAGATAATACAGTTATTATTTCCACATTGTGACCTTCCCCATAGTGGTTTCCATATATCACAGGTAGGCATAAAAATTAAATGGAAATTTAGGGGGAGTTTTGCTGAAGCTGCAGGCCACATACAAATGCCAGCAGACAATTCAGAAAAACACTTAACCCAAATTTTACAATAATTTGCAATAAACACCCTATAAAAGAAAAAGGGAAAAAAATTAGATTTCTTTACTGGAATGCAGGGATAGCCAAATTGTTTTACATGGGTTTTCTAAATTGTGGAAGAGATGGCTTCTACCTTGCAAAACTTAACAGCCATAAATAGGAGCTATTTATTATTATTATTTTGTTTTCATATTGCTCAATGAGATTCAATTAAACAATATCCTAGGAAAACTTCCTGTCTCCTGTTCTTTTATATTTAATATTCCACTGACCATTGCACAGGTAGATAAATTACTTCTTTTGGGGTTGAATAAAAGTCTCAGGATATAAGCCTAACTTCAGGAGGGTTGCTGAAGAATGCTTGGCACAACTCTCAGAGAAGACTTTGTAAAAGTTGACAAAGGTGGTATGTTTTTTATTTTAGCCCTACAAGTTTTTATTTCTTCTACTGCATTTCTGTATTTCAAAGCTTTTTGTTCAATGCAGTTTCGAGATTATGATTATTTGATATGGCCAATTCTGATGCTTTTTCATCTTTCTCATTCTCTAAGTTGCTATAATCTAATGAACTTAGAGAATGAGAAAGATGAAAAGGCAAAAAAATTAATGAACAAAAACACCAGAGTTCTTAGTGAGGCCTTCAATACTTTATAAACTCTTTCAATGTATTAAAAGGAAAAGATATGTGTGTGTGTGAGGAGAGAATAAATATCTCTGCAAACATAAAATCTTAGCATTTTAAGGATGAAAGAGATGTTAGAGATAATAGATTCCAGTTCATTTCTAGATGAGGATGTTTTGAATCAGAGAAGTCTTGTCTAATGTCATATAGTTAGTAACAGAGTCTGATTGAAAACCCAGTTAAGATTAACTTACATTGGGCCTTTGCACACATAGCTTTTTAAAAAGAGATGGATCATAGATCATAGAAATCCATCTAAAACTCCTTCCTTAAATTCCAAAACAGGGAACATTTATTGAGTGTGAATGTTTTTATGGGGTAACCAGGTGATGCAATTCATTGAGCACCAGGTTTGGAGTGAGGAAGATCTGAGTTCAATACTACCTTAGACACAACCTCATTTACCTTCATTTCCTCATTTGCAAAATGAACTAGAAAAGAAATGGCAAATTACTTCAGAATCTTTGCCAAGAAAACCCCATGGGCAGTAGTTCATGGGGTGACATAGAGCTAGACACAACTGAACAATAACAATGCTTTTAAAGCTATGTTAATTTTATGCCAAATTTGTGATGCATCAGAATTGTGCCTTTTATACTCTTGAGGCATATGTTTATAATGGCAAAAGAATTCAGAAGAGAGGGAGGATCCAGTGAGAACAATAGTAGTCAGGAAACAGGACTTTAACCAAGACTTGGTTAGATGGGATTTGGATAGGTGGAGTCTGGGCATTCCAGAGAGCTGATAAATGTCCCCAGGGAAAGAGCCAAGGAGAAGATTAGTTTTAGGTGAAGGGGGATGAAAGGAATTAACTTAGTGCATTGTAGGGTGGGGGTGAGGGGCAGGGTAGGACAGTCATAGGCCAGAGTAAAAAGAGTTGAGAAAAGACATTGCTTGTGCTAGTTTTTTTTCTTACTAGTCTGGCTTTTCCTTAAAAGGTTCCTCTGTTACACAGACCTCTGTTAGCTCTGATGCTCTTCAGCACATTGATTTATTTGTTTTTGGAGCAGATTGTAGAGGACTCATATGACTTGGCGCTATATGGATATATATTTCTTTAATTTGTGGGCAGCCTTCCTGCATTGTGCATCTGATTCAGACTTGGACAAATTGGCTGAGAATGGAGTGATAAGAATAGAGAGCAGCACATACCAGTAGACCAAACTTCCTGTGCTTAGGCCTTTGAATACTGTGTTTCACAGGCTGAAATAGCATTCCTCTTAACACTGAGATCGCTTATTCCCTGGTGACTTAAGCAATATCGCTGGCTTCAACAGAAACTATTTTAGGAAGGAGATGTAGGAGGAAATATGTATCCTGGGTTGTACAGAAGTTCTTGTGCTTTTATCAAGATTCTGGTACTTAGTATATTCTTTTAGATTAAAAATCAGTGGCTTTCAGGTTGTCCAACATTCCACTGCCAATTTTGGCATGCCATGAACCCTAAAATGTGATGAAAAAGGCTGTTTTAGATATCATTTAGTTGTTGAGTCATTTCAGTTGTGACTCTTTGTGTTTCCATTTGGGATTTTTCTTGGCAAAGAAATCAGAGTACTCCAGCTTATTTTAGAGATGAGGATACTGAGGTAGAGTTAAGTGACCTGACCAGGGTCACATGGTGTCTGAGGCAGTATTTGAACTCCATTGTACCACCAATAATTGAAATTTATATAGTATTTAAGTTGCCAAATGCTTTTTTCATACTATCTGAGCCTCATAGCAATGTTTCAAGATAGGTACTACAGGTATTATTCCCATTTTACAATGAAGGAAACTGAGGCTCAAAGAAACTGTTTGCTCAGTATCTCATAAATGGTTATATATTTAATAAAGACCAGAAGCAGAATTTGAATCTAAGTCTTCCTGACTTCAAGTCCACTTTGATCTAACTTGAATTAGAGAAAAGAAATTTTGTGCAGACATTCTAGACTGCAAAACAGGTGCTAAGAATGGTGTTTTTATTAGGGACTTTCACTACTACAGCTTGATGTGCATCCCCCTACTTCTCACCACATGAACTTCTTTTTACTTGGATAATCAATATAATGTATTTATTTCCACATAGTTTTTTTTTTTTTTTTTCCTCTATGACAGCTTACTGTCAACCTGCTGGTCTGGTCTCCTTTCCCTCCCTCTCTCCTCCCCTATAAAGCTGAGGTGGGTTGGACTTAGCATTAGCTGGAGCAGGGACAGCAGCTGCAGAGATACATAAGCAGTGGTGTTGCTGCATGTATTAGGTACAGAAGCTTAGGAACAGGGGTTCTCTGTTGCCATGGGAACAGACTATGAAGAAAGAGTCCAAGTATTGAAGAAATTCGGGGAGTGAAAGGGAGGTGGACATTCACAATGATTTGTCTGGACATTTCTTTTGATCCATTATTGTATTTTGTCTTTTAGGGAGATATGGAAAGTCAAATACTCTTTAATTGAATTTGCATGTGCAGTTATTGCTTTTGTGTGATTTAATTGGGGTAAGGGTAGGAAACTTACACTTGCCTTTGCTATTTGCTGCCAACGTAACTGTTAAATTGTGTTAGTCCTATTTAGTTGTCAGTTGATGTTTGAAAACTAAGCAGAGTAGTGTTCATTTGCGGTTTGGTTCCTCTATTGAGTAGGCAGACCTCCAAAAAGTTTGTTTGTTTTGTTTTTCTATCCTGCAGAAACGGTAACAACCAATTCAGGCTAGAAACAAGAAAAAAAAAGTGGTGGTGGTGGTGGTGGTGGTGGTGGTGGTGATGGTGGTGATGGTGATGGTGGTGCTGGTGATGGTGGTGGTGGTGGTGATGATGGTGATGATGGTGATGGTGGTGGTAGTAGTGGTGGTGGTGGTGGTAGTGGTGGTGGTGGTGATGGGGTAGTAGTAATAGTAGTAGTAGTAGTAGACGAGTCTGGCTAAATATTTGTTTATTTACCTTGGAATTAATGCAGAGGTTGACACTATCAAGGTGAATTTTTTTTCCTAAACTGCTTCTTTCCTGGCTCATAATAAGTATTTCTTGAAAAGTAAGATATCCCTCATTTGTCACAAAAATACACTTTTGTTTTCTTAAAATTAAATCCCAGACAAAATGTATAAAACAGTGAAAAGTAACCACTTTTCAGGTAACCATAGGTTATATCTGACATAGTGACCACTCTGTATGCCCATTGATTTCTCTAAAATAGATTACTCTATGTTTAATATGGTTGTATATGTATAACGTATATCAGAATTGTTGCTGTCTTGGGGAGGAATGAAGAGAGAAGGAAAGAGAAAAAATTGAAATTTAAAAACTTATAAAAATGAATGCTGGGAACTATCTTTACATGTGATTGGAAAGGACAAAATACTATTAATTAGAAATAAAATAAAATAGATTACTCATAATTTCTAATAACTTATTGCCTTAGATTATTCTGTTTTCTCCATTTTGGCTAGTTTAGACATGGTATAAATTGTCATCCAATATTACAACACTGAGTTACTTTGATTTCTCTTAATTCACCATAATGAAGTAACTTTTATTTCAAGGAACAAAATATCTTGGAAAGGCCTGAAGTTTTTTGAAACAAGAATAATTTGAAAAGAAGTGATTTCCACTTTAGAATTGACAAGTTCTTAGAACCTCTTTTCGTGAGTGATGAACAACATGACTATTTCTGTAGCAATTCAGAGCATAACTTGAAGCCTAAATGTTATGAAACTACTTCCTGAAAGAGCCAGATGTTTCTGAAGTTAGTTGTGAGAGGAGAAGAGATTGAGGAAAAGAGAAGAAAAACTAAACATGCTTAAGCCATACTAATCAGTCAAGAGAATATCCATTGAGTTAATTTGTGTTTAGGCATGGTAATGTTGTTCATACAAAAGGGTATTAATGTCAGAATGGAAGTGTGAAGAGAAAGGCTGGTTGGAATCTACCTATCTATCTATCTACCTATATCTATCTGATTTATCATCTATCTTGTCATTTATCTTATCGCTATACCTATCATTCTTATCTTTCCTAGCTATCTCTTATGCTTGATCTGTCATCTACCTAGTACCTATCTATTATACTTATCCATCTAAGTTTATCCATCTATTTTACCTACAGATCAAATTTTCTATTTAAGCTCTTTCATACTTTGATTAGCAAATGTAGCCACTGAAGAGTAATTATGAAAGCATTGAGCATATGATGTGGGATTATTATATCTGAAGATTGTTTTATCTTGGAAAAGCTCACTGATCTCTCTTTTCATTCTCTTTCTACACCAGGAGAGACAGCGTCTGGAGACAATACTTAGCCTCTGTGCAGAATATACTAAGCCTGACAGTAGTTCAATTGCTATGACCACTGTTGCTGATGTTCAGAAGATTAACAAAGAGCTTGAGAAATTGCAGCTTTCTGATGAGGAGTCTGTGTTTGAGGAGGCCCTGTTACCTCCAGAAACAAGATACAGATGCCACCGGAAAGCCTCCATTACTGATTCAGAGTTGTCAGGGTTCAGTAGCCTCAGCCAGAATGCTGCCAGCTTACCTTCTACAAGGAATTTTGGAAATGACGAATCCTTCAGTGACCACAGCAAGACTCCCCCATTATCTTCTTCTCTCTTATTGAAGGCTTCCAGTGAGTCTACCTATCTAAGTATCGTACCAAAGGTAATACTATTGGAGTGGAAAAAAAAAAAACCATATTATTTTAATGCCTCATACAGTAACTTAGAAGCTTTTGGACCTCCTGATTTTAATTTTCAAGTTTTTTTTTTAGTGAAATATGAGGATTCAACCAACTTCAGTAGGTATTCTGTCTGGATTAATATATAGCATTCTGGGAATTTCTTAAGTGAAGTTGAAAATGTATGGAAATTTCTAATATCATTTAGCATTTTACATATATAGCATTTCTTAACTGGGTGCCCTTTTGCATTGCTGAAAAGTTACAATTCTGTAGAAATTACTTACATCCAATCTGAGAAAGTGATTTAGGATACAATTTAATTTAACAAGCACATACAAAGTATCAGACATTATATAGGATGAGGAGTGAGGAAGGATGGAAAAGGCACTGGAGATACAAAGACAAAAACAGAACAGTCCTTGCCTTACAAAAGAGCTCACATTTTGGTAGGGGAAAGAACATGTATACAGATAAGTAAATTCTAAATTATTCAAAATAAATACAAAGCAATGTTGGCGTGAGTGCAAGGAGAGCACTAATAGCTTCTTGTAGGAAGTGGCTCTTGAGTTAAGCTAAACCAAATTAGGGGTTCCAAGATGTGTAGCTGAAAAGGTATTAAATGCCTGGACAAACTGTGGATATGAAGGTAGAAGGAGATAGAATAATGTGTATGGAAAATAATAACATGCACAGAGGAAACTAATATATAATCAGTCTAGAGAGATCAGAATCAGATTGGGAATGATTTTAAATGCCACACAAAGGGTTTTGTATTGTATCCTTGGAGCAATAGGAAAATTTGTGCACAGGAATGACATAGTTCAGATGAGGAGTTATATAGAGAATAGATTATAAAGGGGAGAGCTTGGAGATAGAGTGAACAGTTATGAAGCTATTGCAGTAGTCCAGAGAAGGTCCAAGTGAGGGTCTTTGTGAGTATAGGGAAGAGGACAGATGTAGAAGCTGTTGTGAAAATGGGATTGGCATGGTGATGTCTTTTGATTCTTGAGTAAGTTGGATTTAAGTGAGACAGAGTTGCACAGAGTCATCAGCCTCACTCTCTCTTCTATAGCCACCACTGTTCAGTGGCAGGACAGAATCAAGATGACTTAAAATGAAGTGGGTGATCTTCGTGTCTTGATGTCTAATCAAACTCCAGTTGCTCCACAGCACTTGCTTCATCTGCCTTCATGACCATTGGAACAAATTGTTCTCATCTGTCTATTCCACTAAGGCAAGTCTTTACTTAGTAGACACCCCTAACTCACTGTAAGGTTTGAGACCCTTCAGGTGAGTTAGGTAGATCAGGTGGACACCAAAAATGGAAAGCTGCCTTATAAAGGACTTGGCAGCCTTCACACTAGAGGTCCTGAACACACCCTATACCTCAGAGACTTGGCAACTGATTGGCTATAGAAAGCAAGAAAGAATGAAAATTGAAGCTAAGTTTCAACCTAGACTATTAAAAAAAAATAGTGCTTCTCTCCCCAGAAATATGAAAGTTAGGGGAAGAAGATGGGTTTAGAGGGAAAAGTAATTAATTTTGTTTTGGATATATAGAATTTGAGATAACTATATAACATCCAGAGGAAGATGTTAAGCAGACAGTTGGAGATATAAACTGGTACTCAGGAGAAAGATGAGGATGAGGAATGTAGATTTGGGAGTCAGCTGCAAAAGGATAATAGTTGGATTCATTGGAAATGTATTGGAAATGTAATCATCAAGATGGATAAGGAATAGAAATTGTCACTCTTCTCATTACCTGTCACATAGGATGTGGTACCTTCAGTCTTTCTGCTTTACTGAAATTCTTCATTTGAATTTCACTATATAATTTTTATTGTTCTTTCTTAATTGAAAATGTACTATATATTTTAAAATCCAATTACACAATTCTAATGAGATTTTCTTTATATAATAAAAATGTTTGAAACAATTATTGTTAGTGATCAATCAACAAACATTTCTTAAGCCCTGATTATATGACAGGGAACTTCTTGAAAAAGTTATTGCCTTTCAGAAGGGATAACATATACATATATGTATTTGTATGAAATAGATACAAGATAACTTAGAAAAGGCATAAATAGCAAGAGTGACAGGGGAGATGAAAGGCTTTCTGGAAAAGATGGTACTTTAGCTGAAATGTTAAGGAATTAATTCTCCTAAGAGGGAAGGTGGAGAGAAAGAGGAAATGTCTTTCCAGAAGAATGGGTAACCAATATAAAGACATGGAGATTGGATGTGGAAGGTTATAAATGAAAGAGTAGTGAGAAGCCTAGTTTATTGGACCACAATGAGTCTAAAGGGGAGTAATGTGTAATAAGGCAAGAAAAATAGATTGGAGACAGGTTGTGACCAAATATTTATGTGACATACAGCAGGTTATAGTTTATCCTAGTGGCAATAGGAAGTAACTAAAGTTTATTAAGAAGGGGAGTAACATAGTACTAAATCCTAGGAGCATTCTTTTGGGAAATTTAAATTGGAGTGAGGAGAAGCTTGTGGCAGGAGCAACAATTAAGAAACTAGTGTAATAGGTTGTGTGAAAGGGGCCCCAGTCAATATAGTTTCTTAACTTTGTCCAGCTCTTTTCTGGACTGAATAACAGGAGAGGAGATGAACAGTGAGAATCTAAGTTTGGAATTCAGCAAAGAATGGCTGATGATAGGACAATGAGTCAAGGAATAGGAGAATTGAAAATAGTATAAAGTTGAATTGGTTAATTAAGGTTAAGGCTGTGAAGAGAGGAAAGTTTAAAAATGACTTCAGTGGAGAAATTTAGGACTTGTAAGTATGGGTAGATTTAGGAGAAATAAAGCACAAAGAGAGAAAGAATCATAGGTTATAATTAGATAAAAGAATTTCAGAGATTTTAATCTTGGAAATGGAACACTGGCATATGATCAAGAGTGTAATGTTGCCTGTGTGTAGCTGAGGTGAAATATAGGAGCAGCCATAGCAGTTGAATTGATTGAGGAATTTGGACTTTAGGGTGTTTCAGGGAACAACCACTTTTATGTTAAAATCCTCCACTACAAACACAGGAGTTTGAGTGAGAGCAAGAGTCAGAGACTGAAGTCCTTAAGAAAGGAGAGTGAATGACCTAGTGGTCTAGAGCTGAAGTGGGTTCTTGGAATTTCAAAGGAGAAACTACCCAATGATGATAGCTGAAGGAGAATCTGCAATATTTGGCTCTCACCCTACATTCCACTTCCACTAGTGTATCAGAGAATTTGAAAGAAGGTATACATAAACCACACTAGAAAAGGTGGCTAAACATTCAGTGTCATTTGCCAAAATGATCATTTCTATACTTTCTCTGGGAAATATCTTTATAGATAGGTTCCTTTCTGGATAAAGTTCAGATGAGAATACTTATAATATCAGCTGAATAAAGTCCAGCAAATGTCTCTTATTAATGTAATTTTCTTATTTGGAATGTTAGGGGTATAGTTTTACAGCAATGTCTCTATACCAAAGTACCTCTTTTTTAGAAAATGGAATAGGAAAGAATTCAGAAATCCTGTTGTTACTGACACAAGTTACAAGTTGATCAGTTCTGAAGACCATTCTGCCTTTATTAAAAAAGATCTTCAGGAACAGCTAGGTGGTGCAGTAGATAGAGCACCAGCCCTGAAGTCAGGAGGACCTGAATTCAAATTTGGTCTCAGATACTTAACACTTCCCAGCTGCGTGACTCTGGGCAAGTCACTTAATCCTAATTGCCTCAGTAAAAAAAAAACAAAAAAAAAAATCTTGGCTATGTGTCACTTTGAAAGAGAAGTCACCTAAGGGTAGTAGACTCTTGGGAAAACAAAAACTGAACATAACTGACTTGCTTAGCCGTGGGAATAATTTGTTCCTTGTTAACTATTTTTTAAAATGTTCTAATGCTTGCTTGATAAAATACATGGCTTATTAATAATAGCATTTGGAGTTTATGGAAAGAAAAAAAATTAAGCTGCTTTAACTATATAGAGAATTTGAGCCAAAAATTTGAAAATACGAATGTCCTTGGAAATTTGATTATTTAGTAACTGACCCTCTTTGATTCTGCTTTCTTAAGCTAAAGGAAACAGATTCCTTCTGAGATGCAGAAACTGAGATTCAACTTCTCTTTGAGAAAGTTTTCTATCTTCTATGGAAAGAATCTATTTGTGGCTAAAAGAATTTCTTTAAACAATTCTAAAAAGGGGGGTTATGTGGAAAGAACTAAAATTAGTATTTTTCTATAGAGATCAAATTACTCCTAAGATGGAAGATATTGTAAAATTCAGAAATAGCAGAGATCTATTTTTATCTATATGATAATTAAATGATTTCTTTGTGTTAGTGGTATTCTATCCATTATAGACATCATCTGATTTCCTCCCTATGGAAAATCTTAATTTCTATCATGTTGAAAGTTTTCTTTCTTCCATTGGTAGAAAGAGATGCCTTCTTACCTTCAATTCTTCCAATAAAAGTAATGACTAAATGAGATAATGCATATAAAATATTTAGTAGTTTTAAAACACGATATAAAAAACTATATATAACACTCATACGTTGAGTGTTTGAAGGGATATTCGAATACACCTAGAATAACCTTCTCACTTTACATGTGAGGAAATTTAGGCTTAGAGATTAAGTCCTTTGTCCAAGGCAACACAGATAATTAAAAACCAAAAATAAGATTTAAATTTGGGTACAGTGACTTCAATTTGGATCTTTTTTCTATATAGAAAAGATTCTTTTGTTTTTACATTGTTTTCATTTCCAAATATGTCCTAAAAGCCTCCTTTTTAGCAAAGGATTTTTTAAAAAAAGGTGGGAGGAAATAGTTCAACAAAACCAACAGATTGAAAAAATCTGACTGAAATGTTTCACATATAATGTTCTATGATGTTCATATACTTAGTCTCTCACTTCTTTAAAGAAGGATGGAAGGGAGTAATGGTGCAAAACTTTGGCTTCATTCTCATATTTCTTCTTTAGGGCCAACGTTACTCATTTTGATCTCACAACATTCAGTTTCAATTTTTTATAATTCTTTCATTTACATTGTTGTCATTCTGCATATTGCTTTTCTGGTTAATGTAAAATGTCATTTAAAATTTTAGTTTTAGTAGAAGTTCATTGATAAATAATCCCCTTTTGCGGGTAATTAAAAAAATCTTTTATAATAATAATGTGATTTTTAAATGAGATAGTCCAATGAATAGGCTTGCCCCTTAAAGAATTTACTTTGCTTTGGAAATTTTAGGGGAAAAATGTTCATTTTTATAGAATTTATATCCTTTGACCCACTGTTAAATTTGGTCCATTTTAATAATCGATTACATGAAATTTTGTATGTTGCTTTCAGATTGCAATCATTTTGCCCCCACAACCCCTACCTTCTATTCTGCCACTGAGTCCTTAAAATTACCTACCTGCAGAATTAGTCATATTACAGGTTGCTTGCAATCATGTGAAATATTTTACTTCCACAAGTGAGAGATTCTATTTTTAATCCACATTGGAAGTTGAAATCTAAGATGTAATGTCAGCATTAACCAAACAGGATACTGGACTAAATGAGGCCTTCCTGCTAGGATTACTTCTCAGTGATTTAGGAATGCCATTCATTGTTAAGGGAATGAATTTCAGACAGCAATAAAAGAAGCAACTGGAGAGCAAAGCTGGGAGATTTTTGTTATTGTTGTTGTTGTTCTGCTAGTTTTATATTTAATCATAATAATAACACCCATCATTTACATAATACTTGAAGTTTTGCAGAATGCTTCACAAGGATTATCTCATTTGATCCTCACAATAACCCTAAGAATTAGGTGCCATATTATCCCCATTTTACAGATAAGGAAATTGAAGCAGAAGCTAATTTTATTTTATTGTACTTTTAATGTTTTGAATGAAATATAAAAAAGGGAATTGGGAAAGATATCCATCTCAGGCAAAATCTAGTAAGTATATATTCAGCTTCTCTTTCAATGTAGTATGTGTGTGTGAAGTATCTTGCATGCTAGACTTTTGTCATTCTGAATTCTTGAGAATTAAGTGCTGTGACAAATCTTTGATCTTTGGGCTTTTGAAGTGTAAAACTATGTCCCGTTATCAGAATTTATTTTAAAAAGTAGAGCTTACATTGTATTTTTAAAATTATATAGCCAATAATTCATATTTAAAAAGACTAATAGACTAACTTGAAAATGGGTAGGAAATACATGGAATAGATGTTAGCCATTTCACTAATGACATTGGCTTTACAAAGAAAACTTTGGGGAGATATTCTGAATTAAGAATTATCTAATGTATGGTTGTTTTGTTTTTCATAACAATGGTTTAGGTACTGGGAAATATATGTTTCTCCTTCTAGGCTTGTCACTTATTACAGCAATATCCTTCTACTCTATATAAGCGTAAGTGTTGAAAGAAATGCAAAATTTAAAAAAGATGCAGGCCCTGACTTTATGGAGCTTATAGTCTTTATATAGACTATCTATGATTTAATATATTAAGATTAAAATTTAAGCATAGTATAGTACCTGAATTTTTGACATAAAAATTTTTTTTCCCCAGGAATAGTGAAAGAAAAATAAGAGTAGAAAAGTAATTTATTTACACACACACACACACACACACACACACACACACACACACACAAATTTAGGCATTCCTTGCATTAGGAAAACTTTGTTTAATATGACATGGGGCCAATGGACATGTACCAGAAGATCTTAGCTTATTTCAGCAGCTACTGGTTACATAACCTTAGACAAATTAGCTTATCATCCTGGTCCTCAATTTCTACATCTGGTAGAATTTTTAATATTACCTGGAGCGAGAATTTTTCCTATATATAATATATTAGCGGCATGCCATCCATCCAGGACCTGCCTTTTTCTGTGCCTATGGGAACATCCTATTAATAATACCCTACTTCAGACATAGCTGTGTTGAAAAACTAGGTCTTTGTTAGTCAATTTCCTTGTTTTACCTGTAAAAAGGAATAGAGTCAACTTGTTATAATGATTAGAGAATTGTCATGAGTCAGGTAGGCCTAGGTGCAAATGCCAACATGATTCTTACTGACTGTGGACCTTAAATAAGTCACTTAAAGTATAAATGCCCTAGGCAGCTCTCTAAGACTCAAAAGTTGCCAAGTTAATACAGTAAATTTCTTACTAGGAAACCAAATGAAACAGGCCCAATTAAAAAAAAAATGTAGGGATAGTAATACCTACACTATAGACATAAGATTGTCAAGAAAGTCTTTTGCAATAAGTAAATTCTAATGGGTCATATAAACATAAACTATTAGATAAATAACTGGTTTGTATCATGTTAACAGTAAGAATGGGCTCCTCATGGAATTTCAGAAAGGGAGAAACATTTCCCAAGCCAAACTCACTGTGTTCCTTTCTTGCTGGGAGGCCATTGGACTCCACAGCTGTGGTAAGGATGTTTCTAGGAGCACTGTGTTCCCTTCTTACTGGGTGGCAAGCAGCTGGTGCAGCTGTAGGGGCACAGATTTTTCTTGGGTCATGCATTCCTTTCTTTCCCATTTTCCCATAGAAACAATATTTTGCATACATTCCTAGCTCAGCTCAAATATGCAAAACAAGTTCCTATGGATTATATAATATATCAAAAAAAAAAAAATGAAAGAAAAGAATGAGAAGGGGAGGAGGAACAATAAAATGATTTTCCTAAAACTGAGGTCTAAAGCATGTCAGCCACCTATTTAATAAGTACCAGTGGCTTTCTACTAATGTTAATGTCTACAAAATGCTGTGTTGGGCATTCAAAGCCCTGTATAACTTTGCCTTTTCCTACTTTTCCAGCCTTCTTTCACCTTACTTCTGCACATGTACTCTTCCTTTTTTTTCCCCCTTTTTGTAAAATTTTTAATAATAGCTTTTAATTTTCAAAATACATGTAAAGATAGTTTTCAACATTCACCCCTGAAAAACCTAGTGTTCCAAATTTTTGTCCATCCCTTCCCCCCACTTTCCTACACAGCAAGCAATCCAATACAGGTTAAACATGTACAATTCTTCTAAACATATTTTGACATTTATCAGGACATGTACTCTTCCAACCAGTGACACTAGCATCCTGGCTGTAGACTCCATCCCTCAATTGAGCATTTTCTTTGGTTGTCTCCCATTACTTAGATGTTCTCCCTCTTCTGTTCTACTTACTGACCTCCCTTGCTTCCTTTAAATCCCATCTTCTGTGGCCTAGCTGCACCTGATCTAAAACTAAAGCAGCAGTCACCAAAACCATTTGGTATTGGCTAAGAAATAGGTTAGTTGATCAGTGGAATAGTTTAGGTTCATAGGACAAAATGGTCAATAACTATAACAATCTAATGTTTGACAAATCCAAAGATCCTAACTTTTAGGATAAGAATTCATTATTTGACAAAAACTACTGGGAAAACTGGAAATTAGTATGGCAGAAATTAGGCATGGACCCACACTTAACACCATACACCAAGATAAGATCAAAATGGGAACATGATTTAGGCATAAAGAACAAGATCATAAATAAATTAGATTCTTGTGGAGGAGGAAGGAATTTGTGACTGAAGAAGAACTAGAGATCATTATTGATCACAAAATAGAAAATTTTGATTATATCAAATTAAAAAGCCTTTGTACAAACAAAACTAATGCAAACAAGATTAGAAGGGAAGCAACAAACTGGGAAAACATTTTTACAGTTCAAGGTTCTGATAAAGGCCTCATTTCCAAAATATATAGAGAATTGACTCTAATTTATAAGAAATCTAGCCATTCTCCAGTTGGTAAATGGTCAAAGGATATGAACAGACAATTTTCAGATCGTGAAATTGAAACTATTTCCACTCATATGAAAGAATGTTCCAAATCACTATTGATCAGAGAAATGCAAATTGAGACAACTCTGAGATACCACTACACACCTGTCAGATTGGCTAAGATGACAGGAAAAAATAATGATGAATGTTGGAGGGAATGCAGGAAAACTGGGATACTGATGCATTGTTAGTGGAGTTGTGAACGAATCCAAACATTCTGGAGAGCAATTTGGAACTATGCTCAGAGTTATCAAACTGTGCATACCGTTTGATCCAGCAGTATTACTACTGGGCTTATATCCCAAAGAGATACTAAAGAAGGGAAAGGGACCTGTATGTGCTAAAATGTTTGTGGCAGACCTTTTTGTAATGGCTAGAAACTGGAAAATGAATGGATGCCCATCAATTGGAGAATGGTTGGGTAAATTGTGGTATATGAATGTTATGGAATATTATTGTTCTGTAAGAAATGACCAGCAGGATGAATACAGAGAGGCTTGGAAAGACTTATATGAACTGATGCTAAGTAAAATGAGCAGAATCAGGAGATCATTATACACTTCAACAACTATACTATATGAGAATGTATTCTGATGGAAGTGGATTTCTTCGACAAAGAGAAGATCTAATTCAGTTCCAATTGATCAATGATGGACAGAACCAGCTACACCCAGAGAAGGAACACTGGGAAATGAGTGTGAACTGTTTGCATTTTTGTTTTTCTTCCCAGGTTATTTTTACCTTCTGAATCCAATTCTTCCTGTGCAACAAGAGAACTGTTCGGTTCTGCACACATATATTGTATGTAGGATATACTATAACATATTTAACGTGTATAAAACTGCCTGCCATTCTAGGGAAGGGAATGGAGGGAGGGAAGGGAAAAATCAGAACAGAAGTGAGTGCAAGGAATAATGTTGTAAAAAAAATTACCCATACATATGTGCTATCAATAAAAAGTTAAGAAGATCCAAGTGAAGTTGACCAGAATTCTTTTACTCCTTGTACTATTTACCATTTTTCTTAATGATAAAAGGCAAAGCTTCTTAAACTGTGGGTTTTGACCCCATCTAGGGTGTTATAACTGAAGGTGGGAGTCAGGGAATCATGATTTATTAGCAGTAAATGTTTGATTTGTATACCTATTTTATATGCCTATATGCATGGGGTTGAATAAAAAAAATCTTAAAAAAAAAAAAAAAACTAAAAATATAAATAAATAAATCCCACCTTCTACAGGAAGTCCTTCTTGACCTCCCTTACTTCTAAGGCCTTCTCTCTGTTAATTGTTTCCTATTTACCCTGTATATAGCTTGATTTGTATATGTTTGTTTGCAAGCTGTCTCCCCATTAGACTGTAAGCTCCTTGAAGCCAGTCATTGTCTTTTGCATCTTTAACAAATGCACTTAGCAAAATACCTGACACATAATAGGAGCTTAATAATTATTTATTGATTGATATTAAAAAGGGAAAATATATTGTTACTTTCATTAAGATCCTCATTTTACTGTTTTTACTGAGTGTTAAATTGGGAGAATAACAAATATTCCAGTTCTTGAACAATAAACATTTCAGAAGAGGCAAAATGCCAACGTAGATAGCTGATCTCTGAGTCAGGAAAAGCTAAGTTTAGATCATAGTTCTCCTATATTATAGTTGTGTTACTAGACAAATCATTCAACCTCTCATAACCCCTGAGTCTTTAAGTTGTGGAATAATTATAAGTCTAGTTTGGTCTAACTAGAAATGTAGTCAAACAGGAAAAAAAATTCATTCAATACTTTTAAAAAATTATTAATAATGGCTTTCTCTATCAAAAGTTCTGAGGTTGGTTCTTCTGGTTCACCTTCAGAGGAGAAAAGGAAACATTTTTTTCATGAAGACAACTATATTAACGTATGTTACTTTGCAATTTTGCAGTTATTGAAATCATGATGATGATGATGATGATGATGATGATGGCAGTGATGGCCCTAGCTAATAGAGCCTAATAGAGCAGCACTAAATGCAAGCGGAATGCTTAGAAAAGGCTTTTTCACTTGTATTAACATGGACTTCTGAAGCTGCAAGGCATGTCTTGCTGATCTAAAGAACTTTGGGATGAGAGTTGAGAAATCAGGATATTAGCCCTGGACTTTCAACTAGCTGTCACTTAACATTCCTAGGCCTTGGTCCCCTTATCTGCAAAATGAAGAGATTATATCAGGCAACCTCTAAGATCCAATCCTAATATTCTATGACTCTAAATAGACTTTGGTGGGTTAATTGGGAATCTGGCCACTATTGATAACATTATGAACTGTGTCCTCATTCCTGAACTGCTTTACAAATGAACTTTTGGAACACAGCCCTCTTATTAATGGGGGACTCATTGCATTGAGTTTTAACTAGTTTCTTTCTGTGTGAATTAATTACAGACACCTGAAAGTGGAAATGATGAGCAGAGAAGTCAGGAGTTGGCTCACATGGAAGAGGCCCGAATGGTAATACTAAATAACCTTGAGGAACTTGAACAAAAGATTAAAGATCTCACTGATCAAATGGATGAATCCTCCAGAGAGGTAGGAGGCAGATGAACTCATTTCTCTTCCTCTATTCATCTTCTCTTTTTTCTTTCTTTCTTTCTTTTCTTTTTTTTTTTGGTTTTCTTTTTCTGGGGAGTGAAGAGAATGGTTAAAATTTTGCTGTTATTTATTATGGTGAAATTATGATGTCCAAATGAAGACACCAGCTCAATACCATCAGCAGTACACATTTATTGAGTCTCTGCTAAGTACAAAATAAGAGTGCAGATGTCTTAGTGAATCAGATTGAGGCAAAGATGTCAAGCTTTTATTTTTTTAATACCTTTTATACAATAACTTGTTTTTGTATAGTATAAGATTACCCTTTGGGGTCCTATAGCTAAAACACCCACTTTTATTTTAGTTTTCCTTAATAAATTATATATGTAACTTTTAAGGAAATAAAGAAGTTACTTACTTGTCTTACTTTTACTTGTCTTTGCTGGCAAGCCCTAGAAACATTCCTACATTTGTCATTGCTTGGAATCCTGTACTTTCATTCCAGGCTACGTGCGATCTTCACTTTGACTTTAGCAAAGAGAGCCAAGATATATGTAACTGCTCTCAAATTAGCTGGTGCTCAGCCTAGATACAAGAAATTGATATAATATGCTATGACTATCTTCTGAGATAGCTGTTCTCAAAGGATGGCCATCAAAACCCTGGACATCCCTGAGCCCCTTTCAGGAGATCCCAAGGTCAAAATTATTTTCATAATAGTCTTAAATTGCATTTTTCCTATTAAAATAGTCTTCTTTGTTATATAATTATATAGCTGTGTAAAGCTGAATTTTCTTGATAGACTGACTAAAAACAATACAAAGGATTGAATGCAAAAGCCAAATATTAAAAATATTTCTCAAAATTATGTCAAATCACTTCTTACTGTTTTTTTTTGGAAAATAAGATTATTTTTTGTTAAAAATGTTGTTTATGGTAAAATATAATAGATTTGTTATTGTTATTTTAGATGAATTAGTATTTTAAATTTTACCATTTTAAAATTTCTAATATAATAAATATCAATAAATATAACACCCATAAACAAATGTTCTTGGGGTCTTCAATAATTTTAAAGAGTGTAATAGAGTCCTAAAATTTAAAATTTGAAGGTTACTATTCCAAAGAGTAGGCAGAAGAAATATAAAGTAAAAGGAAAAATAGCTTTCCATAAAATAACTATGTTCAGATCTCAAAACTTTCATATAGTTGACTATATAGCTGAGACAACAAGCTGTCTCAATCAAGATTTTCTTGGTTTGGTGGTGTAAATGGAGAGATAAAAAAGCATTGACTCTAGAAATTAGAATCTGGATTCATATCTAATGCTTACCACTAATATGATTTTGGGCAAGTGATTACCTAACTGGACCTTAGTTTTCTTATCCTGTAAAATGAGGGGTGTTGAACTAGATAACATCTGCCAACTCTAGGTCTGTGATCTCATTTCTTGAAAGTTAACTCTGGAAAATATTTTGTGTTATTAGGGGGATATGGAATGCGCCCTTCTGGATGGCGAACAGAAATCAGAAACTGCTGAACTTATGAAAGAAAAGGAGATATTGGATCATCTAAATAGAAAGATAGCAGAACTTGAAAAGAACATCATTGGGGAAAAGACTAAGGTAAAAAAAAAAAAACAAATTAAAGCTTAAATGATTCTATTACTGATCAAATGCAGTTTTTGTCTCATGGATATATTTATATGTATTTTATTAAACTTGACATTTCAATTTTTTAAAAATTCACTAAGATGTTAAAAGTGGATGTATTACCTCTTGATTTCCATTACTGGTCACATTCTTATAATGACAGTACTCTATCTAGACAGACTCTAGAACATACATATGGGATAATATGGGATGGATTAAGTCAAATGATGAAGTGAAGGTACAATTTGAGTGAGTTATTCATCTATCCAGCTCAGAGAAAAAGATGTTTTACTAGCTGGTGTACATAACAGTCATGTTGTCTCTTTAGAACAATTAACTCTTATTTCTTTGGGTCCAAATAGTAGATGTATTATTTGGTGTAATTCTCTGTTGTTGGTATTTTTTACCTTTAAAACTTGAAATTGTACAATTATGAATCACATTTTTCAATTTCATTTGTTTTAAAGATGGGTGTTTGTTTTAGTATGGAGGCATCAATTGTAGGTGAGTTGATCTTGGCAAATATAGTTAAGTTGTTCCTCAGTACACTCCTCAATATTAAGTGAGGAATGTGAAAATCTAGTAAGTGACATGGCAGTAGGTGAGAGGTACCCTTGAATCACTGATTGGAGATTTCACTGGAAAAGGTTGCTCATAAGCAGTGTAGATCCCAAACTGGAGGGAAAAGGACCCAACCACTACCTTTATTTATTTCACTTTGTGCTGCTCACCTTTATAGCCATTAGAAGGAAATGAGACAGAGGAAGTAGGCTTCTTTCTCTTTCATGTACTCTCCCTTCTCTTCCCTCCCTCCATAATCAGATTATATATGTACTAATTAGATTGGAGGTGCATGTATGTACATGCACATGAAGATGTGTGGATATTTATGTAGTTATCTTTACCTGTGTGTCTTAGTGACATCTCAAACTCAATATCAACAAACCAAATGCATCATCACCATAAAACATCCAATCATTGTTCCTATTTTTTTAAATATACAATTATAAAATATATCTCTTTTCTATCTCTGCAATTTCTCTTACATTGGCCCCCTTCTTTCCACTCACATTGCCACCACTCTAAATTACATCTTCATCACCTCCTACCTACTAAGTATTCTCTTCCCTCTCCAATCCATCCTTCACATAGCTGCCAAAATCACCTTCCTAATCAACAAATATAGCTATCATTTTCTGGATTAATAAAACTTCCATGGACTTCATTTTGTCACTAAGATAATTGAGACATCTCACGAGTGCATTCTAGTCTACTTTATTTCATATTTCTACCTGTCACACATTCTTATGTTCCAGCAAACCTGGACCTCTTTCAGTTACCTGATCTTGTTCTTCTCTCTCCCACCTATATTTATTTACTCAGAACCTTCCATTTCTCTTTCTTTCTCTCTGTCTGCTGAAATCTTTCTTTTTCTAAGATTCATCTCAGTGCTTACTATTACCTGTATCCTCCTGAACAGATCTCTTAACCTCTTCGAACTTCAATGTTCTTATCTGGAAAATGAGCAATTGGACTAAATGATCCCTGAGGTTTCTTCCACTCCTAAACTCATGCTACTTTGGCCTCTTCCATGAAGTCCCCCAGCTGGCCCCTGCACCAGTCTCCACATGCCAGGTGAATGTGCTCTCTGCTTCAGTTTTCCCAGAGAATTTTGCCTGTTCCTCTCCTTTGTACTTACCTCATTCTGCTTCTCTTATGTCACAGTTATGTGCTTTCCTGTTTTCCCTCATTAAATCCTCCACATTGTAATGAATCTCTATATCCCCAAGCACTAGCAGTGCCTTGTATAATGAAGATACTATATAAGTAATTGTTATTATAATTTCAGTTAATGCCAAAGCCTTAAAGGACAAAATAATACTAAATAATAATTTAGAGAGGCCATAAAAAGAGTACAGAAGTTGGAGTCAGGGGAAACCTGGGTTTCAATCCCAGTTCTGCTACTTAACTAAGTGACCACTGACTAGTTCATCTAATCTCTTTGGGACCCAGTTTCCTTATGTGTAAAAAGATGATAATATTTTCACTTCTACTTCACCAGATACAAATTTTTTAAAAAGACAAGTCCTTTGCAACCTATGTAAATGTCATTTCTTATTGCTGAATTAAATGAAATATCGATTGGGCGGGTATATATATGTACATACATATATAAACAAACATACATAAATAATCTATATAATACATGCATTATGTTCATATATTATACCATAAGCAAGTGTGTATTGTATAAATTTATATAAATTGTGTAATACTAGAGATCTGGAAAAGATCAGAGATTACTTACTCTAGTACCCCTTCATCTTACAAATAAGATTACTTAGGCCTGAAAAAGTTGAATGATTTGCCTCAAGTTAAATTGTTGTAAGGATTAAATATGATAATATGTTTTATAAATCACATTTTGTAAATCATGACCCTGTGTGACCCCATTTGGGCTTTTCTTGGCAAAGATACTAAATTTCCTTCTCCAGATCATTTAACAGATAAGGAAACTGAGGCAAACTGGATGAAGTGAATTCCTCAGCATTACCCCAGTAGTAAGTGCCTAAGGCCAGATTTGAACTCCTGATTCCAGTCCTGGTGCTCAAAATCATACATTATTATAATAAATGAAAGGCATTAAGCCCCTATTAATGGCAGATCCAGGCCCCACCATCTGCTATATATATGTTTGTTTATACTCTAAAGCTTCTTCTAATTCTTTATCATCCCATATGTATGCAAGTTATTACATATGAATGCTGTGTGATAGGTATTTTATGTATATATGAGACACATACATATATAAACATACACACACACTTATTTATATACACCAACTTTCATCCTTCTTTTCACTATCTTTCCTTTCTTGATTGAAAATTGGCAAAGACATTCATAGAATTTTTTATATTCCAAGGATATATTTATGATTTACTAAAGTACCAGTGAAAACTAGTGTCCTGTGCTAACTAGTCACAGATGCAACTTGGTTAAGTAGCATGATAAAATGTTTATCATGGAAGCAAACATATCACCATGTCCTTCATCATCATCTATATGTCTATATGGATGCTCCAATTCTCTGATGCCATGGTTCCCTATACTTGTTTCTTCATAGTACTTGGAAATATTTCATAAGTTTGTCCTTCATTTTTTGGAATTCTTGGTTATTTCTCCTTTGAGTTATTTGGCATCTATTAGTCTCCTTTTTTCTTCTTTCTTGTGTAATGTTATTTGTTTTTTTTTTTTTTTTGTTTGTTTTTTTTTTTTTTAATAGCCTTTTATTTACAGGATATATACATGGGTAACTTTACAGCATTAACAATTGCCAAACCTCTTGTTCCAATTTTCACCTCTTACCCCCCTCCCTAGATGGCAGGATGACCAGTAGATGTTAAATATATTAAAATATAACTTAGATACACAATAAGTATACATGACCAAAACATTATTTTGCTGTACAAAAAGAATCAGACTCTGAATTATTGTACAATTAGCTTGTGAAGGAAATCAAAAATGCATGTGTGCATAAATATAGGGATTAGAATTCAATGTAATGGTTTTTAGTCATCTCCCAGAGTTCTTTTCTGGGCATAGCTAGTTCAGTTCATTACTGCTCCATTAGAAATGATTTGGTTGATCTGTTGCTGAGGATGGCCTGATCCATCAGAACTGGTCATCATCTAGTATTGTTGTAGAAGTATATAATGATCTCCTGGTCCTGCTCATTTCACTCAGCATCAGTTCGTGTAAGTCTCTCAGGCCTTTCTGAAATCATCCTGTTGGTCATTTCTTACAGAACAGTAATATTCCATAATTTTCATATACCACAATTTATTCAGCCATTCTCCAACTGATGGACATCCATTCAGTTTCCAGTTTCTAGCCACTACAAAAGGGCTGCCACAAACATTCGTGCACATACAGGTCCCTTTCCCTTCTTTATAATCTCTTTGGGATATAATCCAGTAGTAACACTGCTGGATCAAAGGGTATGCACAGTTTGATAACTTTTTGAGCATAGTTCAAACTACTCTCAAAATGGTTGGATTACGTTCACAACTCCACCAACAATGCATCAATGTCCCAGTTTTCCCACATCCCCTCCAACAATCATCATTATTTTTCCTGTCATCTTAGCCAATCTGACAGGTGTGTGAGTGGTATCTTAGAGTTGTCTTAATTTGCATTTCTCTGATTAATAATGACTTGGAGCATCTTTTCATATGACTAGAAATAGTTTCAATTTCTTCATCTGAGAATTGTCTGTTCATATCCTTTGACCATTTTCAATTGGAGAATGGCTTGATTTTTATAAATTAGAGTTAATTCTCTATATATTTTGGAAATGAGGCCTTTATCAGAACCTTTGACTGTAAAATATTTTCCCAGTTTATTTAGCTTCCTTTCTAATCTTGTCTGCATTAGTTTTGTTTGTACAAAAACTTTTCAGTTTGGTATAATCGAAATTTTCTATTTTGTGATCAGTAATGATCTCTAGTTCTGCTTTGGTCATAAAGACCTTCCCCTTCCACAGGTCTGAGAGGTAAACTATCCTATGTTCCTCTAATTCATTAATAATTTCATTCTTTATGCCTAGGTCATGAACCCATTTTGACCTTATCTTGGTGTACGGCGTGTAATGTTATTTGAAAGGCTATTCTGAACAAGAGCTGTATACTCATGAAAGAAGGCTTAGATTTAGAATGACTGAGACTCGAGAATTCCCTTGTCCTTGGAGAGAATGCAATGGCCAAGTCCTTGAAACCTGGGACTTGAAACCCCATGATATTATGAAATGTGACTTTTTCCATTTACCTGCCTTAGGACTTCATCAGATTCTCTTGAGACTAAGTCCTTTTGAATTTCTTCCAAGAAAAATATTACAAATCCTATGAGATTTTTCATATTCTTCCAGATACAATCTCTCAAAGGGTAGGAGGCTTATCTATTAACCAATATTTTCTTTCAGGAAATGGAGTAAGTTAAACCAATGACAGAACTTATTTCCCCTCTTTCCTTTTTCTAATCAAATTAATTAAAGGTATACCTATTTTGTTAGTTTTTTTCATAAAACCAACTCAGTTTTATTTATTAATTAAATAGTTTTCTTACTTTCATTTTTATTAATCTCCCCTTTTATTTTCAAAGTTTCAAATTTTGTATTTAATTGAAGGTTTTTAATTTGTTCTTTTTTTTAAGCTTTTTTAGTTATAAGCCCAATTCATTGATTTTTTCTTTCTCTATTTTATACAAGTAAGCATCTAGAGGTGTAAAATTTCCCCTAATAACTGCTTTGGCTACATCCAAAATATTTTGGTATGTTGTCTCATTATTATTATTCTCTTAGATGAAGTTATTGATTGTGTCTATGATTTGTTGTTTCACCCATTCATTCTTTAGGATTAGATTATTTAGTTTTCAATTAATTTTTGGTCTATTTTCCTCTGGCCTTTTATTGCATGTGATTTTTATTGCATCATCTGAAAAAAATGCATTTGCTATTTCTGCCTTCCCACATTTCATTTTGAGGTTTTTATGCTCTTAATACATGGTCAATTTTTGTATAGGTTCCAGTTATCACCAAGAAAAAAGTATACCCCTTTCTGCCTCCATTCAATTTTCTCCAAAGATCTATCATACCTAACTTTTCTAAAATTTTGCTTACCTCCTTAACTTTTTTCTTATTTATTTTGTGGTTTGATTTATCTAGCAGAACTTATTTTCCACAGAGAATTTGCTGTGATAACTCCCTCCCGCTCTGGTCTCTGTATTTCCACTTCAGATATTGTAAGAGCTCTGAAGGAGTTTTAAGTAGATAGAAACTTGATTCAGATACAGCCTTCTCCAAGAAGCCTTTCCTTAATCCCTCTGGCCACTAGTGCCTTTCTTTTTCTGATTACTCTTATACTCTTTCTGTATTTCTTGTGTGTACCTGGAAATATACACACATTCTAATCTATTAGAATGAGAGCAGGGGTGAGATTTTTGGTTTTGGTTTATGGTTCTTGGCTTTGTTTTGCTTTTGTTTGTATTTCTATCGCTTAACATGATGTCCAGCAAATAATAAGCACATAATAAATGCTTATTAATTCATCAAAGAGAAATGCACATGTAGGTTGTTTGAAATTCTATAAAGTTGTGTATTGATAGTTTCACCAATATCTTTAGGCTATAAGTTGAGGTTCTGAGGTTTTGCTAGAAATTTAGGAAGTACCTGATTAACATTTACAACTATTGGGATATTACAGCATGCTTGGGAATGACACATCCAACTTCCCTGTCAATGACTCAATCATTGATTGTTA
Source organism: Sarcophilus harrisii (assembly GCF_902635505.1). Classification (NCBI taxonomy): domain Eukaryota; kingdom Metazoa; phylum Chordata; class Mammalia; order Dasyuromorphia; family Dasyuridae; genus Sarcophilus; species Sarcophilus harrisii. The sequence goes on from NC_045428.1 coordinate 291,486,594, forward strand.
AAAGAAAGTATGTCTATATTCACAAATTTATTAATTACCCAGTTATATGATAAGCATTGTGTTATGAAGAAAAAAAAATAGGGCTTTTATTCATCAAAACTAAGAAAAATGGCTGTGATGTAGAGAGGGTAGAGAAAGTAGCAATCTAGAAATAGGGGAGCAAATGTGTGTTGAAATACTGCAATGCTGAAAATGCAGAACCTTATTTTCTAAGACAAATTAAATGTAGCTATTACTAGTTTGGGCCAGTGAAGTGGTACAATAGATAGAGTATCAAGCCTGAAAAAGGAAGAATCATTTTCCTGAATTCAACTTTATCCTCAGACACTTTCAAGTTGTGGGATCCTGGGCAAATCACTTTAACTCTGATTGCCTCAGTTGCCTTATCTGTAAAATGAGCTAGAGCTAAAATGGCAACAACCCATTCTAATAGTATCTTTATCAAGAAAATCCCAAAAGAGGTCTCAAAGAGACAGAAACAATTGGCAGTGACTAAACAACAATAATTATCAGTTCATACCACCTGAATCTTTTTTTTTAATCTAACCAAAAAATGTATGGCCATGGAAAGTATTATATCTTGAAGAAACCAGTAAAACTTATAGGCTTTTCCACATCTTCCCTAAGAAATTTTAAGATGCTATCAAAACAAAACAAAAAGCTGAGTGTTTTGGAGATTGAGAATAAAGAAACATTTAAATCATTAGATTTCTAATGCCTTATAAGAGAGGTGACGGAGTTAGTTGAAGTGTAGAACATATGCTTTTATATGTGACCAACATGGGGATTTGTTTTATTTGACTGTGCACATCGGTGAGAAAGGTTATGTTTTCTGGTTTTTTTTTCCTTTCTTTTCTTTATGGGAATGGAGGTAGAGAGGGTTAGCAAAGTACTGCCCTCTTCCCAAAAAGAAAAGAAAAGGAGGGCATTGAGGCATTTTAAAGAAAATACACAGAAGACAATAAAAGAAATATCAGAAGGTAATAATAGACAAAAGAATAGCTTTAAAAACAATGTAGATAATTTATACTCTAAAAATAAACCATAAGCTGTGCAATAATAATATTTTATGATTTCATGTAGTGATTTTTGGTTATATTTTACATAATGAAAATCTTCTTTAATGTGTGTAAAGATACATTTTTCTAAAAGGAAAAAAAGTCTGGAAAGTAAAGTGATGGAAATAGTATTCATTTCCAGGAAAATGACTTCTGCCCAAATGCCTTTTCCTCCAGAGTTAGAATAGATGTTTTTATTTGTTTCCACTTTTCAAAAGCTAAATTTAGCATCTTATGTTGTTTAAAAAAAAAAAAACAATCAAAGACCATAAATCTCAAAAGTTAATCTGTTTTACCTCTCATATGGAAAGTGATACTTCCTTCTCTAATCACCTGTTTAAACTAAGCTTCACAACTGCAAGAACTTCCTGAACTATAAATAGAAGAGAGAAGTATTATTTTCTTATTGGCTCAGTGTCTGTACCTGAGTGGTTTCTTGGAGTGATATTCCTTCTTCTGTAAGTTGGGCAGTTGTCCACCTGTTATTCATTCTCTGTCCTGATCCTACTTCTCCTCTTTGCATTCTTCTATAGCCTATTGCTTTGACTGAGCTTTATTGAATGAAGCCACAAATAGGGACTATGGTACTTGCTTTCTTTCTTCTCCTAGCTACCCCTTTGTCTGCAACTGCAAAGGCCTTGAATCTTCTCAGAAAGAAGCTGCTATGTAAATATAAGGTATTCTTTTTATTTATTATAGTTTTTGGTTTGTTTGTTTTTAGTTGCTTAGCATCATGCTGTGGTCTCTAAGTTATGAAGGTGTTTTTGATAGCAACAATAATTTGTTTACAAACCAAGACAACTATGCATTTTAAGTAGTGTTGCTTTTTAAATGACTGAATAAAGGTTTAAACTCAAAAAATACTAGTTCTTTGATGCTTGAACTAAAATCTATAGTGGAATAACCTTTCTCTATCATTTTTGCCTTTCTGACAAAAATAAGCATGACAATAAGATGTTAATAATAGATGTAAATAGAGATAAATTATTAGATGAAATCTATCTGCTATTAGGGTAGGGCAGGTAGTGGTCTTAAACAATGGGAAATGGCAAGGAAAGAGTAAATGACATTTCATCCTAGATACAAGGCCAAAAAGTGTGTTACCTTTAAAAAGAATTTTTTTTAAGTTGCAATCTGAAAAGTCATAAGTTGAAACCAACTTATACTGTGGAATTAACGTTTCTAGGTGAGTAAATGTTTCTATCTGTCTTTGACATTAGACGTCACAGGCATCATTAAATCATATAGAAGCATAGATAGTTTTGTAGATAAAATTTAGTATTTATGCAGATTAGTACAAGGGAATTTTCCTTGGGATCTGTATGTTAAGATTTAGTTCCCAGACCTATTAAGACTGAAAAACCTCAATTTCCAGGAGTTAGAATTCTCTTGTTTGATTTCTGCAAAAATAGAGTTTTGAGTATCCACTATTTATTGTCTTGTCTTTAATCAATCAGTCTTAAATCCAAAATGTGGCTATGTAGACAGGGTAAACAAAACTACCTTTTTATCAAGAAAAAATTTAGAATGAGGGTATCCTCTGGAGAAGGAAATAGAAAACCAATGTGGTAAATTTTTCATTCTAAATCTTAGAATTATTTGACATATACAGATCAGTCCCTGAAGCAATTTATGTTGGGGTATAGCAGGCAGGTATAAGGGAAGGAAAAAATAGTAATTTCTGGGTAATTGTGATGGGATCTGACATAAATATCATATTTTATGGTTTAAAGAAAAAAAGATTTAGAAAATGGAAAGGAGAAATGCTATCAAATCAGGTAAAGGTTATTCTATTTCTTAACGCTTGAAGAATTGGGAATTTCTCACTCAAGACCAAAACATTGTTTGGACAAAAATGGCATCAATTATTCTTTGAAAATGTCATAGTTATTGGACTATGAAGTCTGAATTTGTAAAAACAAACAAAAAACAAAAACACTTTGTAGAAATTTCTGGCTGTATTTTCCCTTTAATTAAAACAAACTCCAAGGTTGTGTGTGTGTGTGTGTGTGTGTGTGTGTGTGTAAGAAATTTAAAAAGGAAGTGCTGCAAAAAAACAAATATAAATTTCAAAAATATCCTATTATTAAGAGAAGCAGTGTTACCATGGATAACAAATTAGTCTTAGAACCATAAAGTCCTGGGTTCAAGTCCTGACTAGCACGTGTTGAATTTGTAACTTAGAGTGAGTCAGTTAACATTTCAGTATCCTCAGAAACCCTCTGAATAATAGAAAAATTTTAACCTAAGTTGGCAAAGAATATTTTCTCACCCAGGATAGCCTGATACCATGATCACTAATTCAGTCACTGTTCTTATCCTTATTAATATCATTGTGATGCTAAACTATAACAACATTTTCTTTTAAAGCTAGAAAATTTTCTTCAAGTATAATAAAGACAATTTGAACAAAGCAATTTCAGTAAGGGGATTCCTCTTATAGCAATATCTTATAGTTTGATCCTTTATACAGCATCCCCAGTCTCAGTACAATTGTAAACTTCTTAAAGTTTGAGAAGTTTTAAGTTATCAGAGTTTTTTAAATGTTTAAGTTATTAAAACTAAAAAAAAAAATCACTAAGATTTTAGGGACATCCTGTGACTATTATCTTTCCTTATTTTCAGAGAAAATGAAACACGAGAAAGGTAAATTGGTAATTGTTTTGTTAGCTCTGCTTCCTTTAGTGCTAATGATGCTTTGAGTGCTTCTGACACCAAGAATGAGATCAAGAGTAATGCTGAGAAGTCCAAGATGCTTCAGTATTGGTTGTTTGTACTTAATAGGGGTAAAGAGTTCAAGGCAAATACCAGTATACTGCAAGTGGTTTCTTTCCCCCACTTCTCAAAAAGGTTATTAGTGGTATCAATTAAAGCCAACATCATGACATCATCCCATATCAAGTATGGTTAGGATGAGATGAATTAAAGTGATGTTTTTCTTACCATCTTTTATTCTCCTCATTCTTTTGAAAGGTTTACTTACCTTGGTATAACGTATAAGGGAAGGAAAAAAATAATAATTTCTAGGGAATTATGACACAAATATCATATATTCAACAATTAATTTCCAGGGATATTCATGTTGATAATGAAATTGATACATGCATTGCTTTGTTTGGGAGGCTCTGAAAGAAAGTATGGGAAAGGAAAGGTATTAGACTGATTACCAAGCTGAAGATCTACAGAGCCATTGTGCGGACTTCATTGTTGTACACCTGTGAAACCTGTACAGTATGTATATAAGTGCCATCCCAGGAAACTGAATCACTTTCATTTGAATTGTCTTGGGAAGATTATGATGATCACCTGGCAGGATGAGGTACCAGACTTTGAGTTCCTTTCTCAAATTAAAACTTCCAGACATTTCAACTCTACTGCAGAGAGCACAAGTCTGCTAGGCTGACCACATTGTTCAAATGACAAATGTATACTTGCTGAAAAGATTATTTTATGGGGAACTCACATAGGACAAGTGGTCACAAGGTAATCAGAAAAAGCGATACAAAGATACTCTCAAGCTCTCTCTTTAAAAGTTTAGACTTGATTGTATGACATAAGTAACATTGGCACAAGACTGCCTAGCATGGCGTGCCCTCATCAGGGAAGATACTGTGCTCTATAAGCAAAGCATAATTGAATTAACTCAGAAGAAGCGTGAGATGTTCAAAGTTAGAGAATCCAACCCATATGTTCATAGGGACTATTTGTGTCCAACCTGTGGCAGAGCATTCTTATCTTGTATCTGATCAGCCACAATCAGAAACACTGTAACTCAACATAGTGATGTCATTTTGGTCCTCTTTAAGAATGAAGAACTACAACCAATGAGGATTATTCATTCTATTCAACTCATTCAACATTTACTTGTTTACTGTGTTCCAGTCACAAAGACAAAATCATAATTGGCTTTTCTTCTAATGGTTGTGTTTCTGATATTTGATAGCACCAGCAATTTTTGAGTCACCTCTACCTTCATAGTCAATCTCACACTTTCACTTTTCTGTCTTCTGATGTGGATGCCATCTGATTTCTTATCTTTCCAGTCTCACAGAAAAGTAACAGAAATTAATTTGTCTACTAATATTTTCCACTAGTTCTCTTGCCACTTGACTCAGGTAACTGCTGAGGTGGAAATAGGTTTGAATTTGAAGTTGGAATGCTTGCTTTCAAATCCTTGCTCTGCTCCTGATTACCTGGTATGGAAGTTTGAGCTTGGGCAAGTCACTTCTCATCACTGGGCTGAATTTATTCATCTTTAAAATGAAGATATTTAATTAGATGAGGGTTTTTTTTTATCTTTTATTGTATCATCTACCCCTTTGGCTATAGGTGAAGCCTATGGACCCCTTTCTTAGAATTAAATATGTAAACTTACCAAAGAAATCAACTCTATTATCAGAATACTTAAAAAAAAAAAAAAAAAAGCAAGTTGATTGACCCTAGGTTAACACCCCCATCAACCAAATTATCTCTATGGTTTTCTAGCTTTAAATTCTTTGCATGAGCCCCTCCCTTCTCCCTCCTCCAGAAAAATCACTTTTCTTTCTCATAAGCTAGGTCTGGAAACTTGCCTTGAACTATTTCAAGCTTTTAACTTACAAAATGAATAATTTTCTGATGATACACAAGTGGCATTAACAAATTCATAGAACTTCTAAAAGTACACATCTTAGATCAAGAGAATATGCTGCTTGTTTCCTGAGAAAATGCAATTTCAATCAGGAATGTGGTATAAATTCCATTGTCTTTTAAGCCTGGAACACATAAGTAGGTGGTTCTCTGCAAAGTTGTTTTATTTATTTTGTCTTCATTTTTTTGTGGGATTTTTTTTTGTTGACTGACTATAGAATAATTTGTTTATTGGTACCACTTCCTTTTTTAAAGATGGGCAGCAGGAAGGAGAGGTAAGGAAAGAAAGGGGGTGGGTGGGACTACTGCTAATCAGACTGTTAAATTTAAGAATGAAGGAACAACTGAATCAAAGGTGTATGATTCCACCTTGTAGTTACCTTTATGCTGCTTTGTCCCAGTAACTAATACAACAGTCTATTTCTATTCCCACAAGCTGTCTGGCTCATCTTTTTTATTTGTCATCCACACCGGTAATGATTACTCACTCCTGGTTGGGAGTTTAAGGTAATTCTATTCTTCTATTTTCTGAACTTCAGGAGAAGGTAAAGCTTGATGCTGAGAGGGAAAAACTAGAGAGGCTGCAGGAAATATACTCCGAGCAGAAGACCCAGCTTGACAATTGCCCTGAGTCCATGAGGGAACAGTTACAGCAGCAACTGAAGAGGGTCAGTAGCAAACAGGAATGCACCACTTAAATTTTTTCAAATTTTCCTTTTTTTTGTTTTTTTTGTTTTTTTTTTTTAAGTGTCCAATTTCCTCTCACTCATGTAGATCATAGCGCAAAATGTGTCCTTAGCTGTCTGCTGGTTTAATGAATACATCATTGAAGTGCATGGTGACCATGGAAATAGAGCTTTTAAGGAGCCAAAATGAAAATCATGAAACACTCATGATTCTCCACTTCTCATCTCCTCCCCATGTCCCCCCAAAAAGAACCTGCCTTTTTGGTTAGTGTCCTAGTTTAGAAGGCAAAAGTATATTAGAGCTGAGACATTGGGTGAACCTATGTCGGTTTTAGTTAGGAGTCACAGCTGTTCAGGAATTGTAACTGATACCTGGCATTCCAGCATTGAAATTAGCTAGCGTTAATAATTGACACTTGTTACCCTGGGTTTCCTATTTGCTGTGTAGTGATTGCTGTTTGCTATGTTGGCTGTTTAATATTTTTCTAAGCTTGCTTTGTAATCTGTCCCCAAAGTAGCCATTTTTCAGACTGCTTATCTTTCACCTGTTTTGATGTTTATTTCTTTTCTTTTAGCTTTCTAGTGACATCACACTAAAATCATTATTATCTAAGCCACACACCAGAGTACACAGTATTATTCAGTGCTCTCAAATTGTACCATTAGCTATTATTGCTTGAAAAAACCTTACTGCACCATAGAAATGTCTAGTCTAACTTGTATTGGCTAAAATTCGATTCCATGAATATTATATTGCCCCAGTGTTCATTCATTTGTTGGTTTATTTTTTAAATTCCTATTCTGTGCCAGACGTGTTTCAGTGCTAAGAAAACAAGGAAAAGATGAGATTGGTTCTCAAACATCTTGCATTCTACTGAGCTGATTTTGTATAGATGAAAATGAAATTAGATGCCCACCCATTTTCACAGATATGTTCCCAAAATTTAAAGTTTTGTTGCAACATGAATGCCAGATTTTGTTCTTCATAAAGAACAAATTGAATTAAAATATTGGAGAAATACATTGTCTTGAAAGCAAAATTATGATGTAAAGAGATTTAGCCCCAGAAGAGTAGCCATTAATCAGTGAAAAATAAAGTTAGTTTATTCATTGTATCACATTTTTCTCTCTTTAGAAAGTTAAAAAGTGAGCCGTTGTAAAAACAGCAGCTATTGAGAAATTCCTTAAGATTGTTTTTTTTTTTTTTAACAATGTGTGAACTTTTATCATTAATTTAAATCATTCACCTCTTAGAATCTCAGTAGGGTAAGAAATCTTTAACAGAAATGTAATTTAATATTACAATTGAGCTTCCTGATTTTTTAAAAGGCATTCATTTCAAGTAACTTGAATGCTGAATAAAGAGTGTAGTATCTACTGCTTTAACTAGTGTTATTCCAAATAGATTCAAAAATTAAATTGCCCTCCTTTAGTCAATTATTGTGGAAAGCTGGATATAATCCAATAAATTGAAACTTTGCTGATGTGTCAGGACCATAATTCTAGAGGAAAAACTGTGTTACACACACACACATACACACATACACACATGCCTAAAATATAGAAAATAAGATTTTTGAAAGTACTTTGTTCTATTTATCTGTTAGTTAGATCCTAAGACTCTTAATCCCTTTTTTAATTAAAAAAAATGATTTGGGAAACTTATTTCTGCTTATCCATTGCTTCTCAGAAATGTTTATTTTTCAAGATTATATATAGTGACAATTCTGTCATGGAACTTGGGATTTCTTGTTTAAGATCAGTAAATATATATGACTGTGTACCTTTTGCTTACTCTTTCCTTTAATTTCTTATTCTGTCCATCCCATTACCTAGTTGTTTTCTTATTTTACATGAACATTGATTTCAAATAATACTTTATCAAGTCCATTAATATTCTTTATCAATATAATACTTTATCAAGTCTATTAATATAATGTCAACACAGAGTTGACATAAATACTGCTCCTTTTATTCTAGGCTCTATGCAGTGTCTCATAACTTTTTTTCAAGTGTTCTCAGGGATCTTGATTACAAACAGAAAGGAAGTGAATGTAGATGACCTAACTCTGTATCATACAAAGTCCAGGACTCCCTTCCTTTCCTTTCCCACAAAGAAACAATGTGAAACTCTTGACATAAAAGCCCTTTCTCTGAAAGACAACTGACATAGATGTGATAAATCTATTTCCCTGATATCAAGGGATGTTTTAATCTTGTTGTCCTAGAGTCAGTCCACCATTCACCAACCTCTTTAATTTAATCAGTAGGTTAGCTCATTTTGTGATAATACATTTATGCTACAGACTTCAACCTCATTTCCCTTTCAACTTCAAACATTTCAAAATGCTCCTAAAATAAAGGGACTTTATTAACTTAACCACAGATTCAGTAAGTTAAATTGGTATTCAGTCATTTTCCAGTCATGTCTGACTCTTCGTGACCCCATTTGGAGTTTTCTTGGCAAAGAAAGATATTGGTGTGCTTTGCCATTTTCTTCTCCATCTCATTTTACAGATGAGAAACCTAAGGCAAACACAGTTAAATTACTTGCCCAGGGTCACACAACTATTAATTATCTGACAGTGTATTTGAACTCAGGAAAACAAATCTTCCTAAATTCAGAACACCATCTACTTTGACTTTTTTTTTTGGCACCACTAACTTTAGTACAATGATAGTAATATTTTAATAAAGTTATTTTAAGAAGTAATAACCCTCCTTGAGGGCCTATTATTGGCCCTTCTTTCTCTCCTCACTCCTTTCTTTCCCCCCCCCTCTCTATCTTTCTCTCTCCCCTTCCCTCCTTCCCTCCCTCCCTCCTTTTCTTTTATTTTTAGAAATCTTGAGCTGAAATTTAGAGATTAGTATGATGATATGCATACAATTTATGTATCCAAGTCACTAAGAATCCAAGACCTTTCACTTCAAAGTTATTGACATAGATCCAGTTGAAATTGGCCAAAAATAAGTGGTTTAATGGCTTGTGGTTGCTATGGTAGTGAATATGGAAACTCTGATGAAGTTTTTCCATGACAAAAAAGACCCCATTAAGATATGGATGAAATAACAAAGGAAGTAGTATAATTCCCACAATTGCTGAGTAGTGGTACCTAACAGAACCTCTATAGTTCTTTGGTTTGGTGAAAGAAGAATGTGAAGGTCGAAGCATGGACTGGGGTAGTACAAATCCCATTTTCGCTATCTACTAACTATGTAGCCATGTCACTTATCATCTCTGGACCTCAGTTTCTTCAAGTATAAGATGAAAGAGTTGTTCCAAATTGCCTTTAAGCTGCCCTTTAGTTTTTTTTTTTTGTTTGTTTTTTGTTTTTTTTTTGCTTTGTTTTTGTTGAAGCAATTGGGGTTAAGTGATTTGCCTAGTTAGTAGGAAGTTTAAGTATCTGAGATTGGATTTGAACTCGGGGTCTCCTGATATCAGAGCTAGTGCTCATCAGGACAGTTCACTGCACCATCTAACTGCCCCTGAGTACCATTGCATTTCAGTGAGACTTGGAAGGAGCATTCAATTTGGGGTCAGGAGAAATTCTAACTCCTTTGCTTATTCTATAATACTTTAGAGAAGACGTTAGTTTTCTCAAATATAAAGCAAAAGCATTGAACTAGATTTTCTCCATTGTTTCCATCTCTAAATCTATCATTCTGATTGTTATTTAACTAAAATTTATAATTTAATTGCAGCTTTCTTGGGACACATAGTACAAATTGCTCAATTAAGTTATTCTTGCCTCAATTTCCATTTCTTTTTAAAAATTAATTCCTTGTGGCACCTAGATAGTGCAATGGATAAAACAACAGCCTTTTACTCAAGAGGACTTGAGACCAAATGCAATTTCAGAATCTTGATACTTAAAAGCTCTGTGGCACTAGGTAAATCATTTAATCCCAATTGCTTCACCAAAGAAAAAAAAATCCTTATAATATAGAATCATAGACTCTTAAAGGGGCCTTATAAACCATTGAGTCTAATTCCCTCATTATACAGATGAATAAATTGGGGCATAGAGACATGATTTATTCAGTATAACATAGCATCTTGAAGGCAAGTTTCAAATCCAGGTCTTCCTGAAATGTAATTTAGTATTCTCTTAATTACACAACACTGCCTCTCATTTTAAATTGTCAGGCAACTTGCTTTCATTTGCAGCACAGATTATATCAACATTTATTTTCACCATTTCCTACTTTAATAAACTCTTACATCAGACACCCCCAGAAGAAATCTCAAACAAGATTGTAATTTTGGATGCAGCTATTCTAACATAGTAGATTCTTATTTTCACAAAATGATTTAAACCTCTCCCCCATAAATGAATTATTAACTTAGTGGTTCTGTGAATTATAAAACTCTTTTTGGGGATAACATGGCAGGCCTTGGTCATCAACCTGTTCTGATGAAGTAGGATGAACTTCCCTTGTATAAATACCACAATTTATTTGTCTTAAGTTGAAAACTTGAAAACTTTTTATCCCTATATCACCTATTCCTAAATCAAGTTTCTGCTATCCATTAAATTGACATTTTAACTGCCTATCTTTTATTATAAGATGACCAATTTATGTATCTTGATATTCTTTGGGAATAGCAAATTTGAGTCCTAATCATTCAATTTCTTTGCAAATTGTCATGGGAAAAAAAAACAGAAATATATAAACAAGATGAGAATTTTGTGAATTAAAAATTTGGAGACTTATCAAAAAAGAAGTACATGAATATAAATGAATAAATAGACCTATCTTCAGAATGACTTTCTTTTATTTTATGTCGTGTCTTCTTAACCAACTTTATAAGCCATTATGCTTATATAGAGCTTTGAACCAATACTATGAGTGCTATTTTTGCATTTTTAAAAGGAAGCATTAGAAGAATGCCTAGAACTTTAGAAAGGGAGAGAATAAAAAAAGCCCAAACCCATATAAAGAGAAAAATCACTTCTTCATCCTTACCATCCTACTACAAATTGCTTTCCATATTCTCTTGATCTACCTTCATTTACACTCAAATTGCCCCCAATTTTTTTTATTGGGAAAAGACTTTGTAAATAGCATGAAGAATAATTTCTTTATAGTATGTCTAATGTTTATAACTAGGATTTTATATTTGGAAAATGACTTTTTTAGCCTTCCAGAAAGATGATTATTCCTTTTATTGGATTCTGTTCATAATACATAAATCATTGGAATTCATATTTTCTTCTTGTCTCCATTCTATCATGGAAGAAAATTTGTGAAGGAAAAACAAACAGAATAAACAAATCACTTGTTGCAATCTCAATCTGTTATCTTCCAATCGGGTGTTAATTCTCCAAAAATAAAAAAAAATTATATTCTGACCATTGTCGGTAATTTGTAATTTGAAAGTTAAGTTTGTAGCAAAGTGGATTTGCTTTCTAAGATTTTATCTCTTGGTAAACTTAAAGTTGGTTCTAGTCAATCCTGGTGTTTTTGCTGTTGTCTCCATTCCTTTTCCTCAAAGGATGCTGATCTGTTGGACGTAGAAAGCAAACACTTTGAAGATCTAGAATTTCAGCAGCTGGAGCATGAGAGTCGGTTAGATGAAGAGAAAGAGAAGCTGACCCAACAACTCTTACGTGAAGTAGCTGAATATCAAAGGAGCATTGTTAATAGAAAGGTAACTACTATGTCTTTTAAAAGTTGGGGGAAGGTCAAAATGAGTTTATGATTTAGGCATAAATAATGACATTATAAATAAATTAGAAGAACATAGGATAGTTTATCTCTCAGACCTGTGGAGGAGGAAGGAATTCATGACTAAAGAAGAACTAGAGATCATTATTGATCACAAATTAAGTTTAAAAGTTTTTGTACAAACAAAACTAATGCAGACAAGATTAGAAGGGAAGCAATAAACTGGGAAAACATTTTTACATTCAAAGATTCTGATAAAGGCTTCATTTCCAAAATATATAGAGAATTGCCTCTAATTTATAAGAAATCAAGCCATTCTCCAATTGATAAGTGGTCAAAAGATATGAACAGACAATTTTCAGATGAAGAAATTGAAACTATTTCTTGTCATATGAAAAGGTGCTCTAAATCACTATTGAGCAGAGAAATGCAAATTAAGACAACTCTGAGATACCACTACATACTTCTCAGATTGGCTAAGATGACAAGAAAAGATAATGATGAATGTTGGAGGGGATGTGGGAAAACTGGGACACTGATACATTGTTGGTGGAACTGTGAACGAATCCAACCATTCTGGAGAGCAATTTGGAACTATGCTCAAAAAGTTATCAAATTGTGCATACCCTTTGACCCAGCAGAGTTTCTACTGAGCTTATATCCCAAAGAGAGCTTAAAGAAGGAAAGGGACCCACATGTACAAAAAATGTTTGTGGTAGCCCTTTTTGTAATGGCAAGAAACTGGAAACTGAATGGATGTCCATTAATTGGAGAATGGCTGAATAAGTTGTGGTATATGAATGTTATGGAATATTATTGTTCTGTAAGAAATGACCAAAAGGATGATTTTAGAGAGGTCTAGAGAGACTTACATGAACTGATGCTAAGTGAAACGAGCAGAAACAGGAGATCATTATATATGGCAACAATAAGACCATACGACTATTAATTCTGATGGATGTGCTCTCTTCAACAATGAGTTGATTCAAACCAGTTCCAATTATTCAGTAATGAAGAGAGTCATCTACACCCAGAGAGAGGACAATGGGAACTGAGTGTGGACTACATCATACACATTTTCACTTTTTCTGTTGTTGTTTGCTTGCATTTTTGTTTTCTTTCTTAGGTTTTTTTTCTTTCTAGATCAGATTTTTCTTTTGTAGCAAGATAACTGTATAAATATGTATACATATATATTGGATATAACATATAATTTAACATATTTAACATGTATTGGACTACCTACCATCTAGGAGAGGGGGTGGGAGGAAGGAGGAGAAAATTTGGAGCAGAAGATTTTGTAAGGGTCAATGTGGAAAAAATGAGCCATGTATATATTTTGTAAATATAAAACTATAATAATTTTTTTAAAAAGTTTGGGGGGAAAAGTATCACAGAAAGTACAAGTACCATTGACTTCACCAAACAAAAGCAGTCATAATGTCATTGATGTAAAATATTTTGTATGCTGCTTTTATAATGACTACTAATTGTTAGTTATGGTTTTTATCATATATTCAACGAAGAAGAAGAATTCATAATAACTTTAGGAGGATCGCAGAATCACAATAATAATGATGAATAATTATTTGAAGACATATTGAGAAAATGTCATTACCTTTGTCATAAGGAACCTTGAGTCCATCATTAATAAATAGGGAAAGACTGATGTTATAAATATCCAAAATGGTCCTTGATAGAAAAAAAAATTCCCCACCCCTAAACTAGATATCTATGATGCACAGTGGTGAGAACACTGCCTCCAGTCAGGAAGATTTGATTTCAAATTCAGCCTCATTCATTTTACCAGCTGTGTCAACCTGGACAAATCTATTAATCCCCTCAATTTCTTCTTCTGTAAAATGAGCTGAAGGCGGCAATGGCAAACCACCCTGATGTTTGCCAAGAAAACCTCAAATGGGGTCATGAAGCGTTGAACACAACTACACAACAAAAGGCAGGACTAAAGGGGACTCTCTAAACCATATTTTCAGTCTTTCACTAACAAAAGCCCAAAATTTAGGGTTAAATTCTCATTGTATACCTTTCCAATATTGCATTGATAAACATAAAAGAGGAAAATGGGAAGAGAAGGATTTCTTCTTTACTTCTCAGTTTAAAAAAAAAATACTGGGAATATTTGTTTGTAAACAAGGCTGTTTCCCAAGATGATGTTTTTTATATTCTATAAAGAGATTTCCTGTGGCCTTCTTGATTTCTTAAAATAATTTTATAAATTAAATTCCATTGACCTTAAGTAAAATAAGATTCCTGAGAGACCAAATATGTTCCATAATCTTCCCTAATTAAGAGGCAGTTTTCTCTTGCACTAGATTGAATCTTTACATTACAATCTCTGAGGATTCAATGAGTGGGGAAGGTTTGGAGGGAAGGAGAGAATTCAGAATTCAAAATTTTAAGAAATAATGTTAAAATGTAAAATGAATGTTAAAAGAAATGAATGTTAATTTTTTTTAATTTTAAAAGTAATCTCTGAGGCAGTATGGTACTGTGGTAAAAGTACTAAATATGAAGTGCACAATTGATGTTCCAATTATAGACTTATAAACTGTGACTTTGAGCAAGTCACCTATTTGATCTGTGGCCTGTTTATTTATCTTTGATGTAAATGAGTTGAACTGGAGGACTTTAAAGTCCCTACTAGAGCTATACCTATGCTTTTAGGATCCATTTTATCTTAATCAAAGATATTAAGGCAGTTAGGTAACACAGTACTAGACCTGGAGTCTGGAATACTTATCTTCCTAAGTTCAAATCTGGCCTCCAATACTTCTTAGCTGTGTGAGACTGGGCAAGTCAATTAACTTTGCCTCAGTTTCCTCATCTGTACAATGATCTGGAGAAGGAAATGATAAATCATTCTAGTTATCTGCCAAGAAAACCCCAAATGGGGTCATGAAGAATCAAACATGTATGAAAAATGACACAACAAAAAGGTTATCTGTTATCTATTACTATCTGTTTTTCAACTAGGAGAAAATTTCTGCATTAAAGAAACAAGCCAGTCACATTGTTCAGCAAGCTCAGAGGGAACAAGATCATTTTGTGAAAGAGAAAAATAACTTATTACTAATGCTACAAAGAGTAAGTGCTATCTTTTGCTATCTGAACATTGTCTCTTGGTTTTACTTTTATTTTTTTAATTTTTCCCTTGGGTTGCATTAACCCAAAATATTTGTAATTAGTACTTTGTTTATATTTTAATGTTTTAAAGATGAGGTATTTTTGTAATATTATAACATATTAAGCCCTCAAATTTTAAACATTGGTTTCATATCTATAGATTTAGATACATAGCTTTGTTTTTGTCAAACATTCAAAGTAATCTATTTACAACACTGCCAGATACATTTTCTTTTGTCTTACCAGGGATTGTGTTTGACTTAACCATCTTGTCAAGTTAATGGCATGACTTAGGGGTCAAGCTCAAATACATGTATTCATTCCATTACTTTACTGGTATGTCTGAATTCTCATCATAGTCATTCCTTTGAATAAAGGAATTATAATTATAGAAGTTATTAGATAAAAAGAATAGTTCTTAGAGTCAGAAGTATTGAGTTTGATCTTGCTCTGTCATTTCCTAGCTGTGTAACCATTCAAAAGTCACTTAACCTCTTTTGATTTCAGTTTACTCATCTATAAAATGGGAACAAAATTTGCAGGACATAACTCATAGATTGTTTTGAGAGAGGCAGTTTATAATTTTATTGATGTGTTTTGTTTATATATCAGCTACGTTTTCTTCTCCATCTCTCCAGTGCTTCACAAATATTTTATGACAAAGAATATTTTAAAAGAGGAAAATAAGAGAAAAAAAAAAACCTCAGTAAGCCAATTAATTGATAAAGTTTGGACCTTGATTTTCAGAAAGGAGCAGGGGGATATGTGTTCTCATACCTCATCTTAGGGAAAGCAGTCGCTTTTTAAATCCTCAAGTACTATATAAATGTGCATTATTATCATTACTCTTGTTACTTGGAAATAATTAATTGAGTAATCATATAATACTAGATGTTGTAGATTAATGCAGGGTATCCCAAATGTCTTAGTGCCATTTTAAGCTATTAAAGAGTGTGAAGACTAGAAAATGTTGATCAATTTTAATGTTGCTTAGATAAAAACAGGGCTGAGGACCAGCAGGCAGTAACTACAAGATTTCTATGATACAGTTAGTGCATTTTAAGCTATTAAAGCTTTAAACATTACCATTTTTTGAATACCCAGTATATAAGACTAATTAGCTGAGCCAGAATCTGTCATTATTTAGATATTTTCACAGGGAGACCTCTGGAGACTAGACCAGAGATAAAGAAAGCAGGAGAAATGAAAGAGAATTCTTTGCTCCAAAAATGGGAAAGAAGACTTCAAAAGAGAGTGAGGGAGGATTTCCACAGATGAGCTTAACTGACTTCATAGTTCTACTTAGGGTGTACTCTAAGCTTAACAGGATTTTGTGATTTTACAGGAAAAGGAGAACCTTTGCAATTTGGAAAAAAAATATTCTAGCCTTTCTGGAGGAAAAGGGTTTCCAGTCAATCCCAATAGTTTAAAAGAGGTAAGCAGAGTCCTATTACTTTGAATTTGGATTTCTCTCAATTTTAAGTCTTTGGCAATGTTTGGCACTTGTGTTTTGATAAAGACAAGATTAATGAAAAAGAAATGGCATAAAAGTTTTCATGGTCTACCTGTAGTCAGCTTCTTTCCTTACATACTTTAGAATTTTCCAGTGATTATCTTTTATGTTAAATGGTCACTAGAAGACACATGCCAAATCTATTTTAATACACAATGAAAAAAACTGAACCTCTCTGAGTAACCACATTCGATTTGATTTTGAGAATAGCATTAACCTGGAATTTCAGGGCGTAATCAATATTGGTCTGTTTTTAGTGCTCAGATTCTGTCTTTTCTTTCTTGATTTGATTTTCTGGCTGAGTTTCAGAAAAGGGAAAGAAACACACTTAAAATGTCAGTTCCTTAAGTGTTTCTCTGATCTGGTTTCAATACTTGTTTCCCCATCTCCATTCCACTTCCCATACCTAGTACATCCCACCCCTCCTGTGTTTATTTTCTCTTTTCTCTCTCTCCCTCCCTTCCTCCTTTCTTTCCCTCTCTCTTTCCCTTTGTCCCTTTCCTCTCTTTCTCAAGATATCTCCTATATATCTCAAGATAAATATCCCTTTCTAATTCTTACAGTTAAAATCCCTTTTTAACTCTTTCCCTTCCAATTTTTTTTGGTAGAAATTGAACACATCACACACCAACATTAAAATTACTTTGCAGTTGACCCAAGCTCAAAATTTATTGGGTAAAGTGCTGCTGATAAAAGCAAATAATAAATTACTTGAAGTAGTTGCATGATTCAAATCCATTCTCATTCATTCTCTCTCTCTCTCTCTCTCTCTCTCTCTCTCTCTCTCTATATATTTAGTGCTCAGATTCTGTCTTTTCTTTCTTGATTATATATATTTATATTTGAGCTGGAAAAATTGTCAAATAATTATAACTTCTAATAATGTGGACTTGAATACATGGAAACACTTTAGGTGATTCATTATTCCTAATAATCAGGAGTTACCTGTTATTTAAACATTAAAATCATTAATATAATATGCATTGCACAGTTTGGAAATTAAAAAAAAAAAGACTGAAAAAGCCTAAAGATTTTTGACATGTGAAGACTTCACATTTTAACATGGAACACTGGAAAACTTGCTAATTTTAAAGTCACTTCAAAGAAAATAGGGCTAGGGTCTAGCCATAAGATTTCTATCGTTCAGATTAATATTATAATTTTCATATATGCCAAGTAAAGTATACATTGCATTTAAATATATATCCCATGTTTGCAATGTTAGTAACTAATATCACTATCAAAAAATGAATTTTTCATAGCTATCTTATTCTATAGAATCTTCACTTTTTTAGAAATCTTAACTAAAGCATTTGCTTTTCTTCTACATACCTGACAATTTCCTAGTTTCACTCTTTATTTCATTTTTCCTCCTATTCCTTTATTAAATGCAAACCACATAGGACTTGACGAAGCAACTTAAAGGTACTTTCTAAGAAGTTATTGTATTGCCTTTTTTCCTGTTGCTTTTTTGATTCTTCTGGTGACTCTTCGAATTGAACTTTAAAAGACTGTCCTATTTAAAGCTATTTTAAGAAGGTGAAGACTTAGAAAATATACTCTCTCCTAATGAACTGTGAAATGGCTTTACCTTAGGTCTTTGCTCTTCTTGTCAGTTTTTTCCTCTGAATTTCTTTTTTTTATTTACCTATTTAGAATGTTATGCTTTGCTTTGAGCAGTTGATTACATGGTTAGTAGTAAGCCAACTAAGCTTTGCATGTTTATTTGTTAAGCCCAAATGCATGAAAGAATCTTTATGGATCAAATCCATTTATTTCCAGGAGAAATTGCAACATACAATAAAATTTATTGTAACTGTATTTAAAATGAAACAAAAGTTGTTCATTGATTTAATTTCCTGCTATTTTAGATACAGCAAAATTCCATGATGATAAATCAGAGGGTGTTACTCTCTTGTCTTCTAATTCTAAGCAGCTACTATGTTCTAGATACAAAACAGCTAGGTGGCCTGGGGTAGAGCCTTAGACTTGGAGAAGGAAAGATCTGAGGTCCAAGCAAGTCACTTTGTCACTCTGAGCCTCAACATCTACCTCACTGATGAGGATCAAAAGAGATAACATGAAAGAGAGAGACAGAGAGACCAAGACAGAAAGAAAGAGGGAAGGAAGGAGAGAAGAAGGAAAGAGAAAGAAAAGAGATAACATGTAACATGCTTTACAAACCTTAAAGTACTGGCAGATGCTAGTTCTTATTTTTACCAAAATTGTTGTCATCAGTATGCTGGCAAAATAAGGAGAAAAAGTATTCAAGCTAAAAGCTTTCAAGATGTCAGTATTTTCATATTCAATAGATGTTTATTAATTGCCTTCTATGAACATGGCATTATTGGTGTTAGTAACAAAAGGATGAAATAAAGATACAGTTTCTGCCCTCTTGGAATTCTGAATATCATCAATATTTTTACAAATCAGTTTTATTGGGGGGGGGGACATCATCATTAAGGTTACAATAAATTTAAAGATGATTCTTAAATTAGTTAAATACGAAGTTTGGAATCTCTAGTCCTATTCTTTTTATTCCATCTGAGTAAAATGGAAATTAAGCTGAGTTTTCAGTGAAGCATTGGCTCTGGTAGAATTTATCTAGGTGGAAAGACTTCTATTGTAATTGTAGAATTGAGTTTGTCTTTCTAGGACCAGCTTTGTAAGGTCAAATAAAGTTATAATCAGAAGACTAACATCTGAAAGATGAACATTTTGATCCCAAGAAGCTAATAAAATTCTTAATGACATGTGAAAGGATTGTTGCAGATACTAACATAGTAACCATCCCAAGAATAAAGTCATGGGTGCTTTGAATATAAGATAGTAACTATAGTTTGAAAAAATTCAGACTTTTGCTAATTTGGGGCTAGTAGACCTGAGCTTAAATACTGGCATGACTACAGCTAACTATATGACATTGAGTAAATTACCTAATCCTTATGGCCTTCCATTTCTCTAATGTGGGGCTTGAAATGAAAGACTTTTAAGCTTGAGCTCTATGTATGAACTGTAATCTGGTATAATAATAAAAGCATATCTTCATAGCAATTCGAAGTATGTTCTTCTTAATTCACAGTTGTTTTGTCTTAAAATTTATTCAAACCACCATCCCAATTGGTTTTTGTGTTACTTATTTAACTAAGTGGGAAATAGTTATGAAAGTTAGCAGGAAGATTTCCAGAACAATGATGCAGGAGGAAACAAAGCTTTGGTTCTGGGCTAGTGGTTTGGCTTTCAGTCATATCTTTCCAGGAACCAAGAGAGAGGAAGCACTTAAGATATGACTTCTGTCTATAAACTCTTTGAGGTTAGGAACTGTCTTTCTGTTTGTGTTTCTATTCTCAGTGTTTAGTACAGTGCCTGGCATATTGTAAGCATTTGATAAATGCTTATTTCCTTCCTGCCTCTCTCTCTCTTTCCTACTTAATTTCTGAAAGGGGAAAAAATGTCATTTAAGTTTACCAGACCATCAATGTGCATTTAAAACAGTTCAGGTATGAAATATCTTGTTTTTTCTTGCCTTTCTGGAATTCAATTTGAATTCTGCCTATTTCTTTCTCCAAAGCTTTCTATTTCGTCTTGTACCGTTATCCTGCTTTAGAATGGTGAGAAACATCAATTATTGGTTTCTGATTTCAGGGAAAAGGAAGGATCCATTTCAGAAATATACAGAAGTTAAGAAAGATAAGAGAAAATTATAAATGAGAAGGTTTGGCAAAGAGGGGTTAACATTGGCATATGTATATCATTTTGCTTGGTGTGTTGTATAGAAATATGGCAGCTATCACTAAAAAAATGGAGGTTAAAGCATTTTTAATAACTATAAGAACACTATCAATAATCAGATTGAAATGTCTTAAAAAGGTAATGTGATTTATTGGAAAGAGGATATAATCTCTTTCTTCTTCAAGGGAAACTTAGCTATTAAATCCCACCTTTGAAACACACTAGATATCTGAGCCTGGGCAAATCACTTAAATCTATCAGGGCTCTAGGCAACTCTCTAACAATATAAGATGCATAAAAGATGCTGACCTACATTGGTAAGGGAAGTATATTCACCTGGAAGCTCCTTACACTAACAAAATCTCAGGTCCAATCCCTATTTCTGACTCTATTATGTAAAGTTATATACTAACAGTTCTCAAAGTATTATCTAGTGACCCTCCTCCCCCTGAATTTCTCTTTTCATAGATAATACTAGCAATACTAAGACGTTTTAATTTTTTATATGGTTAACATCAATTTAACCCACATACAAAAGCTTGTGGGGAAGGGCCCTCAGTTATTTTTAAGAGTGTAAAGGGGCCTTGAAACCAGAAAGATTGATAATCAAGGTTTTACATTAATATTGTCAAAGGTCTAGGCCAAAAACAAATTGCAAGCTATTCAATGTTCATATTTGTATCCTCAGGCATATTGAAAATTTAAGATTATGTACCAGTATTTTAAGAACAACATTGTATCTTTTGTATATGATATCTGTATAATGACCATTAAAATTGGTGAGTCATCAATCAATAAATTATTTATTAAGTACCTACTATATGCCAGTTGTGATGGAGGTGCTTGTATAGCTCAATGAATCTAAAAGCTGTGCCATGCCCAGTTACCAAGATGGACAGGTCATAATGGAGAGTGGTGATAAAAAGTGATCCAGTAGAGAAGGAAATAGCAAACCATTCCACTATCTTTGCAAAGAAAATTCCATGAACAAGAACCTGACATATTTTGGTTCACAGGGTCACAAAGAGTCAGGCACAACTGTGAGTCGCAAATGTGACAGTTACTCTACTAAGTCCTGGGGATACAAAAAGAGGTCCCTGACCTCAAGAAACTTAATTTGGAGAGAGAGCTTGCAAAGGAAAGTATATATAAAGTAAACTATATACAGGATAGATAAAAAACAATTAACAGAAAGAAAGCACTGGAAGTAAGAGGGATTGGGGAGGCTTCCTGTAGAAAATGGTTTTTAGTTGGGACTCAAAGGAAGTCAAGGAGGTCAGTAATCAGAGCAGAGTACTCAATTTCTAGCACTTCTAAGGCTCTTCTAAGGCTATGAAACAACCATGAAAAAAAATTCTCATTTAATTTATTTATTTGACTGGGGGATGGTAGGGGGTGAAGGATTTACACAACATCACATAATTTAACAAAATGATAATGTATTTTTTTCAGACTTAATTAAAAACCTCCTCATCTGGACTATTGCAATAATCTTAACTTGAATCTTGAATCTCTTCTTTCAGTCTCTCTCCTCTCCAATTCATCTTCAACAGAGCTGCCAATTTGATTTTCTATTTTGTTCTATTAAAATTTACATTTTATATTTTGTTGTTTTCCTCTAATTTTTATTTCTTAATATATCCCTCCCCATCTCTTCACAAATAGAGAGAAATCCCTTAAAACAAGAATTAATAAGGAAAGAAAATAAGAAGTTCAACAAAATTAACCAACATATAAATTAAATTCAGCACTTATTTGCAGTATGTTCCATAGTCACATTCTTCCATCTTGATGAAGAAAGAAGGAAGGAGGTCCATTTTTATACCTTCTCTAGGATAAACTTGGTCATTATAATTCTATAATGTCTATATATGGAAAGAATGATAAATCAAAACCAGACATTATCTATCTACTGCACTACCTAGCTGCCCCTTTCCTTTTATATTTTTTGTGTTATTGTATATATTGTCTTGACTAGTTCTGTTCATTTCATTATGCATCAGTACATAAGGTTATATATTTGGAGTTGGAAGATGGCTTAGAGGCCTCCGAGTGCAAAAAACTTATTTTACAGATGAGAAAACTGAGGTACAGAGAGATTAAGAGACTTTGTCCAGTGTTGTATGACAATTAAAAAAATATCAGGGATAGGATTTGAACCCAGGTCTTTTTTACTCCAAATCCAGTGTTCTATCCATGTGGTACCATGCTGCCTCTAATAAATATAATTTTTCCCACATGTCCCTATATTCTTCACATTCATAGTTTTTTAGGGCATAGTAATCTTCTATTATATTCATGCACTAGTCTGTTTTGAAATTCCCCAGTCTTTGGGCATCTATTTTACTTCCAATTTTTTGCTACTATAAAAAGGTCATTGGATCATATATCTTTTTTTTTTTTTAATAATTATAACTTTTTATTGACAGAACCCATGCCAGGGTAATTTTTTTACAACATTATCACTTGCACTTACTTCTGTTCCGGTTTTTCTCCTCCCTCCCTCCACCCTCTCCCCCAGATGGCAAGCAGTCCTATACATGTTAAATATGTCACAGTATACATTAGATCATATATCAAATTCATATTCCTATTCCTCATAGTTCTGATTATGTAACTACATTGCTTTTGATATTTCACTGTTCCACTCCCTTTTGGATAGAATACATTCTTCCCTGGCTTCAAAACCCTCAATCTTCCTTGAACTTCTATTTCTGGAGTAATTTCACATTATTTCCCCAGCTAAACTGGGGAAATTGCCATTTCCCATTCATGACATTCTATTTTCCCATCTTCACACTCTTGCACAGGTTCTTCCCTTCTTCTCCATCCTGCCATGTTTGGAATGATCTCCTTTATTGCCTCTAATTTCAATTCTTAGCTTCAATTAGGTCTTAACTTAAATACCTCCTCCTGCTATAAAAGGCCTTATAGGGCACACCCCAAAACCCAAGTTATTAGTTATCTTCCTGTCTCTTACTCTCACACAATTACTCAGACTTTACTTTGCCAATATATTGTATTTATCTTCATACACATTGATCAGGAAGTCAGGAAGAACTGAGTTTATAAATCCAGCCTCAGATATTCACTAGCTGGTTTTTGTTTTTGTTTTTACTTTGGTCAAATTCTTTCATCTATGTTTTCCTTAATCCCCTGGAAAAGGAAGTTGCAAACCACTTTTGTATCTTTGCGAAGAAAATCTTATGGACAAGCATTGGTTCATGGGGTCACAAAGAATTCCTGAACAACTGAACAACAAAGATCCTCAAAGACTGGTCCTGTTTCTCTATTGTCTTTTTACACAGTGGGAGCTTTAAAATAACTGTAAACTTGAAATTATTTTAATTTCTTATAATATTATTTACTGATTCACCCTCAAGGAAGTTACATGCTTTTATTTTCTTTTCTAAAAATAGTATTGCACTTGAAATGTGATGACCTAACCCTACTATCTCTACTTGTGACCAGTAGAACACATTTATGAAGCACAATGCTCTGGCTTTGGAACAGCAAAAGCTAATTGGCCCATAAACATGCCTTATTGTCAGCCTTATGACTTCTTTGACATCACGCTTTAATCAGCTGATCTGAGAAATAACAAGATTGAGTTCATGTCTTCATTTTGATTAAATCTTCTAAATTAACTAGAATAAATTAGTAAAAAAAATTTAACTCCAAGTTCTGTGTTTCTGTGCTAAAATTATATGTTGATCTTACAAATCTGGGGAAAACTTACATTACTTATTTTAAAACTACTTAAGCATTTGATATCATTCTGATGCTGATTATTGAAAAATAATATGCTTTTGGGTTTTTTTAAAGTCATAATCACAAGTTCTAGGTTAATAACTTCATTTTCACAAGCCAAAAAAAAAAAAAAAAATAATTCTCCACCTTTCCTGAGATTTCCTTTCCAAAAGGACTGATACTATACTATTCATATAAGCAATATGCCAATTCAGATAGTTTTATAATAATTCCCAAATTGATGGTTTCTTTTCCAAAAAAGTATTCCATCCTTCCCTCTTAGTCTCTTCTGTGGTAATTCAAAACCCTGAAATGTTTTTTTTTCTTTCATTTTTCTTTGCAAGTGTATTTATAATAGCCACTAGGTGCTACTATACCTGGAGTCTAAAAGATACGATTTCAAATATAAGCTCAGATACTTTTAATTGTGTGACCCTGGGAAATTCACAACTTCAGTCTGCCTCAATTTCTCATTTATAAAAGGGCTTAGTAGTACCCACCTCTCAAAGTTGTCATGAGGATCAAATGAGGCAAGACTTGCAAAATACTAAGAAAAATCCTGGCACACAGTATAGGTGCTTAATAAATATTTATTCCTTTCCCATTCCTAGTCTTTTTGATATACCATTTCTATCTTTGTTTTTTACTGTTCTAGGCTTCTCATCGCCATTTATAGATATTTTCTATAGGATGAAACTGAAACTTAGTTTCCAGGATTATCTTTTAAGCCAAAGGGAAATTAGCTCAAACTCATAAAAATGACTAATTCAAACATCACTCTTGCTGTTCCACATTTATGATATGTGTGAACCATTCATTTTTTGTAATAAAAGATTTCAGTAGAAGGCTTAATAATAAGGGAAAACATAAACTCAGTTTTATTTCTCTTTAGTGTGTAGAATCTCTGGTGGTAGAGATTTCAAACACAGCCATGTCTCTTATAGATTTGCTCACTTGTTCCTCAGTAATACAGATACCAATAAATTAGCTCAGTTTTTTCCTCCCTAACTTGTTCCTTCTTCCTATGACTCCAAAGAGACCCCATCTAACCCTAATTTTAAGTTTGTGTTTGCTAATTAATTAAGAGACAATGTTCTTAAGACAAAATCAAGGAATAAGAATTTAGGCAACACAGGTTCTGAAGCAAATGGTGGGAAATACATTATATTAACATTTCTGTGATGATAATAATGATTAATCTATATTTTAGTGATGATCAGTCCAAAGAATGAATGATGATGCCACTGAGTTTTTTTAAATGAAAGATATTTTGATGATTTCTGCTACAATTACTATAATGTCACCACAAAGAAAAAAGTATCATTAAAACTTTAGAATACCTTTCCTCAACTTTAAGTCCTATAAGATTAATTTTAAATGCTGATCATTATTTCTTTAATAAAACATTTGACAATAATACCACAGATATTTGGCCGTGTCACTCTAAACTAACCTCCATTGTACTTGATTCATTAATACTCCTGCATGCCTCAGCTTTTGCTTCCTTTGTATTTAACTTCTGAATTCCTCCTTTTAGGGTTTTATCAGTGTAAATGAAATTAATGAGCTAGGTGACAATTCCACGAATCTATCCCCTTCTACTCAGCTCCCCACTGACGCTGATGCTGACGCTGATCCCACTGAACCTTCCACAGCTATGCTGGTGAGCCAGCCACAAAATCAAGAGGTTTGTTGGAGTGACATTTCATTCATTCACTGCATTTCCTCATGTCATAAATTAACCCAGAATTAACTGCAAATGGGGAGGGTATATAGCAAATTTATCTGTAAACAAGACAGATTCATTCTTGGGGTTGTAAATAACAACAGCAGCAGCAGCAAAAATAATATTTGTGTTACACTATAAAGTTTATAATGCACTTTACACATAATGTTTTTACTGCTTATGAAATGTGATTTTATATGGAAGAAATCAAAACAAAGTTTAGTAGGGAAGTTAAAGCCTCGAAATGAACTTTGCATCTTACATTGGCCAAACCCAACCCTCATTTTTTTTAGAAATTTGAAAGAGCTGATTAGAGAATAGGCTAAAAGTATTATATGGAATGATTTGCATACAGTGATTATTTTCTTTGATATTTGATTTGATATGTGTGTGTCCTCCTCTTAAATTTTAAGACAGTGTAGGGTGAGGGTGGAATGATGACTGTAGCATAATGAAAATTGGAGCCAATGTTCTGCTAATTTATGTTAAATGACTATTTTGGCAATTAAAAAAAGAAGCTTCTCTCTTTTGTGGGTTCTTTTAAAAAGTTCAACTAAATATGTTTTATGAAATTAAGAATCTGATTTGTTTGTGAAACTTGCCTTTTCATTACATGTAGACACATCCATATACTTTCTCTTCTTTTATAAAGCTACAATCACCTGTCTGTTCTGGATCTATATCTCCTCACTCACTTTCTCCTCATCTTATTGCTCAACTTCCATCAGTCCATTGGCCTGAAGTCTTGGCTGTTCCGCCTGTCGATCCTTTTCCTTTAAATGATACACCTCCTCCTCTTCCAGTTAAAAAACACAGGAGGCACCAACAGGTAACAAAGGATGCAGTAATTAATTAATTAATTAATTTTCTGGGTGGCCTTTGCTTTGACAATCAAGTTGTTCTTGCATAATAATCCCATAGATTAAGGCAAAGGAAACAATATATAGAAATTCTGGCCTTTCTCTTAGTGTATTATCAGTCTGAGCTATTACTAGGCAAGTCCTGACATATCTCTAAGCTTTGATTATGCTACTATAGTATATAGTTGAGAGAATTCAAGAAATAATGGTTATTAAAACCTTACAAATTTTCAAGAATTAAAGAAGCCCCAGAGGCCCTCAAGTTCAATCCAGACACCAAAAGAATCCTCAAAATAACAACTCAATAAAAAGCCAGTCTCTGGCAAGTGAGGGACTTATATGTATTTTTTAACAATACTTTTTTTTCCTATATCCTCTACTAATTAGATATTCAAAGCCTGGATTTTGAGCATATCTTTTCAAATATGTCTAAGCAATACATATCTATGAATTCTAAATAATAGAATAATAAAAAAGGTAAAGAAAGTGAAATATATTCATTTGAATTCATATTGAGATAGTGAAAGCTAGTGAGTGATAAAAAAAAAAAAAAATCCTGAGCTAATAACCTTTGTTTGTGACAGGGATTGCTTAACCAATTTGGTGAAAATTGTGAAAATGGTGAAAATTGTTTTCCAAAATCACATTTTAAATGCTCAAAATAATATGCATACCATTATAAAGGAAACTGATTGTATTGAAAAAGTTATCAAAATACTTTTTAAAAAAAGTTTGCAGATGCCAGAATACCTGAAAATAGTATTAAAATTTCAACTCCATTCTTCTTATCATGTCTTGTCCTTTTATCCCTACCCTTCTTCAATCAACTGCCCGCCTAAAATAGACTATTTTGGCTCTTGCCCTAGAGTATTGTTAGCTCTACTTATTTGTAAGTTTCTGTTGCCCAGACATGGTGGCAAGAAAGGCTGCAGGCTTAAAGAGGGGGAACTAGAATTCATAAGGAAATATTACTAGGAATGGAAGAAAAGATTTTGTGCAACTGTGATCTTCATCCTTTCTCCCTACAAACTCAGCCTTGGACAAAAAAATGTATTATTAAGCAGTGAAATAAGTTTTCAAATAAGTTTATTGTTAATCATTAATTGATTTGGGGTAGGATGGAAAAGAAAGAGGGCAGGTTTTAGGATGAGTAGAGATTTTATCTTTCTTTCATCTTGTACCAAAAAAAAAAGAATGAAGGTATCTCTTTGAATTTTAGAGTGTTTACTATCTAGTCCCAATCCATCACCAGGGAGTCCAAACCACTGTTTCTTTTTTCCTGAATAGAGAGAGTGATAGGGTCTGGAGCTATGATTTCAGAAAGTCCCAGGAAAGAAAACTTCCTTTGCTAATGACAGAGAAGTCTTATCTAGAGAAATTTGTATTATCAATGCTGATCCCCAGCATCTCTGTAAACCTAACATTGTAGAGCATGAAAAGACTAGCTAACTTGGGCAGCCATATAGCCTGCATATATGAGAGGCTAGATCCTCCCAACTCTAAGGCCAGCTTTGTCTATGCACTTTGGCACAATGCCTCTTTTCAAAAGTAATGACCATTAATAGATACTTATACTGTGTTAGCATTCCCTTTCTACAAAGTTAAGGCAACTAGGTGAAGTTAAACTGCATAGAGCACTGGATTCTATGCCCAGTGTCAGGAAGACTCATCTCCCCAAGTTTAAATCTGATTGCAGGTACAAAACTAATGTTTCATGATCCTGGACAAGTCACTCAATCCTTTTTGCCTCAATTTCCTCATCTATAAAATAAGCTGGAGAAGGAAATGGCAGCCACTCCAGTATCTTTGCCAAGAAAATCCCAAATGGGGTCAAGAACAGTTAGACTTAACTGAAATGACTGAACAATCTAAACACTACCTATTAGTGTAAAGTTATGGCCTTATTATCATAATAATAATGCATTTAGTATTACATACATAAAATTACACTGAATTTGTTTATTAATAATATATTAGACTCTGCAGTAAAGTTGTCAAACACTTCTGCTGTACTTTTTAACAAATTGCTTATTTATAATATTGTTTATGTAGAACTAACTGCCACTCTTTAATAGTTTTTGTTTAATATAGTATTTTCATTAAGACTATGGGAGATATGCTAATACACTACTGTGCAGTTAAAAAATTATTTTCCCCACAAAAGCGCTATGAAATTGATAGTTCTGAGACCATGATCCCCATTTTACAGGTGAGGATGATAACACTCATAGGATGGTAGTAACATGCCTAACCTCACACAATATTTAGCAACAAAGGCAAGATTCAAAGTGAGGTCTTTTTACTAATTCCACTGATTTTTCTGTTACAACATGCATCCTTTGGGAATGAGGAGGAAGGGAGCAGAAGCAAGGTTCAATTCTGTGGATTCTAAAATTTCTGATCATATATATATTTAATTTTTAATTTGCTTGCAAAGTCTGTTGTTAGTATGTTATTTGCCAACACTGGGAAACAAGACTACCCCAGTAAGTTCTAATATTCATAACATGTTTTTGTCAAGAAAAAAATTTGGATATATTTTAGGATGGTAAAACTTAAATATATTCCTCTTCAGGAAACTGAAGAAATAAAATACCCTTGCAGGAGGGTTTAAATAGGAGGAAAACTGCTGTTTTGCACCCCTTGGCAAAGGCATTTAATACAAGTGTGGTATCCAAGGGAATTCTGAATATGAGAACAATATGTGGATTTGAGGCTTATGTTTTAAAATGATCTAACTATAGCTAATTCTTTCAAGTAACTTCCCTGCTTACTTGTTCTTTTTCTCCATTTTCTACCCTTACTCTCTTTTTATCTCTGTTCCTATTTTCTCATTCACTTCTAAGAACTGGCAAGAAAGACGGGGGAGAAACTATTTATCTCACCTGTCGACTGGATGCCTCACCATCCACAGGGGGATCATGATAATAATTTGTAAGTTTTCTTGAGACACTAACAAAAGTGAAAGTTGAGGATTGGCCATTTTTAGTATTTTTTAAAGTTGTAATAATAAATCCTATCATTGTCCATGGATCTAGTCTGGGGACCAAGGTTTTACTCAGGTTTGCTTCAATGGGGCTGTGACTTTGGGCAAGACAGTTTACCTCTCCGTTCCTTAATTTCTTAATAAATCTGTAAGATGAGATAGAATGACTGACCTTTCTAAAAATTCTTCTAGCTCCAAAGTTCTAGAATAGCTATTATCCCCAAGTTTACATGTTAGTGAAAGTAAGTTCAAAGACTTAATCAAAAACATGAACTATGGCCAGTTAACTTCATTCTGATCTGTGGTGAATGCAGTTTCTTTAAGTAGTCTACTTCAATTATTCAGAGTTGCCTGTTTTGCTTTGTGCATTTAAAGCGCTTTCGAAATCTGGAAGAGAGAAAAAAACAACATAAAGAAGGCCTCTATCTAAGTGATACCTTGCCTCGGAAGAAAACGACACCTTCAGTATCTCCACATTTCAGCAGTTCTACTATGGGAAGAAGCATCACCCCCAAGGTGAGGTGTGAAAAAGAGAAACACCTACCTACTTAGTATAATTGCTAGGAGAAGCATTAAATATAAACAACTTTACAAAATAATTTGTGCTTTAAAACATACACACACAAACATACACAGAGTGATTAAACTACCATACAACTGGTTGGTAAGGGGATGCAACTTGGTATAGGAATGGATCAAATTCCAATTTTTAAGTGCTGTGTGACCTTCAGCAGGTTACTTAAAACTTTAGATCTTCAGTGTCTTTATTTGTACAAAATCAGTCAATGAAGCATCTATATCAACAAACATTATAACTGTTTATTATGTGTTAGACACAAAGTGCCTGACCTTGAGAAGTACATTTTCTAATGAGAAAAACAATGTGTAAACAATTATGATCATTTGACAAAAGGGAAGGGAAAGGGAAAAAGCATTTATTAAACATTATTATGTATTGAATATTATGCTGAGCATTTTTAGATACTATCTCATTTGTTCATACAAACTGTATACAGTATAAATTGAATGTAATCTCAGAGAATATGTAAGTGGGGTTGTTGGGGTGAGAGAAAGAAAAACAAAGTCCTCTTGAAGGAGTTTATTTGAGCAGAATTTTGAGGGAAATCAGATTGGAACAGATGACTTATAAGTTCCCTTTTAGCACTGAATTTATGCTCTGTGTCACATAGGGTAGATCTTCCCTTCCTCAGTTGTGGGTACCAGCATTCCTGCTTATGTTGTTCCTTATGCATAGACATCTCTCAATCAGTGTCTCTACAGCAAGGCTTCTTAAACTTTTTCTACTTATGACCCCTTTTCACCCAAGACATTTATATAGTATATAGGTATACAAATCAAACATTTAGTGATAATAAATCATAATTTCATGAGATCCCATATGGTATCATGACCACCCCCAGTTTAAGAAGCTTTGCTCTACAGAACTTGGTTCCCTACTTTCATGTCTTTAGTATAGTACTAAATTCTGCAAGTCTCTATGGATTTTGTCAAGAGGCCACTCTATTTGGTTTCCTGACAGAAACTATCCTTTTCTAGATAAGTCTGTAGGCCTGAAGGCAAGAGCATCTTTCATAGGTACTATCATACGCATTTTATTTTTTCCCTGAAAGACTGTTCTGGCTGCTATTTGCCTAAAGTTTTCTTTTATTCTTTTCTGCAGGGTCACCTGCCTCTAGGACAGAGCAACAGCTGTGGCAGTGTCCTCCCTCACTCCCTGGCAACCATGTCTAAAGATTCAGAATCTAGGAGGATTCACAAAGGTACAAACCTTGTTCCCTAACATTTATATTTGCTATTTAAGGGTATAGGGACTTAACCCAAACTCTAGATTTTTGTTGTTTAGTCATTTCAGTCAGGTTCAGCTTTCTGTGAATTTATAAGAGTTATCTATTTGAAAAGGAAATTCACTGGAACAAATTGAAATGAAGAATTGTGATCATTTAATAATAGAAACCATTTTCACCTTGCAAGAATGTGAATTTTTAAAAAAAATCATTTTGAACTTAAATATATAAAAAGTAAAAAAAAAAAAAAAAAAAAAGACATTTCCATGTACACAACATAACATAAAAAGAGGAGTCAGTATGATACCATGAATGTATGTTTCACACTGTTTACTTTCTTTTGAAAAACTGCATAAATATTATACATTATTATCAAAACAACTCTACTTTCTATGTTAGTTCTGATTTTTCTTTTATTATTAACTAACAGAGAGAGTTCTGATTTTTCTTTTATTCTCTGTCTGCTGTGTACTTTTTATATTTTTTTCTTTCCTCCACATCCACCCTAGAAATGGCTACTCTTGGATACAAATATATTGGTGTGTTTGTACACACACACACATACACACTATATATACTATGTCATGTTATGCCATGCTATGCCATGCCATGCCATATCATACTACCTATACTTCTATTTAACAGCTCTTTCCCTGGAGGCAGATAGCATCTTCCTTCATAGAGCAATGTGATTTTTGAAAATGTTGTTTCATTCAGTCATGGCTAATTCTTTGTGACCTCAATCTTGTCCATGGCATTTTCCTGGCAAAGATACTGGAGTGGTTTGCTATTTTCCTTTCCATGAATTAAGGCAAACAGAGATTAAGTCACTTGCCCAAGATCATCTTGCTAGTGTCTGAGCTCAGATTTGAACTCAGGTCTTCCTCATTCCACACCCAGCAGTCTATCGTCTGAGGCACCTAGCTGCCTCCAAGGAAAACAACATTTAAAATAGTATGTGATAACTGACATAATTTGAATTTCATCATTCTTGTCATGGAAATGGACCATTTGAAAGTGATGACAAGATGAAGATCTGACACACAGGTCTTACTAGCAAAGTGCCTAGCACATATTAAGTACTTAGTAAGCACATAGTAAGCGCTTAATAAATGTTTACTGTCTAACTGGTTATATCTGTATGTGGCTGAGGCAGAGTAGAGGAATGGGTCCTGGGAGCTGAGGAGATTTGTGTGAACCTTGAATAAGTCAATTAATCTCTCTCATAGTTTCCTCATATGTAAACTGGCGACAACACCTGTCATACAGGACTGCTACATGGTCAGATGAGATAATATATGTAAAACACTTTAAAACATTAAAAAGTTAAATAAATGCTATTTTTAAAAAAAGAATCAGGATCTCGAATTAAAAAAAAATAAAACAATGTACATTAAAGGCACTTAGGTGGCACAATATATAGAGCACCAGTTCTAGAGTCAGGAGATGCTCAGTTCAAATCTGGCCTCAGACATTTACTAGCTATATTACCCTGGACAAGGCACTTAACCCTGTTTGCCTCCATTCTTCATATGTAAAATGAGCTGGAGAAGTAAGTGGCAACCCATCTAGTATCTTTGTCAAGAAAACCCCAGATGAGGTCATGAAGAGTTGGACACAATTGAAATGATGCAGTAGCAAATGCAGGTTTAAAAGGCAATATGGCTTAGTGGATAAAGAGATCAATGAGATGACAGATCACTTCCCCAAACCAAAAAACTGTAAGAGAAAGTACATTGACTAACTACCCTCATAGGTTAATCCTCCTTAATTTGTTCCATAAAATGACAAGGGAATCTACAACGTGCTTCTTCTAGATTGATATGTTTAACAGTTCTGGAACTTACTCTTATAATTCCTTGGAGAGAGATCTGTCATTAGTAGGATGTCAGGACATTTGTCTTCATTTCATAATTGTGGAATTGGTAAAATTATTATTATTGTTTATTAATTTTTGCGGGTTAGAGTTGGTTGTTATGCTTTGTTTTATTTTTGCTAAGCACTTTGGTGGCCTGCCAAAAAGTAGAGGATTCAGCTCTAATGTTGTTAAAAAAGACTCATTGACTTCATTATAAATATGAAAATAAAATGTTTTAAAAATTGCACTCAGGTCATGGTTTTAGTTATAAATGTGGCATGTTACTGTCTTTTACCATTGCAATATTAACTAAAATACCACCAATCACAATCTATTTCTTTACTGCTGTTCATGATATCTCAAGCACAGTATAAATATGAACCTCCCTCATGTAATGTAGTTTGGGAACTATCACAGAAAATTGCAGAGTTCAAAAGAAAATAGTACTAAAACATCAATCTGAGACTCTTAATGCTTTTAATTTTAAAGGTTGTTCTGATAGAGTAATTAAAAAAACCACTCCTGTAAGTATTAGAATGAATAAGATCTTTATCCTTTTGTCTTTTTTCAAATGCAGGAAAATCCAAAAAAGGTATGATATTCTTTTCAATGAGATGATGTGTGCTTTTTCTGGTTTAAACAAATGATTAAAAGGTTGTCATCAAGTCATCTCCAGGCCAAAATATATCCTGATTTTAAATTGTTGTACAATGCTATAGTGGCTTAACATTTCCAAGAATCTAAATTTTCATTTATAAACACAGACAAAATTTACCACACACTCTGGAAACTATAATATATGTTTGCAGCTGCTGTTCATTTGTGAGTAGCTGCTGTTAATAGAAAGTCCTTTAAATTTTTGTTCTTTATTTCAGGGTCAGATGGTATTGGAAACACTTGAAT
Source organism: Sarcophilus harrisii (assembly GCF_902635505.1). NCBI lineage: Eukaryota > Metazoa > Chordata > Mammalia > Dasyuromorphia > Dasyuridae > Sarcophilus > Sarcophilus harrisii. The sequence continues at coordinate 291,520,914 of NC_045428.1, forward strand.
GGTGAAGGCATTATTTGTTAAACAGACATAATATTTTTAAAAATCCACATAAAGGAAAAGGTGTAGATTATGATCTGGGCCCAAAGCATTTCATGCTGTTACTACTTTTCAGAACTAAAAAGAGACATCTGGAAATTTAGCTTTTAATAATTCTTGTTCTTGTTCACTTATGTCAGCCTTGTCCAATTCTTTATAAACCCATTTGGGGTTTTCTTGGCAATTTCCTTCTTCAGTTTATTTTGCAGATGAAGAAACTGAAGCAAACAAGGTTAAGTGACTTGCCCAAGATCACACAACTGAACCCAGATTTGAATTCAGGAATATGAGTCATCCTGACTCCAGGCCTAGCACTGTATCTTGGTTACCCTTTTAATCATTTTGTTGAAGTCTATTTTATTGGGAGGGAAAGGTGGAGGGACAGAGGGTAGGAAAAACAAATGAATGACCTAAAAAACCCCAGCATCAATATCTCTTTTTTAAAAAGGGGATAATGGATACATTTAGAAACTGTTAAAGAAGAGGAGATAATTACAAAGTTTAGAAGAACATGACCTCAATCATAAGAAGAGTTTGGAATTTCTATTTTTAAATGCATTAATATTTGCTTTGGGAAAATATTTGATGTCTCTTTTGAAAAGAAAGGTGTGGGCTTGTTTTTGATTCTCCTTTGGTAATGGCTTGAGGCGTGTTGTGTTTGACCTTAGAAAAATTATACTTTAAAATAAAAAAGGTTAGCATGTGCAATGTAAATTTTTCCCTTTTTTTAACTTGAGTCTTTGCATCCTTATAATTTTTAGTCTAATGGGGAAATATGAACTGAGTAATTTATTAACATTTAATAGAAAACTTTTAGTTTTATTACTAACATTCTCACTGACTTAAATTCTATATCTTGGCAGTATTCATTGTGTGTTTTTCATGTCTCTGTCATCCTTCATGATCCTGGCCACCTGCATCTCTTTTCTTTCTTTCTACAATATTCTTCATTTGTGACATGAATTGTAACTTCTCCCTTCTTCCTCTGGATTGGAATTAGGAAGAGTGAATTTCTCAGCAGGTGAGCTATGGAGTATTGATTTCATGAAATCCTGATTAGTTTTGCCTTCTTCATCTATCTAAATAATCTATATCTTCTCTCTTTTTTTTTTAACTTTTTTCTCATATGTTTGTTACATGTTGATCATATTATCATATACCTGACTAATTCTAACTGAATAGCCATGTCACTTAGCAGACTTCAACCCATCAAAAGATTTGGCAAGTTATTACTGCTTATGAGGGGGTCTGTATGACATAGTGGAAGAACAATGGCTCAGGACCCAGACAACCTGGGTTCAAATTCTGCCTCTGACAATAACTGCCTTGTGACTTAGGGCAAGTAACCTCCTCCTTATACTCCTCCTTATACTTGCCTCTGTTTCCTCATCTTTAAAATGAGGGAGTCGGCCTTTAAGGTTCCATCTACCTTTAGATCTCTAATTCTATGGCTCTTATTTTGGTTTGGGAAAGAACAGGGAGAGATACAATTTGTTAATACATAGAATCTTTGGGTTAGCCTAATTCTGGTGTGGTGAACACAGGAAGATATAATATTAGTTGTGGAATTAATATCCAGTAAATTCTGAATAAAAAAGCTTAGCTCTAACTAACTATGTCCTTGTGCCTTGGGCAAGTTCTCCAGGAGACTAGCTATTTGTGTTAGTATATAAAGTGTATGAACTGTTCTGAAATCCCTTCTCACCTCCTGTATTTCTGCTATTAAAAATTATTTTTTCTGCCTTTATAAACAACTAGATTATCTGAGATATTGAAAGAGTTTTTTTCCTGTGCTAATCTTTCCCATATCTTCCTCCCCAAGTAGCAGTTGATGACCTGTCTTAAATTAATTTGCAGAAGATGAAGGAGGCTCCTCTATTAATATTACTCTGTGGGAAGTGCTTTATTGACACTCATTAGTATGCCTTTATTAAGAGAATATCTTTAAAGACCCAGTTTTTCATAGTTCCATAGAGTCAGTTAGGAATGGAGGAATGCAGAGGTTTATTATTATTATTATTATTTTTTTGTTTTGTTTTGTTGATTTTTTTTTGTTGGGGGGGGGGCATTTGAGAGAGGGTTAGTGACAGTGATAAAAGCAACAATTTTTTTTCCTTGATGTGAGATAGTTGGCATGTGGAGGCAAAGAGCTAGAAAAGTCTTGGTCTTGATCTAAATTAGAAATAGGTTGTCCCCTCAAAAATCAGGATCTCTAATATAGTTTTGTCAGTAAAGCACTCTTGGAGTGGTGGGGAGGTGGGAAAGAAGGAAGACAAATAACTAATGCTGAATATAAATGTATCTAGAACAATGTTGTTGGGGTTTTTTTTCCTATTAAGATAGCAAGGAAATGTGAGATTTTATTCTATTATGAGTGACCAAAAAAGTTTCCTGAAAACCTTCAACTTCTAGTGAGAGTCAAATTTATCTGTTTCCCCACCTATCAATCACTCAGCAAACATTCATTGATCACCTACTATATGGCCTGCATACAGGGACAAAGATAAAAATAAAAAGTACCTGCTCTCAAGGGTTATTCCTTCCTTTTGATTATATGTTAAGGATAGAAAACATGTGCATAAATAAGAATATGCAAAATTCATATGATGTACATAAAAGGTAAATTTTGTGTTGGGAGGGCACTAAAAAATTAGGGAAGATAGGAAAAGTTTCACAAAGAAGGGAGTGCTTTTCAGAGTTTTGTATGAGTTATGAGTATTTTGTTGTTCAGTCATTTCAGTCAGATTCAATTCTTTGTGATCTCATTTAGGGTTTTCTTGGCAGAGGTACTGGAGTAGTTTGCAATTTTCTTTTCCAATTCATTTTGCAGATGAGGAAACTGAGATAAACAGGGTTAAATGACTTGTCTCACAAATATGGCATAAAACTTTAAAACTAAGACAACCTAGTTCAGTCTTCTCATTTTTCCAAGTGTCTGAAATGAAGTAATTTACTCAAAGTCACATAAATTACTAAGTTGAAGAGGCAAAATATCAACTTATGTTCTTTTTAAATTCAGATCCTATTTTCTGATGTGTTTCAAATAATCACCCTTAAATGTTCTACTCAAAATTAATCAGCTTCTATTCTTACATCCCTTCTTCCCATTGTCTCTTAACTGTAAGGTAGTCACCAATACAGTGAAACAGAGACAAGGAAGTAGAAAAGGGCCTGAGATCCCACAAAGGCTATAAAAGTATGCGACTAATTTTCTTACGTGGCTCATTAATTGTCCTTGACTACCACTCCTTCCCTTCTCCTCCCCCAAAAGAAAAAGAATTCTAAAAATGTTCAGAACAATGCCTTGTGCCATGGACATAGACTCCTAAAGTCGTTTCTTTTGAAGAAAATATCACTCTTTCACCTGCAGAAATTCTGGTAATTTTCAGAGGCAGGGTGGGAGGAGACAATTCCTATTAATTCATCTTAATATTTCTAATTGTCTTTCAAGAGACCAGTCAAAAGAAAGGGTCTTGTTTCAGTGATATAATCCCATGCAGCCTTGTACCTGAAATGGGAAGCCTTTTTTCTCTAATAATTTGGATCACATTCACCACTGTTGATATACAGGACTTTGGCCATTCATTATTCATACTAAAGCATTGGAGTTGGGGGACAGTGAAGAAGGAAGGTCCAAGATCTGAGGCTGGAAAGTTCAGTGAAAGTTCATGTATTTTATGCTACCTCCACATAGCATACTTCCACAGAGAGCACTGACAGACATTGAGTTCAAATTAAAACTTCTTTCATTACTTTGTTTCTCTCCCACTGTTGTTTTTTGTTTTTGTTTTCATTTTTTGTGTTTGTTGGTTTGGGGGTAACATGGCTAATGTGGAAATATGTTTTGCATGACTTCACAATGAGTGTCATATTGCTTGCCTTCTTCGTGGGTAAAGGAGGGGATAGAGAAAGGGAAGGAGAGAATCTGGAACTCAAATTTTAAAATATAAACTAGCAAATAAATAAATACATATACAAAGAAAAAAAAGAAAGTTTATGTGTTTTAAAAGCTTTGGACCTGTTTCTAATACCAGGGCTCAAGGTGAAGCTCCAAATATTACTATGATGACAGAAAGATTCTCTGCTTTCAAATATGCAATGACCAATGACTTGATCTCTAATGTCTGTGGAGACTCAAAATAAAATGGTTTTAGAAGATGACATAAGATTAAAAGATAAAGGTTCAGTTGAATATTAGTATGCTTACATGTATGTATATACATATATGCACATGCATGTTTATCACATGTGTATATATGCATGCATACATGTGTGAATGCATTTTTTCAGCTTTTAAAATATTGCTACTGGTCATTTTTACTGTATATTTTGCTTTTATAACTGCATCTTATTTATAATCATTTTTAAATAATTTCTTTTGAAATTAACTATATAGAACAGTCAGTTAGATGGTATAGTAGAATGCTGAACTTGGAGTCAGAAAGGTCTGAGTTCAAATCTAACCTCAGACCCCTATACCTCAGGGCCTAGGTAAGTCACTTAACTCATATTATCTCAGTTTCCTTATCTATAAAATGTTCTGACCACCCCAACATCTTTTTCAAGAAAACCTTAAATGAAATCATGAAGAATCAGAGAAGACTGAAAAAAAAAAAAAAAACCAATGCAGAGAAGTAGAATGGTTATTATGCAGTGTCATAGAAATAAAGACCACCATAATGGTTCAAAGTATCACAAAAAATTTTTAATTTAGTGACTGGAATTGGTATAATGATTTACTGATAAAATCCAACACAAAATAAGATTGTTCTTAGAGCTTTTTGAAAAAAAATTATATTGACTTTTTATTTCTTTAAGGATATAATAAGGATGTCATTTCAGTAGTCAATGATCATTTTATTATGTATGCACAAGTATACTCGCCCAGAAATAAGAAATTTCTATGGTTGCTAAATGATTACATGAAAAGTATTTTTCATTGTATGGATTCTCTTATAAGGTCCATGTTCGTTAAGGCAGAAATTTTTAAAAGCAAGCTACTCGAGGAAATGTTAACATTGACATGTATCAAGATGTTTAGAACTACTCTTCACTACCTACAAGAATTTTTAAAACTTCAGCATTTTAGTCACATTATTAAACATGTTAGGCACTTCTTAAAATATTTTTTTAGAATATTCTAATTTGGGCACTCAAAGTGAGGTTCATGTGATAAAAGAAGGACAATCCTTAGGACCAGCTTCTGAATTGGGAAAGACATGTATGGAGAGGGCATAAATAACTTTTATGCTTCTGGATATATAATATGTGTAGCCATTTGCCCTAGATAGGTGACCACTTAAAGCAGGCAAGTAATTAGGAGCTAAGAGATCTGGTTTTAGATCATCCACTATTTATTATCATGTAGTTGGGTAATGCAATGGATAGCATGCCAAGTCTGGGATCAAAAAGACCTGAGTTTAAATCCAGCCTCAGACAATTAATAGTTGTGTGACTCTGAGCAGGTCACTTAACCCAATTTGCTTCATTTTCTTTATCTATAAAATAGAGATAATAATAGCACCTAACTCCCAGGTTTGTTGTGAGAAACAAATTGGACAATAATTGTAAAACAATTAGCACAATGTCTGATACATAGTAAGCACTATATAAGTGTTAGCTATTATAATTATTATATGTACCTCAGTGTCCCTTATTAAAATCAGGGAACCTTACTAATCTGCCTTTATCACTAAGGTATAGTGAATATTGATTATTGTTTATATAATAGTCACATAATTCATTACATTGAAAATACAAAACAAAACCTTTTTCATAGCAACTGTGGGCCATGTGTATTTAGAAATATAAAAATGACATTTTGCTCCTAAAAATAAATCTCAATTACTGTGTAAATAATGGATTGTCTTAAATTATTGGTATTCAGGATAGGGGAAGGGTAACCATGCCAACCTTTTTTTTTTAAAAAGAAAATAAAAATGTCCATTACTCACTCCTATGTATTTTCTGTCACATTATTGTACATTTTGTGCATTCATTTTTCATTGCTAACTAAGGAAATCTGCCCATTAGAAATTTTATGAGCCATGAGCCTTTGTTGAAAGGCCAAAGGAATGTCCACTTAATCTTTTCAAACAATGTTTTTTTCTTCTTTCATAATGAATCATGGAAAACACTTTAAAAAGAACAATTAGTCATTCCAAAAGTTCAAGTATCAAAGGTAAATTTAAAGAAGTAGAATAATATTCTGACCTTTAGTATATTTTAAGACAAAGCTTCAGTCATCTTTATTCCATGGCTTAATTTCTTTGCCTATATGATGAAAATTCATAATATCTTATAATACGCTTTCTGTTTAATTGCCTTCATTTAAGTCATTTGCCTGATTTATTCATTTTTGTAAGAATTTTAATGCATAATGACAGTTTATATTTTTTTTTTATTTAATAGCCTTTTATTTACAGGATATATACATGGGTAACTTTACAGCATTAACAATTGCCAAACCTCTTGTTCCAATTTTTCACCTCTTACCCCTCCCACGCCCTCCCCTAGATGGCAGGATGACCAGTAGATGTTAAATATATTAAAATATAACTTAGATACACAATAAGTATACATGACCAAAACATTATTTTGCTGTACAAAAAGAATCAGACTCTGAATTATTGTACAATTAACTTGTGAAGGAAATCAAAAATGCATGTGTGCATAAATATAGGGATTGGGAATTTAATGTAATGGTTTTTAGTCATCTCCCAGAGTTATTTTTCTGGGCATAGCTAGTTCAGTTCATTACTGCTCCATTAGAAATGATTTGGTTGATCTCGTTGCTGAGGATGGCCTGATCCATCAGAACTGGTCATCATCTAGTATTGTTGTTGAAGTATATAATGATCTCCTGGTCCTGCTCATTAATGACAGTTTATATTAATGAGATGTTAATGTTTCCCCAGAAATTACTTAACTTTTAAAAGCAAAATTTCACTTTATTATTTGAAATGTCCTAAACCACTTAATAGCATGAATACTCTGCATGGATCTAATCAGCATTTTGAAGAGGTATCTAGTATAGTAAAAGAGTTGACACAATTGTTATTTAAATAGAAGTTTTTTGGTTGTCATAAACATACTTAATCAATGTATTGATGAACTGATTTGAGATAAATTTTATTCCTTCATCCTATCCTTGTCTTTTGACCACTTCACCCCTAATTAGCAGACCCTTACCAAAGCAGGAGAGAAAAGGAGCTGAAGAACAAGTCAGTCAATTTTGTCAAGCTGTCAGTGTCCCTTTTAGAAAGTTTGCTGGGCCATGGAATCATTAGATGAGCAAAGAATATTAAAACTAAATGTTGACTAAGATAAGTGTTTTATTCATTGGGAATTTAAATTGTCATTGTCCCCTTTTCACATTAGCATATAAAATTAATTAGTAAGAGGAAAATAGACCCGAACTACTATTTTGGTGAAACCAACCAGACTAGTTAGAAGGGAAGTACTTAATATAAGCATAAATCACCAAATTAAAATTGCATGAGAAGCTTTTTTTTTTTTAAATGCTAAGAGTAAGTTAACCATAACAATACAACAAAGGCTGTTCAAAGACATTATAAGTTCTCATGATCCTAGGATAAGAGATGAAACAGCTGGTCTTTGGGCTATTCTATTTATCAGACTTCTTGTTACTTGCCTTTGCCCAAATTTCCAAAATGTTGATGCCTCAATGTTAAGATTGAGGTGAGAATGGGGCAGAGAGCTTCAAAGGATCACCTTTGATTGAAAAAGAATAAATCTCAAAGTATTGAGAGAAGCTGAAAAGAAGAAAATATAAGATTTAAACTTGAGTTGAAAATATCCTTAGAGATCATATAGTCCAAGCTCTTTAATTTACAGAGGAGAAAGCTATGGTCCAGAGAGGTACCATGACTTGCCCAAACTGATCCTCTATCTGTTCTTAGTAAAGGATACCAACTTTCTTCTTATCTCCCACTTCCACAAAAGACATAGAAACTCTCTTAATCATCTTTTCTTCTGGTAGTATGTCATTTAAAGCAGCTCTAAAAAAGAACCAAAGTCTTGATTCTTTAGTGCCTAAATTTTAGTCTTTTTGTCTTTATAGGCTTAAAGTAAATGGATAGGAGCTATCCAGGAGCAGTTTGTGAAATGTGCTACCTGAATCCTAAGATTTATTCATAAGAGAAGGCTCTCATAAAGTGCCTTCTTTAGCTCTTTTTCTTTGCTTGAGGTGTGAGTGTGTATTGAATTTCTTTGATCATATCTGCCTAGGAACAAATTAGAACAAGACTCAGAATGTATTTGCAGATGTTTTTGATTGCTGCCTTTGGGTTTGTAGGCTCTTTTCTTTTTAATGAGATCTCAAAACTAAAAAATGAAAGACTAACTTTTTTTTTTTTTGGCATGTGGTTCTTTTAGGGTATAATCACCAACAGATGAATGAAGGACAAAGACAGAAATCTTCTGATTTTTACAACCGAACTGCATCTGAATCAAATGTCTATTTGAATAGTTTCCAATACCCAGATCATAGTTATAAGGATCATGCCTTTGATACTTTGAGCATGGATAGCTCTGACAGCATGGAAACCAGCCTCTCTGCTTGCTCTCCTGACAATATCTCCAGGTAAGGCTTACAATTTGGAAAAGACATCTGTTCATTTCAAAAAGCAAGGTCATTGTTAAAGATCAAGTTTTTATGGATCTTCTCTCTCTGTATCTCTCCTTCCCCTCTACTGTCTATCCTCTATAACAAAGAAGGAAGGAAGGAAGGAAGGAAGGAGAGAAAGGAGAGAGGGAGGGAGAGAAGGTGAGACTTCATAGTTCTTAGATTCAGTATGTTTTTAGTAATATAGTTCTAGCCAAAACCAAATACTAAAATATTTAAATGATTTTTTTGTTTGTTTTATCTCATTTTGTGTCTATATTGTCCCTTTGGGATAAGCAAAGTGCTATATAATGAATTCATATCCTGCAGGATTGCACTTAAAGAATGATATAATGCACAATATTGTAGGAGGGACAGATGTTCATAGGATTATAGTTCTAGAGACAAAAGAGAAGTTAGCAGGCAGTTAATCTAACCCCCTTCCCCCCCCCCCCCATTTATTGTCTCAGGAAGGTTTGATGATTTGTCATAAATAATAAATACCAAATACAAGATTTGAACTCAGCTCTACTTACACTAGAATTAGTATTTTAGTTTAATGCATTTTAAAGCCAATCTAGTTGCTGATGCTAATTTGGGACTAACATTCTACTTAAAGCCACTTCTCCTTCAAACATCCTCTATTTCAGTTGAGGGCATTACCACCCTTTGAAGTCACTTGGGTTCACCAAGTTCTCTTTGATTCTTACCTCTCCTTCACTTCCCATATTCATTCAATTGCCAAGTCTTTCTGATTTTGTCTCCATGACATTTGTCAAGTCACTCCTTTTCTCTCCACGTTTATAACTGCCACCCTAGTCCATTCAGGTTCACAGCAGACTATTTTAATAGTCTTATTAATTTTTAATTTCCTTCTCTTCCAAATTAATTAATTGATTTCCAAATTAATTTCCTTCTCTTCCAAAAGGATCATCCAAGGAAGGAATCCTGATAGTAGCATGGTTGCAAAGATGAGTACAAAGTACTAATTATTAAAACTTTGTTTCAAGTTTAAAAAACATAGAAAAGTTAATCATGGAACAAATTAGATACATAATATGCAGAAGTAAATGAACATAGTAGCACAAGTGCTTGACAGAAATCAGTCCAGATGTGAAGCATGACTTCAACAAACTTAGCAGCAAAGTAATACATGCGATGTTGCAGAGTTGAACAGATCTGTTTAGTTAGAATATAGAATATTTAAAAATATGAAGTTGTGGAATGTATAATCTGTAGAAATGTCAGAACTCAGACCAGCTGCTCTGGCTCTCACAGAGATCATGAAAAGTAAGAGAAAAGATGAATAGATATCGGTGTTTTTTCAAAGTGAAGAATAGCAAAGAAGCATCTTTATTATCATTAACTCTATCCTTAAATGCTTTCTAACCTCAATGTTGCTAAGGAAACACAAATGAAAACAAAAATAGATAAATCAGTAAGTGTATGAAGGGACTATGTGAAAGTTGGGTTCAAGGAAAAATTTTAGCATTCTCAGACAAACTGTCTCTTCTCCTATCCAGGCAGGTGGCTTGTTGCTCCTGCAGATCCATTCTCATATGTCTCAAGCAAATCTGCTCCCATGCTTTCTGGTCTCCACTGGCCAATGAGCAAACTGAAGTAGGGGGTTAGTGCTGGGTCTGAATGACATGAATTACTGCAGATTGAGTGCAGATTAAGCAGCCAAGAATGCCTGGGAAAGTACAGCTTGGAATATAGCAAGCTATGCACAGGCTAGGCAGGTGTGATTACATCATCAAACAGGTGTGATTACCTGGGAGTTCACATGAAGTAGTATGAGATAAAACTGAAATGGCAGGCTGGATCAAAATTGAGGGGCATCACATATATTAGCCAACAAATTTTAACTTTTATTGGATAGAAACAGGGTAGGCACTGAAGGTTTTTGGACAATGGAGTTACATGATCCGACTCAAGAATTTGGAAGGTTAATCTCCCATTGTTTTTTTAAATGGGTCATAGCAGGGAAAGAGTAGAGGCAATGAGACTGGTTACTCGAGATGTTATATAGTCCAAGAAAGAAGTAATGAAGACCCATGAAATTGACAACTTTAGAAAAGAGAAGATTGCCTTTCACTAAAGGGCTTCAGACAAAGCTATAGATTCTATAGAAGGGATTGAGCTCTATAACCTCTAAAATTTCTTCCAATTCCAAGAATCTATAATGAGAACAACTATGAAGTTCCTTTGAGCTCCAGTTTCAGTGATCCTATGATTTTGTGGTCCTGGATTTGTTGTCTGAGGAGGAAAGGAACACTTAAAAGATAAAAGCAGGACATGGCTAATTTGTTCATAATAATTAGAGAGGTGATTTCAAAGGGTATGGTGGGAAAGAAAGATAAAAGTATAACTGGGATCAAAGTGAGCCTGAAAAAAAAAATAGAGCTAAACTGGATAAGGATGAAAGGACTGGAGAAAATATCAGGGAAATGGGATTACAATAAGTTGTTTCAACTTTTGACTAACAAGGATTGGAATTATAGGAAGGTAGAAAGCCTTCTGTGGGGACATTTTATCAATTTGGGAAGGACTGATCCCAAATAGATAGAAATTTAATAGTGGGAAATTTTTTTTTTTAGTTTCAAGATTCCAGTGAGAATGTGAATGAACTGGAATGTTTTTGTGAGCCACTGCTCTGAGTTTTTCTGATTTTTAAAAAAAGCCTTTAGTTGACAAAGTGCTTTCTACTGATGTATGTTGGGGGCGGGAGCAGCCATAAGTTGGTCTCCTTAGTTGACCTAGAGCATCTCTGGTTGTATTTAAATGCCTAGTGTACATCCCACAAAGGAAGCTAGGTGGCTAGAGTAGGAAGTCTGGGGTCAGCAATACAGTAGTTCAAATCTTGCCTCAGAAACTTACTAGCCGTATGATCCTGGGAAAGTCACTTGATTTCTGTCTTCCTCAGTTTCTCATCTGTAAATTAGAGAAATAATCAATAGTACCACCCTTCCAGGATTATTATGAGGATAAAATGACCTAATGTTTTATTTTGCAAACCTTATAGCACCATAGAAATGCTAGTTAGTATTCTATTACCTTTGAGTTTGTCAAATGGCTTAATTTTTCTGGGCCTTAGTTTCCAATCTATAAAATAAGAGGGTTAGGCTAAATGAACTCTAAGCCTTCTTTGACTTCTAGATCTCAGATTCTATCATACTATCTAATGCTCTTCAAATTAATATAAACATACAGACCCTAATATCTTGAGTTGGAGAGATCCCAGGCTCACATACCCCTGGGAATTCAATATATATATCAATGAAAATAATAGCATAGCAGAAATTTTTTACTCTGGAAATATTTTAATTGAGCAGCCAGATTAAATTTCTCATTTTCTAAGTATCTTATTTTGCATATGACAATATAAAGTCCTGGAGAAGTTAAATAACTTTTTCAAAGCCACACAAGTTATAAATAGGATTTGAATAAATATATTCTGGATCCAAATCATTATTTTACTATAATCTATAGAAAGGCCAAGGTCATCCACTGCATCCTAGAATCTTCTCATTGGACTCTGAAGATTCTGGAGGAGAGACTGAGGCTGATGACTTTGCACAACTCTGACTCACAAATCCAATTCACACTCAAGTCATCACCTTTGTGATGTCATTGGTCCTCTTCAAGAATGAAGGTCAAACAACAATAACCTATGCTAGCACTTTGCTGAGAATTTTGACTCTTACTGCTCAGACTTTCTGCTTCCTTAAAGAAGCCTTCTATGTCTTGATCCTCTTGTCTATAAAAATTAAAGCAATAATATTCTCTCTTCTGTTCTATACAAGAATTTTGCGAAAATAAAACAAGATATAAATTTGAAAGTATTTTGGAAATAATGACAGCATATAATTTCTAGAGGATCTCTTCCTTTTGCAAAGGTGATCATCCTAGGGAGAAATAACCATTGGAAAAATAACCAAACCTTGTTTAATTGGTCATTTACCAAGCTTTATGAAGCACTCGAGTCTATCCATGAGTTGTAGGGTTTTAGAAATTAAAAAAAAAACAAAAAAAACTAAACCATTACAAAAGCAAATGTACCAAGAAACAGTGTGTGGGAAAAGAAAATAAATGCTGCTGTCTTAGAACAATTATAGGGCAGTTTATTACAATTCCAGCATTGATGATTGAACCAGTATTTACATAATGCCAGAGGTGTCCTGCTGGGATCAAAACGGCTGGAATTCATAGAGGTGGGAGTGAGGGCAGGGGATAGAGAGTCTGAAGCTTAATGTTTGGATGATTATTTTCTAGATTGAAATAATGGTAACTCATTTAATCTCAGAAAAAGGTGAATAAAATTGTACTTGCATCTATGGAAAATCAGGCAGATAGGTTTCTATCTTTTTTATTTCTGCCACAATGTAGAAATTGTTTTATATAAATTTTTGTAGCACTATGTATTATATTTTATATATGTTAGCTCTCCAGCCAGAAAAAAAGCCATGGTTCACACGGGTTGATTTTGAGTTCACATTATAGATAACAGAATTTGTGTTCTTGTGGTGGGCTTCAAACTATCTTCTGAATTAAAGGAATTTAGGTAATACTTTAAACTATGTGGGCACACGTTTATATTGAAGTCATTGGAGTTATAGCTACAGCTGGCAGCAAGATAGTTTTAAGGAAAAAGGAAAGTCATTTAGCAGTTAGAATTCAACAGCATCAGGATCATGTAATGTTTGTGGAGAGTTCAGTGGACAATGATTGAACATTTTACATCTTATCAATTTGGAAATTTCTAAGATCAAAAACATAGGATCTAGAACTGGAAATCACCTTTTTCTAAGTTGTTCTTTTAAAGATAAGTCTCAGAGAAAATAAATGGCCTGCCTAGCATGGCAGAGCCAGGGATTTGTAACCATATATCTACTGACTTCAAAGCTAATGCTCTTTCTACTACATTAAATTGTCTCTAGGTGTTCTCTGTATTACATTTTAAGTAAATATTTCTACCATATGTGTGCACCAAACCATAAACACTTAGTAATTAGTCACAAATAACATTAATCTAATGATTTTATATGTGATATTTTTGTATAAACAGAAAGCTGTTTCTGATGATGATTCACAGTATTTTATCTAGTAGAAGTAACATGGAAAAAACTCAATGGTAAAAGAGGGAACTCATGATGTAGCTGTTTGAATTCCTGGCATAGTACCCAAGGTGAACCATTATGTATAAACATATATGGATGTATATGTATGTGTGTGGAAGCTATTTTATCATTTCAGGAACATCATAGGAGATTTATTATATAGTAATATTCCAGTCTCTTTTTTCTAATCTGTAGAGCAAAGATTTTGAATCAGATTATCTGTACAGTTTCACTTCGTATATCCTATAGCTTTTTGACATTCCATTAAATTTCCCTAGGGCAATTGGAAAAGATACCTTCTAGTTATGTTAAATAATAATAAGATTTTGGTCACTTGATCTCTTAAGTATTAAAATGTCTATTGTCAAGTAACTAGGAATTTCACATTGAATTGGATCTTGAGAAGACAGAAAAGTAGTAGTTCTTTTATTATGAACTCCATTAATGTAAACATAAAGGAGTTGTTTATCAAATCTGCAGGTGGCCTAAAGTGAGGAAGGGGTAATGAATGCAATTAAGCTCACCAAGGTCAGGGACTTTTGTTTTTGTCTTGATGGCAGCCTGCAGAGTTCCATGCACATAATAAGGGTGTCAGACATTGACCCAGCTGCATTGTTGTATGACCAAATGGGTATCCTCAAAGACTTCTGAAGAATGGTGGGAAGGAATATATTGGTTCTTTTGTGATGAAATGTCATGGGGATAACTGCCAAACTCTGCTCTTAGGTTTGAAAAAGGCAACTTCATAAGTATACTAGACTATATAGGAATTTATGTGAAAAAGATCTTGGGTCTTAAGGGATCTGTAAGATTTCTTACCCAGTTTTAAAGAATAAATACAATTTTTTCTGCCTTCATATAATTTCCTCTCTCACTGATGGGATGAATAGCTCTGAGATCTCAATAAGAGTAGTTGAAGAGGTATGAATAATCTTTTTTCCCCTAAAAGTAAAAGAATATTCTTAAGCACTATCCATACCTCCTAAAATGCTCTTACAAACACACCATTAGAGACTTAAAGAGGGAAATTATATTATAACGGTCTATAGTAGTTAGCCCTGTGTAAGTAAAACACTTAACTTTCATCCCACATTGGCATAATATCTTCTAAACTGAAGGGAAAGATTATGTATTCCCAATACCTAATACACTGAATTTTAAAACTGTCAGACTCTTCCCTGGGACTAGTGATCATATGTGGTTATGCATGGTTAAAAAGTTTTTGAACAGTAATTGAGCAGACTGACCAAGTCATGATTGCTCCTCAGTACGAGGATTTTTTTTTTAAAATATCAGTCAAGCATTTAATATTATCTCATTATTGATAGGCAAAGTGTACATGCTGTTTTCAGATTTACAAGCTTCTTTATGGAAGCTATCTCATTTAACATAATTAGATTCATGAAGTACCTACTATGTATTATATACCATCATAGGCACTGATTGTACTTTTTTTTTTTTTTTTTTTTTTTTTTTTTTTTTAAGGAAGCAGTGTCTGTTAAGACACATTCTGTCAAAGGAAACATTGAGCTTGTTGTGCCTTCAACCATATCATACTTTCCCAAGCCCCTATTCTTTCATAGAAAATGCATATTTCATTAATAGATATCAGATATTAGATCTGTAATTTTTTTGGTATAAGGATTTTCTTGCCAAAGTCATATAGCCAGTGTGTTTAGAAGCAGGACTTAAATCTTGGTCCTCCTCACTTTGGAACTGGTTTACTCTATCCACTTAAGCAATGTACTGCCTCTCTATGGAATTTGCATTAAGAAAGTTTCCTCAGAAAAGCATAATAAATATGGTTTTTCCTTCCTTCCTTCCTTCCTTCCTTCCTTCCTTCCTCCCTTCCTTCCTTCCTTCCTTCCCTTCTTTTCTTCCTTCCTTCCTTCCCTTTTCTTCCTTCTTTCCTTTCCTTCCTTTTTTCTTTTCTTCTTTCTTTCCTTCCTTCTTTCTTTCTTTCTAACTGCATACAACAACAAAAAATCCTATATTTTGGGAGATGTCTTCTTTTTTGAAACCCATTTGGAAAAAAAAAGTAGAAAATAAGGTCCTGGTATGATTTTTGTTTAGTTGTATAATAACATACCCTGAAATTATATATATAAATTAAGGATATAATTCCATGCTGAAATTCTGGTGACATAAGCTTAGTCTTGTGGTTTATTATGCCACAGGAAATGTAGTATTCTGTCATATTGTGGGTACATTTGACCTTCATATTTTTTGTTGAGGCCATCAGTTTTTGTAACAAGGATACCACTTGCTGCCAAAAAGTTATGTGATTGGGGGGCAAAGGAGGAAATGTGCTTCTCCTGCATCAGGACATTCACTGTGAAGCAAACACATGGCTTGAAATGACGAACGAGTTAAAAGCCAAGAGATTTTGAAACTCATTGGTGTGTAAATTTTCCATTTCACTGAAGATCCTGAGGTAATGAGCATATGGAGCAAAGTAGTCAGAATATTGATGCACATCTTCAGTATCTGCATCATCACTATTACTATTAATAATAGTTATTAATTTATTTGGCCTAGAGTTTGACTCCCAAATCTATAGAAAACACAAGAAAAAGGCTCTGCTTAATGGATTTATAGCATAAATATCATGCTTGAAAGTGATGAGAAAAAAATAAATGACTCCAGTTCTACAATCTGGTCACAGTGGTGCTTTGCTCTACTATTGGGAATATTTGAAACCCCACCTATTACATGCCCTTGCCCCTCCTCAGGCCATGGAAGTCCCAGGACCCATTTGAAACTCCATAATGCTTTGCCAAAAAAAAAGAGCATCTTCCTCTTTAATCCAGATTACTTTACTATCCATTGGACTTGTATGAGATGGAAGTCAATAATTTCCTTTCTTCCAATGAAATGGAAGAGTAGACCTCACAATCTGCCCCATCATTATAGCCTGAAGTCCTTTGGCTCTGTCATCTGACTTATTTATGTAGCCTAAATGCAGGAATGTGCTGACAAATGTTTAGTAAATGCTCTTCTGAGGGGGAAGTTTGGATACAATGTACTTTTAAATTGAATATGCAATTTTTATATTTTTTCATCTCTTTCTTAATTCTAGACAAGTGTATATAAATGTATATATAGATATTCATATGCACACACATAGATATAGATAAGTGGTTTGGGGACAGAATATGAAGGTCATTAAAAGCTAAACAAGAGTTTACATTTTATCCTAGAGACAATAGAGAATCACTGAATTTTATTAAGTAAGGGAGTGACATAGTCAGACTTGTGCTTTAACAAAATCACTATAGTAGTTGAGAATAGATGAGAATAAGAAGACTTTTAATATAGAAATATCAGTTAGAAGGCTCTTACAAAAGTCCAGTTGAAGGAAGTTGAGAATCTCCACTCATTAGACAGAGAGCAGGTATTTGAAATTTGGGTTGGGGTGGTTTTTTTGTGAGGGTGGATGAGTTTTATTTTGTCTTTCTCTGTATTCCCAGTGTTTAGCATGGTTCTGGCATATAATAGGTTCTCAATAAGTGCATATTGACTAACTGACTGATTGAAGTGGGGTAGTGATGGTAATATAGGCAGAAAAAAAGGATGCCAGAGATATTGTGGAGGTAGAAAATATTAAGATTTGACAAATGATTAGAGAAGTGGAGTGAGAAAGAGTGAGATCTGAGAATCTGAAATATTAGAAAGATGATGGTACTCTAGATAGAAAAAGGTATGGCTGGTAGAAGGTTTGAGGGAAAGGTTGAGTTGAGTTTGAGAAGTCTCTGGAACCTTTTATTTGGTATATCCAATAAGCAATTGTTGATGCAGGACCAGACCTAAGCAGAAATATATAAATAATAATTAAACCTATTTACTGGAATAAGTCAACAGAGACTGAGGAGCAATCTGACAGATTGGTAGAGAACTAAAAGACAAAACCTAGAGAGAGTAAGACTATATAGGAGTTGATGATAGTCAGCCATGCTGCAGAGAGGTCTATAAAATTAGTATCAAGCAAATACTGTCAGCTCAAGCAATTAATAGATCTCTGAAAACTTGGTAAGTGTAATTTCAGTTGACTTTTGAGGTCAAAAGTTAGATTATGAAGGGCTGAGAAGTGAGCGAAAAGAGAAGTAGAGAGTTGATAAGTGTAGATAGATTCCCCCCCCCCCCCCCCCCCCCCCCCAGGAATTTGGTTGAGAGAGGAGAATTAATAGAATCAGTGTTTGAGAAGATAGTAAGGTCTAGTGAAGATATTTAATGCTAGAGAGATTTTGGCATATTTGTAAGCAGCAAGAAACAGGTGCTAGGCAAAAATTGAAAATAATGGGGGGAGGGAATAATTAAAGAGGGCAGAGAGGTTGGTAAATTAGGAAGAAATGTGGTTGGAGGACCTTGCCACCTCATTATCATAGATTAGAGGAGTACAAAATCAAGGATAACATCCACGAAGGGATTTTGCATTGAGAAGATAATATGGATTAAGTCATGTTGCATAGTGTTTTTAGTAATAAGTAAGGTCCTCAGCTTTTAATGCAGATTGAGGCAGTAGAGTATGAAATTTCAGGAGAGAAGAGCAAGTTTGGAATAGCCTGAAATGGAAAGGAAAGGAGGTGGATAATTAATTATGTAGAAATAAAAGAACTGCTTTTTCTATTTGTTCTATATCAACACCATTCTTGAATTAATAGTTCAAAATACTAACAGGCACAGCTTATTGGTATTGTAAGTTACACCTGTTGAATAGCAAAGGACAGTGACATGTGAATGACATATTGTGTTTTCATCTCCCTATTTATGTCTTTTCCTTTCAAATTAATGCTTCTGCATAGGATAGTTTACCTCTCAGATCTGTGGAGGAGGAAAGAATTTGTGACCAAAGAAGAACTAGAGATCATTATTGATCACAAAATAAATAATTTTGATTATATTAAATTAAAAATTTTTGTACAAACAAAACTAATGCAGACAAGATTAGAAGGGAAGCAAGAAATTGAGAAAACATTTTAACATTCAAAGGTTCTGATAAAGGCCTCATTTCTAAAATATATAGAGAATTGACTCAAATTTATAAGAATCCAAGCCATTCTCCAATTGATAAATGGTCAAATATTGAATATGAACAAACAATTTTCAGATGAAGAAATTGAAACTATTTCTAGTTATGTGAAAAGGTGCTCTAAATCACTATTGATCAGAGAAATGCAAATTAAGACAACTCTGTGATACCACTACACACCTGTCAGATTGGCTAAAATGATAGGAAAAGATATGGACAAATGTTAGAGGGGAAGTGGGAAAACTGGGACACTGATGCATTGTTGGTCTAACTGTGAATGGATCCAACCATTCTGGAGAGCAGTTTGGAACTATGCTCAAAAAGTTATGAAACTGTGCATACTCTTTGATCTAGCAGTGCTTCTACTGGGCCTATATCCTAAAGAGATCTTAAAAGAGGAAAGAGACCCACATGTGCAAAAACATTTGTGGTACTCTTTTGTAGTGGCAAGAAACTGGAAACTGAATGGATGCCCATCAATTGGAGAATGACTAAATAAATTAGTCATTTACCATTAGTCACAGTATGTGAATATTATGGAATATTATTGTTCTGTAAGAAATGACCAACAGGATGATTTCAGAGAGGCCTGGAAAGACTTACATGAACTGATGCTAAATGAAATGAGCAAAATCAGGAGATCACTGTACACAGCAACAACAAAATTATACAATGATCAATTCTGATGGACGTGGCTCTTTTCAACAATGAGATGATTCAAACCAGTTCTAATTGTTCAGTGATGAAGAGAGTCATCTACACCCAGAGAGAGATCTGTGGGAAACTGAGTGTGGTTTACAACATAGCATTTTCATTCTTTTTGTTGTTTGCTTGCATTTTATTTTGCTTTTCTTTTTTTCTTGTGCAGCATGATAATTGTATAAATATGTATGCATATATTGGATTTAACATATATTGGACTGCTTGCCATCTAGGGGATGGTGTGGGGGAATGGGGGGGAGATTAGAACACAGGGTTATGTAAGGGCTAATGTTGAAGTATTGTCCCCGCATATGTTTTGAAAAATAAAAAGCTTTAATAAAAAAATTAATGCTTCTAGTATTCTTTCTGCTCTCTATCATTTCAAATACTCTTACTTTTTTTGTAATATAGTACAAATATTTGGAATGAAAACAAAAAATTAGATTTGAGTCAATTACAAGCTCTATGACTGGATAAATCATTTTACCTCTCTGGGCCTCAATTTCCTTATTTGTAAAGTGGCCCTATGAGAATAATACAGTTAATTGCTACACACTTAATGAGACTATGGCAAGGATCAAGTTCCAAAACTGTCTTACTTGTCTGTCTTTCCCTCTGAACTTTATTCTATTCAATCATTTTAAAAAATGATTTATTGATGAGCTTGTTTTTGTTTGTTTCTTCATTCGGAGGATGAAAACATCACTATCACTATTCCCTATTGCCCTCAATTTCTCTCAAGAAGTAGAAAATCCTTCCCTGGTAACATTGGTAACACATAATATACTCAACAAAACAATTACAGACATTGACCATATCCAAAAATATGATTCATTCTTCACTTCTGGTTCATCATTTCTCTGCAAGAAATGGGAAGTATATGCAATTATCATTCTTCTGGAATTTTACTTAGTTACTGAATTAATCAGAGTTCTTATTAGGTCTTGCAAAGTTGTTTTTCTTTACAATGTTATAATCACTTAAGTTACTGAATTAATCAGAGTTCTTATTAGGTCTTGCAAAGTTGTTTTTCTTTACAATGTTATAATCATTGTTTAAATTGTTCTCCCCATTCTTATCACTTTATTCTGTATCAGTTCATACAGGTCTTTCCAGGTTCTCTGAATCTGTCCTCTTTGACTTTTCTTATGATACAATAAAATGTCATAATATTTATATACTATAATTTGTTCAATCATTTCTAAAATGATAAGCATCCTGTTTGTTTCCACTTCTTTTTATGACAAAAAGTATTTTTGAATATTTTTGCAAATATAGATTATTTTCCTCTTTCTTGATCTCTATGGATATCTGTCTAGTTAAAGCCCTATCACTGAGTCAAGTGGCAGATAAATTGTTTTCCCACTGATACTGTATAATCTCTCTGGCAATTGTTTTCTATTTTTTGTCATCTTGTTCAATTTACTGGATTGTGAGGTAGAAACTCAGAGTTGTATTTATTTGCATTTTTTATTATTAATAATTATAGAAGCATTTTTATATGACTGATTGCCTCTCTTCTTTTGCTAACTATTTATATCCTTTGATCAAGTATCTATTACAAAATGGCTCTTACTATTATATGTCTTAGATGTTAGATCTTTATTAAGGAAACTTGCTGAAAAGATGTTTCTAGGCCCTAGGAATCTAGAAAGGTTCCTTTCTAATTTTAGCTGCTTTGATTTTGTTTCTATAAAATCTTTCCAGTTTTATGTAATCAAAATTGTCCGTTTTATCTCTTTATGATCCTCACTATGCTTTATTTGGTCAACTGTTATTAGTGTAGTTACAAAAGGTGTCTCTTTGCTTGGGCTCTAATTTGCTTATATGGGATCTTTTATATCTAGGTCATATATCCAGTTGGAGCTTGTCATGATAAAGAATTTGCGATGATAATTTCTACCTGATTACTTTTCATTTTTCTTAATAGTTTTTAATTAAATAGTGAGTGGTTCTTACCAACACAGTTGGTATCTTTGGGTATATCAAATACTGTGCTATAATATTCCTTTGCTGTCAGATCCTATGTTCCTAATTTGTACCACTTACTGATTTTTCTGCTTTTAACCAGAACTACCTATAATCTGCACAGAGTTTGATAAGTCCATTCATACTATTGATTGGTAAAGAATATCTTGGAGAAAATCCTGCATATATTTTATTGATTTGTTATACTTAGAAAATTATTTGAAATATTTTCATTTACATATATCTAAAATATGTGGTATTTCTTAATCTATAATGGTATCGTTAACATTGCCCTTAATTTGTTCAGTGCCAGCACATCAAATATTGCCAGAATAGAAGAAATGGAGAGACTACTGAAACAAGCTCATGCTGAAAAGACACGTTTACTTGAATCTAGGGTAAGTGATCTCTATTTAAAGGCCATTTTGGTGTATGTGGTGGAAAGAGCTTAGAGACAGGAATGAGATGATTTTCCTGTGTCTAACTGGCTATATGATCTTGTTAAATAAAAAAATTTAAAGTTTTGATGTTATTGTTGCTGTTATTTCAATTGTACCTGACTCTTCATGACCCCATTTGGGGTTTTCATGGCAAAGATACTAGAATGGTTTACCATTTCCATCTCCAACTCATTTTATAGATGAGGTAGCTAAGATAAAGTTCAGTGACTTGACCAGGATTATACAAGTAAATATCTGAGGCCAAATTTGATTCAGGTCTTCCTGATTCCAAGGTCAGCACTCTGTACTGACCCATAGTCTTAAATTAAATAAATGATGATCAAAAAGTTCTCTGGACTCCTTGTTTCTTCTCCATTGAAATGATAGGCTTGATATTTAAGATCTCCCAAGCTATGGTGAATGTAATATAGAAGCTAAATGTTTTCTTTGATAAATGACAAGGTTGTATTATTTCCAAGAGATCTTAGATAACCTTTTTCTTCATATTTTTCCCTTCTATCTTTAGCCTATGTTAATTATTAATATAAACAGCTAGGTGGCATAGTAGATAGAATTTCAGGTCTGGCATCAGGAAATTTGAGTTTAAACCCAGCTTCAGACACTTACTAAATGTGTAACCCAGGGCAAATCATTTAATTCTACTTGCCTCAGTTTCCCCATCTGTAAAATGAGAGAATGAATGGAGAAGGAAATGAAAAATCACTTTAGTATCTTTGCCAAGAAAACTCCAAATGGGGTCACAAAAAGTCAAACATGACTGAAATGACTGAACTAAATTATTAATGTAATAATATGTGATCACATATTAATATTAATGACATTAATGTATTACATGTTATATAAATAATGTGCAATAAAATAATATTATAATAGGATCATAATGGCTTTGTTTTTCTTCAGTTTTTTGAAGAGTCCCCAAATATCTTCTTATCTTTTTATAAAGGGCCCCTCCTTTTTCTTTCTCCTTCCACTCCTTTCTAGATTTTGAATAAATATGCTCTATATTGTCCATTCTAACCAAGCGGTAGAACAGCAATAATACTAATATCTTTAAATTACTAGCAGGCAATTGGGAGTAAAAAAACTCCAAGAGTAATTTCTGCAAATAAAATTTGGATGACAATTTGTAATTTAAAAGTTTTGATCTTTCCTTCCACAGTCCTATGAAATAGGTAGTATCACATTCATTTTCCAAATGAGGAAACTGAGGCTTAGTGACTTGCTTGCTGTTTTACAGCAACTAAGTCTTGGAGCTAAGTCTTGAACAATTCTCCTCATTCCAGCTGGCATTCTTTATATTATCTACTGCACTGCCGCTATAATTGTCAAGTACTGAATAAAGAAGACTTCTGAGTTTTATTTGCTTATAAGATTATCTTAATAATAATAGTAAACTCGTTAAAACAGTGGTTTTTGCATGGTATGATGGTACTTAGGAACGTGAAATGGAGGCCAAAAAGCGAGCTCTAGAAGAAGAAAAACGGCGTCGAGAACTATTAGAGAAAAGATTGCAAGAAGAAACAAGCCAAAGACAAAAACTAATTGAAAAAGAAGTGAAAATACGAGAGAAGCAAAGAGCACAGGTTGGTCACATTCTTAGTAAATTTGTAGCATGTTGCCCTCTTGTGGTCATGCTATTGATTCTAAATCAACAAGAATTGTTTTGGGGGGAGTGCACTATTATATAGCTATCATTCTGTTTTAAAAAAGAGAAATATGAAATATATTGCAAACATACATAGACTATGAAAAGTTTTATGTTTCTTTTTTGTTTTAAATTTTTAAATTAAAAAATGCTAACATCTTTTGCTTATTCTACCCCTATGATTCCATGATCCTTTTCTGTTCTTTCTTCTCCATTCTCTTACCATTAGTCTATTGTCTCTTATTACTACTTACCTGAAATATTTCAATAGCCTACTAATAGTGCCTTCAGTTTGTACTCTTTGCTATCCAAAGCTATCCATTTCTATCAGAATATTTTTTATGTATACAAAGATCTGTCATGTTACTTCTGCTCAACTATCTCTAGGTCCCCTCTACTGCCTAAGTAAAGCTCAGATTCCTTGGCATGGTATTTATGGTCTTCCACAATGCATACTCATCCTGTCCTTATTATACCCCCAGGTCAGATTACAGAATTGCTCAGAACACATTGTGAACTCTTCTATCTTCATACCTTTGCTTAGTGTCCATTCTCCTTCTCTTTTCCTACTGGATTTCTACTCATCTTATAAAATGAGAGAATTATGCTAAATGGTTCTTTATGACCTTTCTAGATCTAGTGATTCAGTCAATCACCAAATATTTATTAAATGTCTACTACCTAACAGTCACTATGATAAGCAATGGGAATATACAGAAAGGCAAAAACACTGTCTATTTCTCAAGTTAATATTCTAAGCTCTATATTCCTCTGTAGGCTAAAATTTTCATTAGATTAGCTCATTTTCAGATATCTTTTTTGGGAAGCCTTTTCTTTTACTGCTATAATCAACAGTCTTCACCTTTAGACCCCAAATAACACTTTCATTTGCCCTTCTGTATTATGGTATATCATAGGTGTCTATGTGCCATATAGATTTTTTTCTTCAAAACACAAATAAGTTTTATGAAGAATATCTGCTCTTTAGTTGCAAGGGGTTTAAGAACTATTTATGAATTAATTTGTGTGTTCTAGAAGCTCATCAGCTAAGTCAAATCTTTGGAAAGGAGGTAATTTATTTAGCTTATTTTCTTGAATTTAGGGATTTGAGGACAGGGAACTTTTTTCCTCCTCCCCATCTACAGAAATATGTCAAAAAGTAAAGTAAATATTTCTTTGAACAACTTTGAAAACATTATGAGAGAATCCATTTCTAAAGGATACATCAAACTATTCTCCTTGGCTGTATGGCATGTAGCACATGTAGTGTTGTCTGAGATTAGCAGAATCTAAGAAATGGGATACTTAGAGTCTAATTTGGGCAGTGAAATTTATTGTGTGACCGACCAAGTAATTTAGTATAGCTGTTCTTTGACTCCATTTTGGCATCTATGAAATACTGATGGTGATCACTGTTTTCTTTCATTCATAGGAACATAATGATGATAAATAAGATAGCATATATTGTGGATATTTGCGCTCTCTGTAAGAAAGACACTATATAAATAATGTCAATTCCATTTTAAGAACCTTTCAAATTTAGCATGTTCTATCTATAATCATATACCTCATTTAATAGCAAAATCAAAGTTAGAACCCCTAGTCTTTTTATAGTTCCCATATCAATAATGCATGTTCCAAAACAGTTAGGATTCTTGGATATTTACCTTGAATCTTTTTTTACTTATATATTTTATACTTGGAATAGTTATCAATAATTTATAATATCAGTCATTCTAAAAATATTGAATAGTACTATAATGTAGGAATAAGTCTTATAGTTACTTGCTGGGTTTGGTGTTCAAGTAACTAGTTTTTTTTATTAGTGAACTCATTTTTTTTCCTTTCTTTGGATAGATGTGACAGTTGCTTTAAGCAGGGGAGGGGGGAGGGGAAGGGGGAGGGAAATGCCTCATAGATGCTCTCTGTTCAGCCTGTATTTTCCAATTTGTCAAATTTTTTATGTACTTAAGAAGTAGAATAATGGATTTGATATGAGGACCCCAACTTTAATTCCCACTTGTAATACTACTAGGAAAGTTTGGACAAGCCACTTAAGTCTTCTGATCTTCATCTGTAAAAGAAAAAGAATGGGCCAGAAACCCTCTAAGATATCATCCAACTCCAAATCTATGATCTATATTACCATTCTAGCTATATCTATTTCTATTCTATAACAAAGTAACTAAATGACTTATTTAGGACACTCTTGAGATTTTGCATATTGTTCTCTTATTGCAGGAAGCATACACTTTCTTTTTTTTCCTTATTTTGTACTTAAATATATCATTTCAATGATTTAGACATAATTTCTCACCATTCTATTGTAAGAAGATATATATGGCTTATCTTTCTCACTTTTCTATCTTCTTCCTGAAAAAACCATCCTCACAGCTTATGTGTTAGCATAATTTATACATAGTTGATATGTTCTGGTTGTGGTTGTAGTTGTTCCTGTTGTTGTTTTGGCAAAAGGCGGGAAACTAGAATCATCATCAGGTAAAATGTCTTTTTTTTAATGGAAAGAAATATTTTTATTATCAAGTCTTCTTTTAGAATAGTAGGAAGGAAAGGAAGTCGATGAATGTTGGCTTCAATTGAATCTGTCATTCAAAATGCCAAAATTGAGGAGTAGAATCATTCTTCCAGACCCACATTTACTTCTCCTGATCACTGATGTAGTCAACCACACATGTTCACAGCATTACTGAATGGAAACTAAATTCAATTAAGCATCCATTTTGTTCAAATTACTGGGTTCACTTTGTAAAAGTATAGTTTGAACAGTCACTCCTCTCATCACTAGAGCTACTTATAAGACTTGTATATGCTAAAGGACTAAATTACAGCAATGTTGTGCATTCCTTAATGTGTAGTGTATTCCATGAGACTGAATAACATTTTCCTAAAGATAAGATGACTAAACCCCAGTCTGGGAAATAAAATAATCTATTTAATTTTTTAAAAATTATGTTGGTTTCTTTTGTTTTTATATTTCTAGTACCTAGCACAATGACTTCCACATAGTAAACATTTAATATTTATTAGTTGTTGTTTAATATCACCTTCATTTTCAAATATATCCCTTTAACTTCTCCTTGTCCAATGAAGCATCCCTTGCTACAATAATAATAATAATAATAAATAAATAAAGTGGGAAGAGAGGAATCTGTTCAGGAAAGCTAACTTACCTATTAATCAAGGGACTATGGATGGGAAGTATTAGTCAATTTGATAAATATGAGGTAGAATGTCAGAGATATTTTTAATTTTCATTTCTCTTATTTTTAATTTTTTCACTCAGTCCCCTACCTCTTCAAAAAATGGAGGGAAATACATTTCCTCACATCTTCTTAAGAACCAGTCTTGGTCATTATGGTTGTATGTCATTCAGTTTCTTACAGAATTTCTTTAAGTATACTATGTAATTTTTGATAGATATAGAGACTAGTTTTGTGATTTAATTCATATGGAAAACTCCCAGGTGAGGAAAGTCCTTCTATTCACACAGGTTTATGCCTTCTCTGTAACTTATAGTCTTAAAGAATTTCTCAGAACACTGAGATATTAAGTGATTTGCCATGAGTCACGTAGCCAATATGTATCAAAGGCAGGACTTAAATTTAAGTCTTTCTGTTATGAAATATGAAAATATAAGCTAAATTGCTTCTGTACTTATGTATACTATAGTATACAGAAGGATGGAACCAGAGAACTGGAAACCTGAAATTGCTGTAAAGATGCCCTGGAAAAGTTTGTGATGTTTTCTCTTCCCCAATGCCAGTGCCATTATCTGGTGTAGAAGGTGTAGAAGAGAAATTCAAAGAAGGAAAGTTAGAAATTGGTTGTTGTTTGGTTTCCTCTACTTGCCAACTCTGCCAAATTCTGATGAGCAAAAAAGCTAAGCCACTCCATCTTGGCAGGCCAAGATGCATAGCTTATCCTTAATCCTGATTATATGTTTTATGTCTGATTAGGTCATTCAATTCTACTCACCCACACAAGTACTCAAAAATCATTTCGGCTACCTTCTTAATTTATATAAGGAAGAAGGAGTTTGGGATTGAAAGTAGTTTTGTTTGTTTTTATCTACAGTTGCCTAGCTTTTTATGTTTGTTATCACAGTGATGTATGTCTTAGGGACCAGCCAGACTCTTCTCCTATTTGCCTCTCATGTCATTAGTAATAAAACAGTCAACAAGTATTTATTAGTTGTCCACCAAGAGCCAGGCATTATGCTAGGCCCTAGGGATTAAAAAGGGGAAAACAAAAACAGAAAACTTAAGTCTGTGCTTTCCAAGAATTTTACAATCTATTCAGGCAAGATAACATTAACATAAATATTTAGAATGTAAGCCACTTTAAGAGTAGAGGTTGTCACTTTTTTTGTATTTGTATCCCCAGCATTTAGAATAATGCCTGGGAAATAGTAGGGGCTTAATAAATTCTTATTGAATGATGTATTGCTAGTTATTTATTAAATAGATACACAATAAGAACCAGGAATTCTTCCTGTAGCTTTTTAATTTATAAGACTATAAGATTTAGAGCTGCAAGATACTTTTGAAATACTTTGTCCTAATCCCTTATTCTATAGGTGAGGAAAGTTATAGCTAAGCAGAAGTGAGTTGTTTAAGGTCTCCCTGTTTCTAATTGAAAACCTTAGCTGCTTATTAAGTTCAAGTTTCAATTTTGGTCATTATTTTTTGTTTGTTTCCTTAAATAAGTAATCACTGCTTTTTCATTCTGTCATATAGATGGTAAATTGAGGTGTTCTTCAGATGGTGAATTTCTTAAGAGAGTTAAGACTATTTTTTGCTGATTTTGTTTTTTCCCCTCAGTATTTAACATACTGCCCAGCAGATAGTATTTAATATTTAATATTTATTTTATTAATAAATATTATTTACAATATTTTAATATTTTAAATAAATATTTACAAGTTGACTAAGTGCATAAGTAATGCTTGTAGACTAGCACATGTCTCTTTTTAGAGTAGCAAGAATAAGGCACAGGACATGTTACCAAAGGAATAATTTGCATCTGTAGAGGCCATCCATAAATGGACATTATTCTTCATCAACCTTTATTACTTCTACCAAATTCCCTATAAAATTATTTTTGAATGACAATTTTCTAATTTCAAATTATAGAAGGACCATAGTCCTGACTTTACTGATTGTCCCATTTGTCCCATTTATCTCCTTTTCACATTTATCACTTAGAACCACAACCACCTTGGTTCACTTCTCTTTCTACTACTGAAATAGCTTCCTAATTGGTCTCCATACACCTATTCTTTCCATATCCAATCCATCCTTCACACAGCTGCCAGACTGATATTCTTAAAGCATGGATCTAGTTACATCACTCTCCTGCTCAGTAAGTTTCAGTAGTACCCTAAAGGATCTATATTAAGTACTAACTCCAGTTTGACTCCAATTCTCCATTTCCTTCTTGTTCACTCTTTGTTCTAGTAATCTGGCCTATTTGCTATTCATAAATAGCAGAATATCTCTCCCCTCTGTGTATTTTATACATGGTTTCTCTACTATATCTCCCTTAAAAATTTAACTAATACAAGACATCCTTCCTGAGTGGCCCAGTTGTTTGTAAATAATTTTGTGTTTATTTTGTGTATGTTCTTTTTATTATCTATAAACATATGTTACATTCCTCTTCCCACTCCAAAAGAACATAAGCTCCTTTTTGGCAGGCACTGCCTTGTTTTTTTGTTTATATACTAGTCTCACTTTGCACAGTACCTGGCCCATAGTAGGTACTTATTAAATATTTGTTGTTTGCTTCTTCATTCCTTCCCCCTATATTATGTTAGTATCATCTTATGAAAATATTTTATCAATATTCTCAACTATTTTGTGTTTGAATGTTTAAGCCTTTTATGTACCCCATATGTGAATTATTTTTTCTCAAAATTCTAACATATGGTAATTTTTATGTTTGGCTTTTCACTTGGTTCTGAAAAGGAGGTTAACTTTGAGGTGTATATAAACTAAAGCCATGCAAATAATTACTATGGTAGATTAAATGGGTTTTGCTCTGTTTTAGGCTCGGCCCTTGACTCGCTATCTGCCTGTTAGAAAAGAAGACTTTGATCTGCGGAGCCATGTAGAGACTGCTGGGCACAATATAGAAACCTGTTACCATGTATCTATCACAGAGAAGACCTGTCGGGGCTTTCTCATCAAAATGGGTGGAAAAATTAAAACCTGGAAGAAAAGATGGTTTGTTTTTGACCGAAACAAACGCACATTCTCCTATTATGCAGGTGTGTGATGCAATATTTCAATCCATTGATTACAAAAGCTGTTTTTTGGTTTTTTTTTTTTTAATGGAAAATGAGGTAGCATTGTTGTCATAATCTACATTTAGCCTTCTGGTCTTACTCCTGAAGCTTTATATTAAGTTGTGCTAGAATATAATTCTTCCATTTTTTTTCTTGTATTATAAAAAGATTAGTTTGCCAGTTATGCATGTTATAGAATCTCATAGCTGAAAAGATCTCTTAAGTTATTTAATACAATGCTGTTGTACAGGTTGTTGTTGTTTTTGTTGTTTGTTCTTCATTTCAGAAGAGGACCAATGAATAACACTATGTTGAGGTAAAATAATGGATGATGGGTGATGTCTTGACTTGCACATGAATTAGATTTAAATGAGGCAGAACACAATTGTTAGCCTCACTTTGTCTCCTAGAGTCATCTAAGTCCAGTGGCAGAATAAAAGTCAAGACAACTGGTGATGGCCCAGGATGTGGTAGATAACATTAAATGACTTGCCTAAAGTCATGCAATAATTTAATGGCAAAGTCTAGGACAAGGGCCTGTGTCTCCTGATTTCTGTATGATGCCTAGTAGTGTGGGCCCCTTAATAGACAAACAATGTCCAAAACAATAGCGGGAGCAATCCTACATTATTCTGAATAGATGTATCTATATTTAGAATGTTAAGTTAAGTTTGAAATGGTATGTTTTTATGAACTGATATTAACAAACTGAGTTGACTCTACAGAGGGGTAGTCAGAATGATAAGGACATTTAAAACTGTGTCTGGCATTTGGAACAATTGAAGAAACTGGAAGTATTTAGACTGGAGTAGAAAAGATTTGAGTAACATGATAATTAACCCATATTTTTAAAAGACTATTATATAGAAAAGATGGTTTAGTTATTTTGTATATTTCTAGATAAGCATTTTTTGTGTCCTGGGTCCCTCTGATAAGTCAATGAAACCTATGGCCCTCTTCTCAGAATAAGATTTTTAAATGCAAATGATTATCAAAGAAATCAATCATATAAAAATATAATTAAAAACCAGGTTTAAGAACCCTAGAATTAGAGAGAATGAATGGTATAAAGGGCACAGGGATATACATTTTGGCTCAGCATAAGGAGGATATTTCTAACAAAGCTTTTTGAAAATGGAAGCTGTGAAATCACTTTTATGTTCAAGAAGCAGCTGAATCCCAATTTATGGGAGCTATTGAAAAAGTATTTTGTTATGCTATGTTGTTGCTGGTAGGTTTTCCCAGATGCTTTCTAAGGTTCTTCTCAATATTTAAGTTTCTATGGTTCTGATTAGTCTCTTTCATATGTTCTTTGAGATTTTATTGCCTTCTGAGTATTGTCTTATGCTAAAAGATAATCTCAAAATTAGAATGAATCTTGGAAATCATCTAATTTAACCATTTTACAGTATGTTTGACAGGTAAAGGTTACCTAGTCTCCATTTGAATACCTCCTATGATTGGGAACATATCCTCCCAAAGATCTCCCTTATACCTTTTTTCAATTCTTTTCTTTCTTTGTTTTGTTTTGTTTTGTATTTTCTGAGAAAGCTATAATTATTAGCAAGTTATTTCTTAAACTGAACTACATTTTGCTAAAATTTGACTAAAGTGTTAGTTAGGTAGACAGATTGCCTAGCCAACTTTAAAACTCTTTTGGAAGATACAGAATCAATAGGTATAATGTCTTATGAATTTAAACATAGTATAGAATCTCTTAGATGGCATAGTGAATAGAGCATTAAGCCTGGAGTCAGGAAGGCCTAAGTTTAAATCTAGCCTCAGACACTGTGTTATCCTGAATTACTCATTAAACCTTTGCTTTGGTTTCCCCAACCATAAGATAGGAACAGCAATAGGACACACCTCCTAATGTTGTTATGAGGATAAAATTTAATAATATTTATAGAGTGCTCTGCAAACTTTAAAGTAATATTTAAATGCTTATTATAACATGTCACATTATTATATTAGCTATTATTATAGCTGAAATTTTGTGATATACCCTTTGTCCTCTCAATCAAGAAATCTACTTATTCCCTGTACACTTTTTTATATAAGGCTCTACTTCTTCTTTTTCTTCATCCTTCTGAAGTCTTTTGTGTTAATCTATAGGAACTTTTAAAATGAATTGCAAAGAAGAAAGCATCTTTTTTCCCCAGCTGATAATTTAAGCATTAAAGGCTCTACCCCAAAATGTCCACTTAGTCCTTGAACTATAATTTAGCATATATGGTGATAGATAGCATCCAGAATTTGGGGTTAGAAAAGGGGAAGTAAACAATAACAATTTTCATATATATATATATATATATATATATATACATCTATCTATCTATCTATCTATATATATATATATATATGTAACATGTAACATTTCCTGAAATATAAGCTGTTCATGAGAACCCCTTTTTTCTCATATATGTCAGTATTATTTATCTTATTTGTAGATTATGTAAATGATGCAGATTGCCTTCTCAGGGCAATTTAAAATGATAAAATTTGTAAAGCATAGAGAGGAGCAGTGGTCTCATCAGTTCCTTTCTTGTGATATAATATACAATGGTTAGCATCAAGTGGAATTTGTACTCCTAGATCAGAAAGTGGCCTTTTAAAGCTATCAAAATGGAAAATATTTTTTATGTTTCTCATCTGTCCTACTTAAGTCATACAAAATTAGACAGGCTTAGTTGATAGTCCTGCAGCTTATTTATAAAGTCTATAATAAATGAATTGCCTTGAGTTTATTTAAAATTTTTCAAGTAACCATTTAGAGCATTGGCTGGGAAGAAATAAGTGAACAGTGTATGCATCAGGCTATGGAAAGAGCACTGGGTTCAGATTTTGGCCTTTCTTTTCTATGACCTTGAACATGAAGTCACCCTCTCTGGGACTCAGTTTTCTCACTTGGAAAAGTAAAGGGTTGGATTAAGTAACTTTTAGATACTGAATACATTTTAGATTTTAGGACTAGATAAGTTTTCTTCCAGCTCTAAATTTTGTGATCTTAAAATCTCACTCAGCAATTCACATTTTAATGAAATGTTGTTAGTAGCAATAAGAATGAGACAGCTAAATGGTGCCATAGTGCATGGGATCTCTGGGCATGGATTCATCTTCCTGGGTTCAAATCTATAGCCTCCCACACTTAGTACCTGTGGGATCTTAGGCAAATCACTTAACCCTGTTTGCCTCAGTTTTCTCATTTGTAAAATGAGCTAAAGAAGGAAATAGCAAACCACTCCCAGTATATTTACCAAGAAAACTCCAAATGGAGTCGTGAAGAGTTGGCCACAATTGAAAATGACTGAACAAAAACCGATAATAATAACTACTCAACTTTATATAATAAGTTGATTAACAAGCATTTATTCATTGCCTACTATGTGCTGGACATTGTAATCATGGAAGGGACACATAAAAATGAAATTTCTCTTAATCTTTGAGGAACTTATTACCTAACCAGGGAAGACAACATGGAGATATCTAGGTAAATCTAGAATAGATATAAAATAGCTACAAGATGATTTGTTGGCAACAATCCAGCAAAGGGTAGGGGATGGAATGAGTCAGAGAGAGAGTAGACAAATTTCATGTTAAAGTGGTGTTTGCATTGAGCTTTAAGAAAAGGCTTTTAAGGCATATAACAACAAGGGTAACAGTGGGTACAACAAAAGGATTACTGGCCCTTGGGTAAGAAGAGACCCATATTTGAATCCTGTGTTAGTTACTTAGTAGCATATGCCTGGGCAATTTGCCTGAGCAAATTAAAGAATGTGTGGAACCTTAAATAGTTATGTGGTATAATTGCAGACTTTAGCTATGTAATCTTCAACCCATGAAAGTGATACACATGATAAAAATGTAGAATAATCATTTTAAGATTGAATTGAAAAAAATATGGACTATATTGTCCATAGGAGATACTGTGGTGAAATTTTGTTTTTAAGTTTTGATTTCAGCAAACATAATTAATGTAACAATTTATATTTGTTGACATGTCTATATCTATTTATGTATCTGTATAATATTGGCAAATTGAAAATAAAAATCAGTTATTAACATAGTCTACGATAGCATTTTGTCAAATTAGTATGTACATTCTCCCTAGAACCTGTTACTTTTGGAAGGATAAAGAACTCAAAGGTAGAAAAATAGAGACAATAAGCAGAAAGAAAAATTGAAGATGATAAATAATAAAGAATAAAAGTATATTCTGAGGGAAAGGGAAAACACAAAATAAGAGTAGAGTCCTGGACATATTATAGAAGTAAAGAAATGCAGATGAATGGAGGAAAACTAGTTTCATTAATGATGAGTGTTCTCCCCATGTTCTCCAAATCACCAAGTATATAGTTCTCTCCTTGACTGTTGTATTCCTGTAAAATAGGGTATAAGCTCCTTGACGGCCTCCACTGGGTTTTGTTTTTTGTTTTTTTCTTTTGGTCTGTTTCTATTTTTGGATCCCTAGTACTTAGCAAAGTACCTTGGAGTGTTAGATTGTGTTGAATAATCATTAAAATTAAAAAGGGGATCAGGAACCAGAAGTCTACTATGAAGTATGCACGCACATATTTGTATATGTGTTTGTGTTTGATAGATTAAAGAATTACAGTAACATAAGAACTGATACAAACTCCCAATCCATAAAAATATATATTTATAGCTAAAATAGACCTGAGAAATAATTTAATCCTCTTTTATTTTAGAAATATGGGCACACTGAAGGTCAGAGAGGTGATGAGGCTTCCTTAAAGGCCCATAGGTAACCAGTGACAGAGTGAGAGTTTGAAAACAAATCTTCAAAATGCAGGATCTTTTCTACTATACAATAAATCCATCACAAATTTTTCTTAATAAGGCTGCCTTGTTTTAGATTGAATTTTACATCTATTAAAAAGATGGTATCATGAACAACCTTTTTAGTTAGTATAATAGAAATGTAGTCTTTTTAAAAAATGATAATTTAGTGCCTGAATATATATAAAAGCAGACATAATAAAATGTGCTAGTCTTCTACTTGCCTCCTCCAGTTTTCCAAAAATAACATTTTTAAACACTTTCTCATGTAATAGTCTAACTTGTTCTCATCTGTACTTTGCTACTTTTTTTCCATTCATCAGTCACTCAGTTAATCTAATTACCTGGATTTTTACCTTAAGTTTTTCTTCCTTCCCTCTTCCATTCCCTCCTCACCACTCCCACAGCCCTGGTCTAATTGAGTTATGTGATTCTAAGTCTCTGAACCTTTCATCTCTTTTCTTCTCAAAATGGAATTCTATAGTCAGACTACTATTGACTCTAGCATCTGTCTTCCACTCAATTTCAAGAATATGAAATCATCTTTTAAGTCAGTCTCAAGTATATTTATTGGAGAGCAACTAGGCACGCACCTAGTTTGAAACTCAGACTAGTCTTTAACCCTTGTCCTGACCCCTTATTCTTTAAAAGTTGTAATCCCTGAGCATTTTGTTGTCTTAAAGAAGGATACATTTGAATGCACAAATTCCAAGACTTCTCAGAATCTATGTAATCCACCACCTATGTCCTGATAAAAACATGATCAGGCAGCTTGAGTTATGTGTAGCCACAGATCCTCCCCAAATACACTAGAACCTTCACCCTTTCTAATTTATGTGCCTCACCTCTCACTTTGTCATCAACCCCAAACAAATTTAGTGAGTTAACATTTTAGTTTATATGTCAACTGACCTCCTCATCAAAGGGTTGTTCAGCTGCCTAAAATAACTCAAACTTCTTAACTCACAGGAAATTTCTTACTTCCCAGTGCTCTGCTTCCTCCAGAAGTTGTTTTTGTTGTTTGAGTTATTTCAGTCATATCCAACTTTTTGTGATACCCTTTGGTTTTCTTGGCCAAGATACTGCAGTGATTTGCCATTTCCTTCTCCAACTCAATTTTACATAGGAGGGAACTGAGGCAAACAGGGTTGTATAATTTGCCCAAGTTACACAGATTAGTAGTGTGAGGCTGGATTCATACTCATCAAGAAGTCTTTCTGACTCGAGGCTCACCTTTCTATCCATTGCACAACCTAGTAATAATAATAAGTAGCTTGTTTTTATATAGCACCTATAATATGCCGGAGATTGTGCTAAAGCGTTTTACAAATATTATCTTATTTAATCCTAGTAGGTGCTATTATTATCTTAATTTTATACTTGAGGAAACTGAGGCAAACAGGTGATGACTTGCCTATGGTCACTCAGCTAGTAAGTATCTGAGGTTAGATTTGAACTCAGGTCTTCCTGTCTGCCAAGTCCAGTGCTCAATCCATTATATCACCTAGCAGCCCTATAATATCTTGTTATATATTGGGAAGAAACTGAATACATAATTTTTATAGGCTAATAGTTATTTGAATTTTGCTGAATGTAGCTACAGTTTAGAAGACAGAATTTATCCCAGATTATTAAAATGAAGAAAGTACATCATAACAGATTTCTATTGCACACCATTATTAGGAAGAATGAGAGTTTTAGCTGATTTAGGGATCTTTGCACTATCCTCCCTTTTTAAAGACCCTGTTTAATAATTTACTTTGCCTGACCTCTAGTGGCAGTAATTGAAAACTACTGGACATAGTGTCCTATAAAAAAGGCTGATGAGTTCAGGATACCATATTATAACATGGAAAAAGTACAAGAAATATTTATTAGGAAATAACAAACATAATAGTTTAGATTAAGTAATTGTACAATACCCAAATAAGAATGAATTTAATAGTTTAGTCTCTAATAAATCTTTATTGTCTAGCGCTCAAAATAATATCCTCATTTTCATTTTTAAATATAAACTCAAATAATAGTTTTAATTATAAGGTCAAAACCAAAATCATCTTTAATAAAAGATGTTACTAAGTTCAAATAAAGATCTTATTTGGACATTAGAGAGGCAGTTTTTGAGTAAACTTAAGCGATATAGCATACAATAACCAAATGCATGCTTTAAGAGTCAATTTACCTGGACTGTATTTTGGGTAATAATTTATCAAGGAATACCAAAAGCTTCTTTAGTTCTTACCTGCATAAAATAATTCAAACTTTTTTTTAACTCAGAGGAATTTTCTTACTTTCCAGTCCTCTGCCTTCTCCAACTGATATGTTGTTGACCCCATTTGGGGTTTTCTTTGATTCTATCTCAGTAATATCTTTTAGACTCAAAAATAGAAGCTAAAGTACTATGGGTGATATTTTTGTTTGATGTGAGTATTTTTCTATAATTAGGATAAAAATTATTCTATTTAACTTATCTACTATGTAATAACGTTGGGCTTCAATTTTCTTATCTGTAAAATTCAGGTGAGGGCACACAATTTCTAAGTTCTCTTCCTGGCTTATAATTCTATGATTCTAAATTGGTTTTCTTTATCTTTTTTAGTATCATAGTCCACTTTGTAAGTCTATAGAGACTTTATCAGAATGATTTCTTTTTTTAAAAAAAATTATAGCTGAAGAAAATATTGAATTTCAGTTAGAAATTATTTAAAAAAATAAATGTTTTTCCCCATCCAAGTTCATAACCCCCCTGAAATTTATCCACTGGCATCTTAGTTATTTATGAATACCAGGTTAGGAACCTCTTTTCTAAATCATTTAATACTCTGTGCTATCTGATTCTATTTACAAAAGACCAATCCCTTTTGTTACAGATAAACATGAAGCGAAATTAAAAGGAGTGATATATTTTCAAGCCATTGAAGAAGTCTATTATGATCACCTCAAGAATGCATATAAGGTAAATTATATTTGCAGATTTTCTGGTGCTTTAACTTTCCAAATTTTTAATACATAATAGAATTAGAGAAAGGATTTTTTTTTCTTTTTTTGATCTGCCTTGAATTAGCAGTGGTATTGACCAAAGTGCTATGGGGAAGTGTATAAGAAATATTGACCAAAAGAATTCAGTTTTATTTATGGGCCCAGTTTTAGGAAAAAGAAAATACTTTTGTTGTTTCAAGAGCCCTATCAAACTGGCCCCTCAATGCAAGTCTAGCAAATAGCCAATAGCTATGATATAAGAAGAAATAAAGAATTAAAAGCAAAACCTATCACCACTATGCAGAATCTCAATACCCCAAAATCTGAGAAATGCCTTTCTGGGTTTCATGAACATGAAGGTAGACTGCTGGGAAGACTCTATGTGAAAACTAAAGCAAAAATTGTAAAAATGTTCACTACTACAAAAAGGGAAAGAAATAATATAAAATAGTTATAAAATGTTGTTTCATGAATGAAAGCAATGAAGATAGAAAGAAGCCCTGAAATTTGTATGATGACCTACATTAAATTTATTTGCCTAATATTATTTTTCTTTTCTTCTTTTAGAGTCCTAATCCATTACTCACCTTTAGTGTCAAGACACATGATAGGATCTATTATATGGTGGCTCCATCTCCAGAAGCCATGAGGATCTGGATGGATGTTATTGTTACTGGAGCAGAAGGTTATACCCATTTCATGTTGTAATGAATGGACACAGCAGTTCATGAAAGGGCAGATTGCAATAAAATTATACCAGAATTAAGCCATATTCAATAAAGTTGGAAAAACTCCAAGCAAGAAGGATAGCATTCACACGTATTGCTTTAAAAATATGTGTTTGGAATTCCCTTGTATATTATCAAGAGTTTTTTTTTTTTTTTCACTTAAGAAGACCATGTGATGTTAATTCATATTTTGATCATAACAATGACAAAAGAACTGAAGTTGCTGCAAGAAAGAAAGCATTTTGTTTTGTGAATGACTGCAGCATCAGCAGCATTTATAAGGCAATTTTCTTAAAAAAAACTTTTTATATGAATTGTCTTAGTGAAAAATCAAGCTGTTTACATTTGTGTGTACTCAGAAATACAAAATTATTTTAGTACCTGAACCAAAAAATATGATTACATATATTTTTAATTTATAGCATTTGATATATTAGTTAACCAACTGGCTCTTTTTAAAAGTACTTTTCTATTGTATATTTCATACGTTAATACTATGGAAAGGGAGAAAAGGGTGGGAAACAAAAAGAATTTAAATGGAGATCTAAATCCTTGGTAGCTAAGAATTGCACCAAAGCCAAAGACTTGATAGTGAAATGCCTTCTACTTCACATCAATTCCTAGTGTTGATCCATATTTTTGTTCTTTATAAAAGAAAGGCAAAAAGAACCTCTAACCTTTTAATAATATTAAAATGCCATAGCATGTCTTATAAGCTGGTTTCAGAATGTTACTTTTAGCACCCACCAGGGCTGTAAATGCATTGAGTCTTTTGGGAGTGTCAAATAGGCCAATGGTAAAGGAAACCCTAATCTCAATTAGTTACATTTCTATGAATTCCATAACTATTTCTGGGACCCTTTAAAATTAATTCCTGCCCAAATCCCTGGTATGAACTATTATATTTAACAAGCATACTGCTTTAAAGCCTGCTTCAGGTGGCACCATCTGTCAGTGAATTCTCATACTAGGGTGATCTTAAATGAAGAGAGCATTCAATGGAATCAAGTCCCCCTTTTTTTTTTCCTTTGAAGACTTTTTCCAATTCCTGTGTTGAGATCACTGATGATAATAAGAACTACTCACAAAGCACATTAAAGTTTACAGAGAGCTTTCCTCATAGTAACCTCATGAAGTCATTAGTATAAGTATTATCATTCCCATTTTACAGATGAAGAGACTGAGACTGAGAGGTTTTCATTTTACTTAGGGTCATATTGCTAGGCCACAAATTCATTATAGGTATCCCGATTCAAAATCCAGGACTATATTCAATGTTTCCGGCTGTCCCCATTCAGGCAATCCAAAGCAGTTTTTTTTTTTTCCTTTTCCTTACATGCTTCTGATTTATTCTGAATCCTGCCTCTTAATTGTAGCCTTCTTTATGTATAGTTAGTTTGTTGAGTTTTTAAT
This sequence comes from Sarcophilus harrisii, assembly GCF_902635505.1. NCBI lineage: Eukaryota > Metazoa > Chordata > Mammalia > Dasyuromorphia > Dasyuridae > Sarcophilus > Sarcophilus harrisii. Next base: position 291,560,728 of record NC_045428.1, read on the forward strand.
CACACACCAGACTAAGATTAAAATTAAAAGTGACTACTGGTGAGAGGCAAGGAGTCTGTTTAAAAAAAAAAAAAAACATATGAAGTTCAATTCATAATGTGTTTTAGGAGGAAAATCCTTTTTTAAATTAGCCATTGCATTTTTTATAGTGTGAAAGCCCATTTTTGTTGAATAAAACTTTGACTTCAGGCAAGTCATTTATAAAACTTTTCCAAATGTCCGTCCTGATGGTTTGAGTATATTTGTGTATTTGTGTGTATGTATATGCATTCTGTTATTTAGTAGAAATGTGGTAAATGAGTAGCACTAGAAAATGATGACTTTACCTACAAGTACAATGTGGAATTGGTAGAATTAAAGGTTTTCTTCTCAAAATCTATCTGGCATGAATGGATTTTAATTTCTACCTGAAGTTTATGTATACCTGACAGCCAATAGGATGATTTTGCAGCTGAATGGCACATGGTTTTATTTGAACAATGAAGGACAAAAGTATAATTGCAGAGGATTTTATATTGTTGCTGTTAATCTTTTACAAACACTAAAACTAAAAATTGTATGATTTAAGATAGTAAAATACAATATCCTAAACCTTATTGATTCATATAAATGTATCACTTATCTAAGTATACTTTCTTTGCCTTCTGCAAGAAGTTATGCAACTTTTCTAATCAACTTTTCTACCTAGCATAATTAAGTAAATCCATTTATGTTTTTAAATATGATGTTTAGGGGGCAGCTAGGTGGTGCAGTGGATAGAGCACCAGCCCTGAAGTCAGGAGGACCTGAGTTCAATCTGGTTTCAGACATTTAACTATCTTAACATTCTAGTTTTGTGACCCTGGGCAAATCACTTAACCCCAATTGCCTCAGGGTGGGGAAAAAAAAGATGTTTGGAGAATAAAAATGTTGGTCTGACCTCAAATTTTAAAATTAATTTGTTTTTCCACTTAATCAAAGAACAGTAATTGTCTACTCCATTAACACAAAGAAAAAATAGTTAGCGCTTATAGATTTGTAAAATACTTTTCAAATGTTATGTCATCTTATTCCCCACAACAATCCTAGAAGGTAACTACTATTATTATCTCACATTAGGAAATTGAGGCTGAGAGGGTTTATGACTTGCTAAAAGTTACATTACTTACAAATATCTGAAGCTGAAGTAGTAGTCACATCTTTCCAACTAAGTAAGCCAATAAGCTCACTATCTTTTTCTGAAGGAAAAATCTACTTGGAAAAGTCTGTGTCAATGCCACATAACAAAGAAATATTCCATGTCAGGAATGTTTGTTTTACAGCCAGAATCTAGAATTATTCAGCATTATATCTCACTTTATTATCTCTTCCTTCATGTAAAGATATTTAATGTATGGAAATATTTATACATATTCAATAGGAATGGCTCCTCCAATAGAATAAAAGATATAGGAGAGCAGGAACTGTCTTTCATATTTTCCTTTGTCAGTCAGTGCCAAAAACCATACTTTGTTCTGGGGATACAAAGAAAGATCAAAATACTATCTATGTCCATAAAGAGCTCATATTCTAATATGATAAAACAACATGTTGATAACAGTGTACAAATATCCACAGTGTAAATGGAAGGTAATACTCAGGGACTGTGAAAGTCCACTTGTATACATTGAGATATGAGCAGTCTTGACCAGGGAGTCTGAATCTCTAGCAATGTTTAGGGAACTGACAAGTCTTTACTGTCAACAAAGTGAGATGCAGTATAGGATAGACCTACAGCCTAAGAAGATCTCAGAAGCCATCTAAACCAATCCCCTCATTTAACAGATGAGGAAACTGAACTCTGGGAGCATGCCCAAGGTCATACAACTGGTAAGTGTCAGAAGTGAGATTGCAAGCAGAAGAATAGGTCTTCTGACTCAAGATTTATTTTCTTTCCAATGTACCATTCAGAATAGTCAGCATCAGAGGCAGCCTGACCTAGGATCAGGTTCTGTCTTTGACAAATACTGTCTGACTGAGCAAATCTTTTAACCTCCTCATGCCTCCAGATAACCTCTCCAAGACAAGCACTTTTTAACTGTGTAGTGAAATCTATAGTCATCCTTAAAAGTAATGTTTAAAATACCTAAAATAACATATGTAGATTTACAAAGGAAACATTCTATTAAAATATAGTTATAAAATTTTATAAATCTGTAACCACAAGATCTAAAACTACTAGTTGCACAGTATATGCACTAGTGATATCACAGGTTGGATCCCACATCAAAAAACAAAGCAAAACTCCATTTTGAACATCCAAGGCTTGCAAGAAGAGAGCCTTTTTCCTTTCAGCTATGGCAATGAACACTCTCAATATTAGCAAACTATGGTAACACAAAAGGAATATGTTGATTAATTTTTTTAGCCAGTCACTGCCAAGAAACACATTCATAATGAATGGTTTCCTGCATTAGTGATGGTAAGTGAAAAATTGAGTTAGTTTTCTTCTTTTGAAATAGTCTCTTCCTCTCATAATGACAAATAGCTTTACTTTGTTTCACAATATAATTAATACACAAAGCATTGGATGTTAACATTCTTTAAAGGGAAAAAATGGAGATGTTTAAAGAATAAGCTTCTAATTAAACTAAAACTACCAAATGTTTAATTTGCTAATATTGCTACTCCAATGTCATGACATCAACAACAATAAAAATGATGCAAGACTTTTTGTTTTCTATTTATGTCTTTGAAATTTTATTCAAGTGAAACTTTAAAAATACCTTGAAGATTTTTTTTCCTTCTTCATCTCTCCTGAGAAAAGTATAAACTGCAAAACCAATATTACTTTAAAATGTTAGATTTTAGACCCTAACTAATCCCACTCCTTAGCCACCTATCTTGTAATTATTGTGATTCAAGTTCTTAAATCTAGGTACATCTAAATGGCACCATTAACTACTGAAAATGAAATTTTGTGCAGTATATGATTTATTTCCATTAAGATAAAAATTCTTAGGCTTTTCAAAATTATTTTGAAAAGCATAGGAATTTGGGGGGATGAAGTAAAAACAGAAATCCTAAATAGTGCTGGTTAGAGAGCTATATATGAGTTATAAACAACAAATCTCCCTCTTAAGTCACCAGACACTTTTAATAGTAGAATCAAATTCTTCCAATACCAGGCAAACCAGAGGAATTCCCTGTGTACATTTAGATTTAAGAAGCAGCAAGGTGAGAAAAAGGCATTCATTTAGAGTCAGAAGACCTTGGTTTAATTCTTGAATTTGCCATTTAACTTGGGTTTCAGTTCTTCATTGGTAAGATGAGGGAATTTGATTATATGGCTACCAACTCTAAATCTATGCTTCTATAATCTTCAGGAGAAACAAAATGAGCAAACAAGTATCCATGAGGGAGAAAAGAGAAGGCTGCTTTTAATTTTGTGTCTATACCTTAATGACTGCATTAAGAGCATCAGGCTCTTCAGTGCTTCTTGGTCAATTCAGATCTGAGTTGGAAAGTGAAATATACACCAATAGGTGGAGGCACTGAGCTGAATGAATATTGTAATACTTTAATGGATTTGTAATACCAGGTGTTTGGTTATTTGCTTCATTGGTGGAAGATTAACTATTGAAAATGAAATTTGTGCAGTCTATGATTTATTTCCATTAAGATAAAAAATTCTTAGGCTTTTCAAAATTACTTTGAAAAGCATAGGAATTTTTGGGGATGAGGTAAAAACAGAAATCCTAAATAGTGCTGGTTAGTGAGCTATATATGAGTTATAAACAATAAATCTACCTGTCCTGGGACTTCTAATCCCATGTGATTCTTTTCCATCGCCCTCCACAAATTCCCAATTCATTGCCAGCCTACACATGGCTATCCAAATAACTCCATATTGCTATATCTTCCTTTTCACTTCCTTTTCAGTTCATTTATACATTATGTAGAACCAATCTTTAGGTCATCACTGATAATATTGTGTGCTACAGCCTATTTACCCCTTTCATACATTTTTAAATATTCCTTTTACTCACTTGCAATTTAAATTTTTCAGAAATTGCACTAATTTAGAGATTTGTTGGCATTATTGAGATGATATTGTTTCAAAGATGGTTTTTGAAAGCAAGAAGAAACTTGAAATTCCTGAAAATACCACACACACACACACAAACTTATCTAAGATATATATTAAGATAATTGTGTATATATACACACATAGATATATATTCATTTTACATACACACAAATATTCAAGTCAACAAGCATTTATTAAGGACCTAGATTGTATCAGGATGTGTCAGGCATTGTGCTAAGTGCTGCTCACAATTTAATGAAGATGAAGTAGGGAAGACAATATGCAAACAGCTATGTATAAATGAGATACAGACAGGATAAATTGGAAATAATCTCAGAGGGATGGTGTTGACATTAAGGAGGCCCAGGAATGTTTCTTGTATAAGGAAAGATTTTTGGCTTAGACTTGAAGGAAGCTAAGAGAAGATGATGGGGAAAGCCAATCAAAATACCCAATTAATTATGATTTAGAAGGTTTTTTTTATATGACTATAAATTGCTTTGATTTCTTTTTTGGAAAACTGCCTGTTTATATCTTTTAATTGTGCCTAGAGTTATTAAACTGACTAAGTCCTTTAGCCCAACAATACCACTATTAGGTCTGTTTCTAAAGATTAGGGAAAAAGGAAAATAACTTGTTTTTTAAAATGTTTATAGCAACTCTCTGTGGCAAAGAACTGGAAATTGCAGGGAATGCATGAAATAATGAAGAGTGAAGTGAGCAGAATGAAGAGAACACTGTATATAGCAATAGCAATACTGTTTTAAGAATGACTGAGCAAAATAAGTCATTTCAGTTATTATAAATACCCAAATTAACCATAAAGGACATATGAAGAAAGATGCTATCTGCATCCAGAGAAAGAACTGATAAATATAATAATTTTACATATGTATATATGTGTGTGTGTTTGTATATATCTTTTTATATCTAATGATAGCCATCTCTATCATTAGTGAAAAGGGAAGGAAAAAATTTACCTTATTATATTTAAAAGGAATAGCAAATTGTTTAATAACAAATCTGCAGTTTTGTGTGTAATCATCTTTTTTATTATACTATGTTATGGAAATGAAGGTTATACTCCATAAATTAAAAAGTAAATTTAAAAGAAAAGAAAATACACAATCAGGAGATGGAATGCCAAATGCAAGAAACAAGGATGTCAGTGCCATTAGATCACAGATTTTGAGGAGGAGAATAAAGTGTAAAAACACTGGAAACATAGGAAGAGGTTAAGTTATAAAGGGATTTAAAAGTTAAACAAGATTTTGTATTTGATCTTGAAGGTGACAGGGAGCCACTGGAATTGATTAAATAGAGAAGTAAAACATTTTAAAGAATGTAAACCTTAATGTTAGGAAAATAAATTTGATAGCTGAATGATGAATGGATTGTAGTGTGGAAAGACTTAAAAGCAAGGAAATTAATGGGTAGCTATTGTAAAAAATCCAAAGGTTGGCCCAAAGGATGAGGAGAGTCTACACCAGAGTGCAGTGATGATTCCAGAAGTCACTGACACTGGTATCCATGTCAGAGGTGAGTAGGGAGATGGCATCAAGATTTCAATTTTCAGTGACAGGACAGTGGTATATTTTAAAGTAATAAAGAAGTTAGGAAGGGAAGAAAGAAGATGAGTGGGTGATAATGAGTCAATTGCTACCTAGCCTTAATCACTCAGTCAGACTGCCACTTGTTAAAGACCTTAAGTTTAAAAAGTCTCCCATTGCATCCAGGACCATCTCCAGTTGCCTTGTTCTATATCTTGCCACTGGAATCAGATGGCTCTGGAGGGAAAAGTGAGGCACATGACCTTGCACAGCCCTCTGTGACTTAAATCCAATTCATTTACTAGTCATGGCATCACCTTCCTGATGTTATCCTCTCCGAGAAGGAAGGACAAACAAAAATAACAAGCCATCTGAAGGCCATCCACTTCAAAATGTCCAAGACACAGTTACAGATGTGAGACTGGAAGTCAGCAGAGAGGTTGGGTCAGATAAGTAATCATTAGCAAAGAAAAAATAATTGAATTCAAGAGTGAAATGCTATAGAGTTATCTCATCCACATCTTAGGTTAGGGGCACAGCACCCAAAGAATCCAGAAAATCTGCATAACATTTTTTGACCCCTCAAATCAAATAACTCTGAATTTATTCTTTGTTTTTTTATGCGGTGTTTACAGAGCCTTATTGTAAAGAGTTTTTTGATTTAAATATCTATATCTATATAGCCACACACATATGTGTGTGTGTGTGTGCGCACAAATGAATCTGATCTCATTGATCCAGAAGTGCCTTCCAACAACACAAAATGCAAGACAGCTATTCCTCCTTAATCTATAGGATTCTTATGTGTTGGAATCTTTACAAAGTGTTAAGCCATTGGAGTTGATTTGATCTTAGAAAGACATATTTTAGGCCAGAACTTGAAACAAGGTGTTAAGTAGAACTGATAGAAACAATGCTTGTGTTCACACCTTTAGAGAGCTCATAAGTATCTAAGTACTCAATGTAGTTCACACCTTTGGGAGAGTTCAGGGCTAGTATAAGATCTGAATTCACACCTCCCTTAGGACCAGAGAGCACTCTGGGAGATAACCCAGAATCCCTCTTCCTCCAGAAGGCGGAGTTAACCTTTGGGAGATCACATATATAGGGAACTCTTGGAGCTTGAGTTAGTTTTTTTCTTGTGGGACTTAGGAGACAGAGCACTCTGGGAGGAAGCCCACAAGCCCTATCTTCGAGGCAAGAGAGATCTATTGCATCTTCCAACTTGGTGCTGGCTGGAGGCTGAAGAAAGCAGAGGCAGAAGCCAAGGACAAAGCTGCAAGAGCTCAAGCAGAGAGATAGGTCTCTGAACTAACTGGGCTAATTTGGAAGGAGAAATAAACGTTTGCATTTTTACCATCGGGCTGCATTTTGGAGTAATTATTTATTTCAACTGAGACTAAGGCTGCCTCCAGAAAACCTTCACACTTATGCATGTTCTCCCAACATTCTGAAATCCTTTCTTGTTTTTCCTGATACTATGAGGGTACCACTGTGCTCGTTGTTAAATAAAAATATTAGTTTTTGTGTGTTGTCTGCTGGCTTTCATGTTCTTTTCACAAACTTTAAACTTTTTATTTAACTTAAAAAAAAGAAATTGCCATATTTGTGGTACTAAGGACAAAATATGTTGATATTATACACTGCATTTCTAAGTTTCTAAACTTGTCAAATGCTAACGAAAAAGAACGTCAAAAAATATCTTCTCTCAAGGAGCTAACGACACAATAACCATGTACGTACAAAATAAATACCGGAAATAATCAACAGAAGGAAAGCATCAGGATTGAAAGGAATCAGAAAAGATTTTTTGTAAAAGGTGGGTAATTTAGCAGGGACTTGATAAGGAAACCAGGAAAACTGGAGGTGGAGAAGAGGGGAAGAAATAGGGAAACAGGTGGACACACCCTCACACCCTCACACTCACATCTTACGGGCCGCACACGTTTTTAAGTAACTAGGTTCATGCTTAATACACCAGGAGTAGGGCCTTCCGGTACGGAGTAGGGCCTTCCGGTACGGAGTAAGGCCTTCCGGTACGGAGTAGCACAGAGTCACACTATCAACACGTGTTGGAAATTGAACTTGAATCTAGGTCGTCCGGGTCGGAGGTTGCTCGAGGGGGGTAGGAGCGGAGCGCTCCGCCAAGCCCGGGAACTCGGGAAGCGCCGACTGAAGCGTCGAGCAACTACAAGGTCCCCACCTCCACCCCCACTCCGCGACGCGGAGAGCAAAGGGCGCAGGCGCGGAGGGGAGCGGGCGGAGAGCAGAGGGCGCAGGCGCGGAGGGGAGCAGGCGGAGAGCAGAGGGCGCAGGCGCGGAGGGGAGCGGGCGGGCTGCCGGGAAGATGGCGGGAGCCGGGTTGCTGGCGTCAGCCGCAGCCTTGGTGCGGCCGAAGAGTTGGGACTGGGCTACCATCACCTTCGGCCTCGCCGCACTGCGCTCTCGAAGGATCGAGAGAACGCCCCGGAGGCTCCCAGGTCAGTGTCCGGAGGAGTGGTGGCTGCCGTGCTCTTTCTGGGCCTGACCCGCCTCAGGACTTTTTGCCGCCCTCAGTACTTCTTCCCCTCCCCCTTCTCCTCCTCCTTCCTTTCCCCTTTCCTTTCCTCATCCATCTCTTCCTTTTTTTTTCTCCCTTCCCCCCTCCCGCCCTTCCTTCGTTTCAGGAGTCTCACCTTAGTGTCCATTGAAATTTAAATCCCCAATACCACCCCGTCCTCTGACATTCCCTAATCATGTTTTCAGCACCGTAGCTTCCAAATATTTTTCCTCAAATTAGTCACAAAAAAAGAAGGGAGGGAGAGGGAAAGTGGCTGGAGCAGTAGGGATCGAGTAATTTGGGGAGGTACGGATTTTTTGTCCCAAAGTTTATAAATTGAGAAGAGTATTTTTTTTTCCCCGTGCTGTTAGCACCAGTTCATAGCCTGGGATCCAGGAGTCTGAATTTGACTTATTATTATTATTTTTTTTTTTTACATCAAGCACATTATTGGATATTTTGGAAGATTTTTAAAAAATTTTTCCAAATGTAAGCTGCTTATATTTTGTTTAAATAAAAAAATGTTGACATGTTAGCAATAATTTGAAATACTTTCCCAAGGTATCAATTTTTGTATTAAAAATGATAAGTTGGTCAGTACGTCTGGATTTACATCTTCCTCTTCACTTCGAGGAATCTCAAATTTATGGATACAGGACAATTTAGGCATCACGATCTGTTAGACACTTTTCCTAATCTTTTTAGTTGTTAGCACTCTCTTGCTCTTGAAATTATTCTCTGTTACTTTATGTTTACATGTATACATGTTGTTTTTCCCCCTAAGTAGAATGTAAGCTTCTATTCTCTATGACTTTATGTTTACATGTATACATGTTGTTTTTCCCCTAAGTAGAATGTAAGCTTCTATTCTCTATGACTTTATGTTTACATGTATACATGTTGTTTTTCCCCTAAGTAGAATGTAAGCTTCTATTCTCTATGACTTTATGTTTACATGTATACATTGTTTTTCCCCTAAGTAGAATGTAAGCTTCTATTCTCTATGACTTTATATTTATTTGTATACATGTTTTTCCCCTAAGTAGAATGTAAGCTTCTATTCTCTGTTACTTTATGTTTACTTGTATACATGTTGTTTTTCCCCTAAGTAGAATGTAAGCTTCTATTCTCTGTTACTTTATGTTTACTTGTATACATGTTGTTTTTCCCCTAAGTAGAATGTAAGCTTCTATTCTCTGTTACTTTATGTTTACTTGTATACATGTTGTTTTTCCCCTAAGTAGAATGTAAGCTTCTATTCTCTGTTACTTTATGTTTACTTGTATACATGTTGTTTTTCCCCTAAGTAGAATGTAAGCTTCTATTCTCTATGACTTTATGTTTACATGTATACATGTTGTTTTTCCCCTAAGTAGAATGTAAGCTTCTATTCTCTGTTACTTTATGTTTACTTGTATACATGTTGTTTTTCCCCTAAGTAGAATGTAAGCTTCTATTCTCTGTTACTTTATGTTTACATGTATACATGTTGTTTTTCCCCTAAGTAGAATGTAAGCTTCTATTCTCTATGACTTTATGTTTACATGTATACATGTTGTTTTTCCCTAAGTAGAATGTAAGCTTCTATTCTCTGTTCTTTATGTTTCTTGTATACATGTTGTTTTTTCCCCTAAGTGAATTAGCTTCTATTCCTTTATTTGTTTACATGTATAATTTTTTTCCCTAAGTAGAATTGCTTTTCTCTTGACTTTATGTTTCGGGCATGTTGTTTTCTAATGAATGGCTTCTTTCTCTTGACTTTTGTTTTAATGTATACATTTTTTTCCCCTAAGTAAATGTACCTTTCTCTTGACTTTATATTTACATGTATACATGTTGTTTTTCCCCTAAGTAGAATGTAAGCTTCTATTCTCTATGACTTTATATTTATTTGTATACATGTTTTTCCCCTAAGTAGAATGTAAGCTTCTGAGCAAGCATGGTTAAGTTTTTAGGTTTTGTTTTGTTTTAAAGGGGGCTGGGTATTTTCTAGGACTCATATACCTTGCCTGTTATTAAACACACTTAATAAATGTTTTTTGAATTAAATGGATTGTGTAATTTTTTTTTTTAATTTTGTGAATGGTATAGAAAGAATTGCTTAATGTATAAAAGATGAGCTACAATGTAGATAAAAGACATTTTTAATTTTGTCAGAGAAATTTTACTGACGTTCATTCAACAAAAGTTCTTTTGTGTCTGAATACTGAATTAGATCATATGGAAGAATAGAAAAGAAAGAGAAAATATAGGCCGTGTGCTTAAAACTTACAGTGGAGTTGATTTCCTAATCTATGTTTTTACTCTTGACATCATTCCTGAGGTCCACAAACACATTTCCAGTAAATCTACTGTGGTACAAGAGAAAGATCGCTGAACTTGGATTCACAAGATTTGGGTTCAAAATCTGCCTCTGATGCTTACTATTTTTGTGTTCTTAGGCAAGTATTTTAACTTCTCCAGGTCTCAGTTTCCACATATGTAAAATTCGGAAATTGAACTAGATGACCTCTAAGGGCTCTTTGCACTCTCTAGATCTATGAGCTTAACAGTTTCTATCTATATATCCTTACTGTAGCTCAAATTCATCATGTCTAAAACTGAAGTAATATCTCTCCCAAATTTCCTTTTTTCCCCCTTTCTATTAATAACACATCATCAATTGGGCTTGAAAATTTGATATTATCCTTTGTTGTTGTTAGTTCTTTTCAGTAATGTCTGACTCCATGACTCCTGTTGAGGTTTTCGTGGCAAAGACACTGGAATGAGTTGCCATATCCTTGGCCAGCATGTTTAACAGTTGAAGAAACTGAGGCAAACAGGATTAAGTAACTTTCCTATGGTCAGTAAGAATTTGAGGCTATATTTGAACACATGCATCTTCCTGACTTTAGGCTTTGATCTATATGCTACAACACCTAGCCATTAACCTTGATTTTTCTCTTCCATATTCTTTATATCCAGTAAGTTATCAAGCCCTTTTTACTTGAAACAATAAATTTAACACTCCAATTTGGTTCTTTACCACTGTACCTAGGCTGTCATTGCCTTTCACCTAGACTGTTGTACTTTCTTGGCATGTCTGATTTCCTCCAACCTATTTACCAATTGCAATACTTTTTATGTAATATTATCAAATTAATGTGTAACTTTGGTCAATAAACTATGCATTAATTTTAACAATATTTCTTGCTCAGAATCCTTACTGGATTCCCCCTTACTGAGTAGGTGACACACAAATTATGTAGGCTAACATTAGGTCCTCTACATTCTGGTTCTTTTCAGATATATTTCTCATAACCCTCATATTATTCTAAAGTCAAAATGAACTAATTGATGTTTCATGGAATGTGTGATACAAAACAGAAGTTATGTTTGTTAATTTTGAAGATATTTTGAGGCATTCTTAGGAAAGTGTGTCTGTACAAGGTAAAACATGATATTTCAATGTGTTTTTGCTTTTTTTAGTTTGCAGATGGAGGACAAATCTTTCTTACCTTAATCGACCAGACCTTCCAAATCTGGCATATAAGAAGCTAAAAGGCAAAACCCCAGGCGTTATTTTCATCCCAGGCTATCTTTCTAATATGAATGGGACAAAAGCAATGGCAATCGAAGAATTTTGCAAATCTCTAGGTCATGCCTATATAAGGTAGGAAATAGTTCAGAGAGAACATTGCTGTTATATAGGATAATGATGGCTATTTGGTTAGAATTAACCAGAATAAGATACAGCCAATCTTTTTATTTTGTTATTATTATAATAACAGCATAATTTTCATGTTGTAGATTTAGGATGCAATGATTTTACATTAATTTTAATCCTGCCATTTTGGAATTCCTAAAAGTTTGGATAGATTATGATAAATATAATAAAAAATATTTTTCAGTTAACCAAAACCCACCATCCTTTGTTTTCTCCCTTCCATTGAAAAAGAAAGAAAAATGAAACTTCCTGTATTGGCCCTGTCCAAAAAAAAAAAAAGGCAGTCTTCATTGAGTCCATGCCTCTGATAGAAGGTGGATAGTGTGTTTAATAATGATTCCTTTGAAATTATGGTTAGTTACTATATTGATCAGAGTTCTTAAGGTCTTTCAAACTTGATTATCTTCAAGTTAAGGCCATTATCTTTTCTTCATTTTCCACCTCCAAACCTTTTCTGACACAACTCCTCAGGCTTTGAAATAGATTCCGTATCTTACTATACTCAAGTCCCTTCCCAATACCCTAGCTCTCTTCCCAGTATCTATTTCCTGAAATTGTTCTTCCTATCCTTCAAGCCTAATTTAAGGGCTATATTCCCAATGAAGTTTTCCTTCTTCAACTTTTATCCCACCCCCAGAAGTGCTTTCTCTCCCCAAATTCTCCATATCATTTTGACTAAATTTAAACCATTATCTAAATTCATTCTCCTTTGTGTTATTTATTTATATTTTTCCCATTCAATTATAAACTACTTAAGGACAGGGTCTATGGAATCTCACATATTTTCTTACATTTTTGTTAATATATAGTAGTATTCCCCAACTGAACTACTTGGATGAATGGGTTGATTATTTGGAAAGCTAGTGAAAAATACATTTACATTAAGTAAATGTATTTTGGGGGAAAAAATACCCTGGACTAAAAATAGCAAATAGTGCTCCTAAAGGGTTTAATAGATTTATTCTCCAGTAAAGTAAACATTTCTTTTCTATTATTAACTTAGATGGTGCAATGCTCTTTTAAAAACTTTATTCTTGGAAGTTACAAAATTGTGCATAGACTTTGACCCATTACTAGGTCTGTACCTCAGAGATTAAAAAAAAAGGGAGGGGGGGAGGACTGATATTTACAAAAATATTTATATAACTTTTTATAATAGCAAAGAATTCGAAATTCTTGGGCATCAGGAGATGCTTAACAACTGGGAAATGCCGAGTAAGTTATGATATATGAATGCAATGAAATACTATTGTGCTACAAGAAATTATGAAAGAATAGTTTCAGAGGAACCCGGGAAGATTTGTGTGAATGATAACAAACTGAAGTGAACAAAAACAGAAGAACAATTTGTACAAAAGATAGTGGCAAGAGAAAGCTAGTTGCTACCAAATTGGGCTTTTAAAGCTAGTGTCAGGAATTTATCCTTTGTATGGTAGGAATTGGAGAACCATTGAAGATTTTGGAATGTAAGAATGGCATTGTCAGATAGCAGTGCATTAGGAAGATTTTTTTTTTAAAGACAGAATCCTGATGATTGGACTGAAAAAGAAATGGACTGGCAACAAGAAGATAGCTAGGATATTGTAATAACTTGCATGAAAAAATGAGAGCCTGAACTGTGATGATTTCAATAGAACTCGAGAGGATGTGGATATAACAGAGTTTCAGGTAAAATTAGAAGGATTTAAGCAAACAGTTATTTGACATCTATGTTCCAGGCATTTGTTTAAATATTGGGACTATAAAGCAAGGAAAAAAAAAGACAAAATTCCTGCCGTGAAGGAGGCAGTGTTTGGGGAAACCATGCATATGAAAATAGAGAGCAATGCCTGAGCTTACAAACCTGAGTGATTGGGAAAATGCATTATGAGTATTTAAGTTTTGAATATGTTGCGTTTAAATATCTCTAATGCAGTTTAGATACAGATAGTTGGAAATAGAGAAATATAGTGCTGAGAAGAGACTGGGAAAATATATAGATTTGAATCATCTCTGTAGGAATGGTAATTGAAACCGGAGAATGAGTGAGATCACACTAAGAAAGAATAGTTACATTTAATGATCTCTCATTTTGGCACCTTTTTGGCTAATTAATTAAGTTATTGTGCAGGCATCAGAGTTATTCACATATTAAAGAAATGGTAATCCAAAGCCTGCTATGCTACAAATTTCATGGGGGTAAATTTAACTAACATTCACATAAACATTTTGGAACAAGTTACATTTTTGTCTGACACAGATAATTGCAGATATACATATATACATCTCTCTCTCTCTCTCTCTCTCTCTCTCTCTCTCTCTCTATATATATATATATATATATATATACACACACACAAATATATATATTTGTGTATATTATATATACATATATACTTGTGTATATGTGTATGGCAGACATATAACCTTCAGAATTTTTCATTATATTTGGTTATTTTGAGAATCAGAACAAGTTATTTTAGAAACTAAATTGAGAATTATATTAATCTGCTTTCTTTTATGAAACTAACCAAAAAAGGCTATATTTCTGATTTTTGAAAATCAACTGTTTTAAGATATATTCTCAAAACCCTGTGCTCTGAGTATTCATATAGTGCTAAATTGTAAGACATATAATTATGAAACATAGTGTCTGTATATGAAAAACAAATTACAAATGAAAGTAATAGTAAGAAGGCTCACTGCAGTCAGATGACCTAGTTTCAAATCCTGGCTCTGACACCTACTGGCTATTTGACCTTGAGCAAGCTACTTTTCATCTCTAGCCATCAGTAATCTAATTTATAAAATGAGAGTTGAACTAGATCTCTGAAGTCTCTTCCAGCTCTAAAATGCTTCTATTATGATAAAATATACTCTTGTAAAGTGAAAATAGGATACAGAGATAGCTCTGTATGTATATGTAATATGTAAATAAGTGCTACAAGAAAAATTATAAAGGAGATATAAAAGGAAGAGCACTTATTTAAGAAGACACACCTGAGTTTTTATGCATAGCTTTACCACTAAGTGGTTGTGTGACCTCTGGCAAAATTATGTAACTTTTCTGGACCTCAGAATTCCCACAACCCTGAAAATCAAGAAATACAATACTGTATGATCTGGAAAATCCTTTTACCTCTTAGATTGTGTGATTCTAGCATTGTTGAATGGACCAGATTAAATGCTCAATTACTACAAGGAATAGTAGAGAATTGAGGAATGAAATCATAACTGGAGATTTTACAGAAGAATCCTAATGGAGAGATTTTAAAGAGTGAATCAGATTTGGATAAGTTGTGAATAAAAGGGAAAAGCAATAGAAGCAAAAGGGACAAGGATGTCAAATTTATTTCTTGACTTAATCATTCCCTCAAACTTTTGTCATTATATCTGTGGATAGAATAACACTGATGAAGACTGAGTCAAAAGTTAATATTTCTACAGTGCTGTTATTTTAAGTTCTGAATATATATGTTGACTAATATTGTCATATAGGACAACATAAAATATAATTGTTGGCAAAGGAAAAGCTATAAAGCTTGTGACATTTGAGTTATATACATTTTTATAATTACTTTTTGTTCATTTATCTCTGTTTCTCATTCCAAAGTCTTAATCATCAATATGCAAAAATGTACAAAAGATTTTCATTGTGAATTAACCTGCTTTTTAAAAAATACATTGTTGGTGCCTTTTTTTTTTTTAATCAGAATTATGTCTTGGAGTCTCCTCTCCACTAACCTCCAAAAGTTAAACAACATTACAGTAACTATGTCTATAACATGAAGAGTGCTATCCCTAATCCCCATCTTCTCTACTGAAAAAAAGGAAAGATGTATCACTCTCTGTTCTCTTGAACTATTTTGGGGTTTCCATTTTCTCAGAGGCTTAGCTTCTTTTTAGGGATCTTTTCAGATACATCACATTACACTTTGCTTCCTAAGTTCCTAGACCTAACATTAGAAAGGACCTCAGAAGTTATCCAATCCAACCCATTCATTTTTACAGTTAAGGTAACTGAGGTCCAAAGAGACATTTAATTCAGATGCTTTGACTTTCTTTTCTACTAAATCCTACAAATTTTTCCTGGTTTCTCTGCATCATCCTTCATATTTGCATTTCTTGTTACACAATAATATTTTTTGTTAGATTCATTTATCACAGTTTGTTTAGCCATTCCCAAATAGTTGAGCAGCCACTTCATGACCACTTGTTTGCCACCATAAAAAATGGTGTTTTGCATATTTTGATGTAGATTGGACTTTAGATTTCCCTCCACCCCATCATTGGGACTAGTGGATTAAAAGATGTGAATAGTTGAATCACTTTTCTTCCATATTTCTGAATTGATAACTAATTTGCAATTCTACCAAAAGTGTATTACTTTCCTGTTTTCTTCTAGCCCCTTCAACATTGATTATTTCTGAATTTTATTAGCTTTTCTAATTTTATGAATAAAGTGAAACATCAGATCTTTTTAACATATGTTTATCTTAGCATTAGTGATGCTAACGTATTCATTTGATTATTTAAAGTTTTGAAAATTGGTTACATTCTTTTAAGACATAGATATCGAGCTCTTTATAAAGAATAATATAATGTAAGTTGTTTTTCCTCATTACTACAGTTTTTCCTTTCAGAGTTAATTTATTCATGGAAAAATTTTTTTAAATCTTATGTAAATGTTAATTAGATATAATCACTTTGGTAGCCTCTGAGGTCCCTTTTACTCAGGCATTGGTATTACTGCAGACATGTCAACTCATGTATTTTACAACTATGTCCAACTCATAATACAGAAAAAAATACAGTTTATACCATAGTAAATACATAAGTGAGAGAAAAGGACTAAAAAGAAGAAATTTTTTGTTTCTCTCTTTTTTTTTTTTCTCCTGGATAATGAGAACAAATCTATTCAAGGTTGTTTTGGCACTGGGAATACAAAAGAAGTGAGGGAGTCTTTGCCCTTCAGAGAAGTCTATGTTGATCTTTGATTCAGCAGTTACAAGAATGGTCTGTTAGGTTGTCCTAAAGAACATGCCACTGTATCTACTCGACCTTTCAGAAGAAAGCTTTCTTTTGCTCATCTGCCCCTTTAAAGAATTTTTGCTTGAAAACAAGTCAGAATAAATCTTGGTTAAGTTCATATTCCAACACTATTTCACCCATTCATAAAAATTACCCTGAATAATTATAAAAAAGCCAAATTATGATATGTACACATATATTGTATTTAAGATACACTTTAACGTGTATGAAACTGCCTGCCATCTAGGGAAGGGGGTGGAAGGAAGGAAGGGAAAAGTTGGAACAGAAGTGATTTGCAAGGGTCAGTGTTGAAAAATTACCCATCCATATGTTCTGTCAATAAAAAGCTATAATTAAAAAAAAAAGCCAAATTATGTTCATTTCATTGTGTTTTACTTTCTAGGTCAAATAGGTAATGAGAAGTTTTGTAATACAATTAAAAGATTTCTGCTATTAAAAGACTGATTCTGTTTTTTAAAACCATTTAGAATACATCATTTTCTTACTTTTTGAGATAAATTATATCTTACTAGAATAAGCAGCCAAAAGTTGTTAATTGTTCAGGTTATGCCTAACATTTTTGATCCTCTTCTGCCATCATAACTATACATTAAAAGATTCTAATCACAAACTTCAAGATTCCTGCCCTGCCAACTTGATATTTTCCTATTTGAATTGCCTTACTTCTTTATTCTTTTTTTTTTTTTTTTTTTTACCAATATATAACCCTAATGTCATTAAAAACTATAAGATTGCATTTCTTTGTAAATGTTCTATTAAAACAATCTAGTTTTGAACATTTCTGATTTTAGTAATCCTATAGTTTGATTCTTTATGTTTGTATATATTTTTCCTAGGGTTCCATGGTTATTTAATACCTAGTTTATAAATTTGTATATTGTCAGGTAGCAATTAAGAGATTTTTATCATCTCTATTCAGGATGCTATCTATGCCAGAATCAGACCTTTCCTAGAATAAGTTCTCCAAAAGAGAGGAGTGTGATCTTGACCTACTTGACTATTAAACAGCATAGTCTTCAACATCTTTGGTACAAATAGTTAGAAATAGGACTATTGTATAAATTGGTTATATTTTCATATTATTTCCCAATTAAAAATAAATTACGATAAGCAGTGTTAGCTACTTCCCCCAAGTAGTGTATTGTATTTTGTTCATAATGAATAGTCCATAAAAAGAATGAATTATCCTAGAAAACTGTAGCAAAATGGAAAATAGCCAATACTGTTCTTAAAAACCTGTTCATAATACCAAGGGAAGTTAAACGCTTGATTATCCCCTGTAATTTTTTTAAATTTTAGGCTATCTTCTCAATGATGTTCAAACATCTTGGGCCTTTTTCCTTCCACCTAACCATTTTATATAACTCAAGAAATGTAAGGTAATTTATAAACAATTCCTTTATCTAACATGGTAAGAAATTTTGTGTAAGTAAATATTCAGATTAATTATCCTTCAGGTGACCAAAATTCAATTCAGACATTTTGATGCGAATCCACAATACTTAGTTGTATTTTTAAACACAAAACACTGAAACATAATTTAACATTTTTTATGACTTAGATCTTTTGACTAATTATTAGGAATCAGGTGTTTTCTTGCTGTTATAATATATCTGGCTTATACTGTTTTAACCAGACTGGTTGCTCCCAGGACCCATACTCTAGTATTAATAATGACTTTAATAGGTTAATTTATGGAAAGCAATTTGCATGTAAATTTATAGATAATTTATGTATAAAATTATATAGCTTAAACTATCCTCAGTTTTTTCTCAGCTCTACTTAAAAAAGCTTTTCTATCCAAATGTAATTAAGGATGGTAAGGTAGCATTTTGATTCCTGGAAAATATTTTTCTCATTTATATTTAATAACTTATTCTTCAATTGTTATTAAATATAAATAGGATACTTTATATCCTTAGTTCATATTATGTATGCATATTACTACAAATATATGATCTCTTTTTACTTTTAGTTCCTTGTTTTCCCCATACATATATCTCTAGTCATTTAAGGCCTACATAACCTAGTAACTGTCCATGTGTAGCTAGAGAGTCCAAAAAATGACTAAAATTTCCAGTCTGTTACTAGGAGAAGGTGGTGCCATTTACAGAAACAGACTTTGGAGGAAGATGTTGAGTTTGGGTGTAGCCTTACTGACCTTCACTGTTTAAAGGCAATACACAAAAAGGCAGTAATTTAAAGGCAATAAATACTCACTTTAAATAAAGAACTGG
Organism: Sarcophilus harrisii; assembly: GCF_902635505.1. NCBI lineage: Eukaryota > Metazoa > Chordata > Mammalia > Dasyuromorphia > Dasyuridae > Sarcophilus > Sarcophilus harrisii. Next base: position 291,579,839 of record NC_045428.1, read on the forward strand.
TGGGAAAACAAAGAACCCTAAAAGAGATTTAATGTAAGTTTTGCTTTATGGAATTTAATAAATTTTATTTCATAAACTATAAGTATCAAAAAGCTTGGGATTTTGATGATAAACTTCTATTGGAATGAGATTCTTATTTTCTACTCCAAGATCTTAGTACTTGTTCACGCAAGTAAACCAAAATTCCTTATTTCTGTTTTTAGGAATAAATGAATAATTTTTTTTTCTTCAGCAGCATATATGCCAAGATAGGAATAAATGGATGCCAGCACCTACTTCTTTCTATGTTTTGTAGTCTGTAGAAAGACAGAAACATATATATTGATATATATCTATACATACATACACACATATATTCACGCATACACAGCCCATGTAGATGAATTCAGCAAGAAATTCACAAATAAGAAAATCAGTAAACCTTTTTCTCTTTTGGAAAAATAAATAAATAATAGTTCTTAAGGCCCCAAGCACCTCTACCACACCTCCAAAATAATTGTGTTTAAGAGTTTTATTATTTGTCCACATTGTATGCGAATTGGAATAATCTACAACTTATATGGAATCTTAAGAATGCCTGGGTTTTTACATGTTTAAGTAATGTCAGCATATTACTTGAACATTTTATATACCTTTGGTTTATAGAACTCAGTATCTTGTCAGATGTTTGTGGGAGAAAAAATTCTGTCCCTTTTCCCTATATTTTATATCTGTTTAGGTTGCCTATTTTGAAAAGAGAAAAGAACCTGATTTGACCATTGTAAAGATAAATACAAAGTATCATTTTATTTTGTTTAGATCAAAATTTATTTTTTTAAACATCTCAAATCTTATGTATCTTTGTATATTACTGGCAAATTATCTTTGTACTTGCATTATAGAATATGAAGGGGGAAAGAGAATGTTATCTGTGCTTTTTGGTAATCAAGGTAATAAAAAATTCTCTACACATTTTGTTATTTTAGAGGTTTGATTTTACACATTTTCTTATTTTGCAGATTTGATTATGCAGGATGTGGAAATTCAGGTGGCAATTTTGAAGAATGTACATTGGGGAAATGGAGAAAAGATGTTCTCTCTATAATTGATGATGTAGCAGAAGGACCTCAGGTTATTTTAAGTGATTAAGTGTTGACATCAGATAATAAGTTAAATTCTTGATATATGCTTTAAAAGGGGAAGAGACAAAAGACAAAATTTTGCAACTTGACTTAAAAAAAAAAGTATTGCTACAGTTTTCTTTCTCTGATTAATGATTTAAAATTTTTTTTCCATACAGTAATTCTTTATATTGTAATAATAATAGCTCATGTTTACATAGTTCTTTTCAGCTTTATAAATCATTTTTCATATATTAACTTATTTGAGCCTTACATTAGCTTTTTGATACTACTTAGTATTGTTATTGTAGATTTACACATCAGGAAACTGAAGTTCAAAGAAACTGAGTCCGATGACCTCAGGGAATAAATGTTGAAGTCATGTTCTAGCACCCAGTCCTAATTTATCCTTCTGATTTTCAACCATTTATGGAGAGTTAGTTCTTCAACTGTACATCCTCCCAAATATATCAGTGGCCCATAGTTTAGAATCAGAGACAATCATTATGTAAAGTATTAATTTTGTGGATTTCAGTGTCCTATTTTAAAATAAATATTTTTATTTCTAGATATTGGTTGGATCTAGCTTGGGTGGCTGGCTAATGCTTCATGCTGCAATTGCACGCCCAGTGAAGGTAGCGGCTCTCATTGGCATAGCTACAGCAGCAGATAGTGTGGTAGCAAAATTTAATCAACTTTCTGTTGAGGTAAGTAGAGAAAGAGAAAAAAAAGGAGAGAAACAGAGAGAGAGAGACAGAGAGAGAGAGTGAAAGAGAGAGAGAGAGAGAGTGTGTGTGTGTGTGTGTGTGTTAAGTAAAACAAGAGAGAGGCCTCTAAAAACATGCTTATTAAAGACTATGACTTTTTATATATATATTTTTAAGTCCCTTTCTTGCCTTCTCATGAATAGTCCATTAGTTATTGCCATCTCTTACTTCAAGATTCACTTCATTTTCCTTTCTTATTTCTTCAAAAACTTTCTACTAGATTTTTGTCTTGAGCCATTCATGGCCACTTTCTCAAATTGCTTCCATAGTATGTGTCTTTCTTTACTAATCACATTACTTTATTTTGCCCATATCTTTTGTGATCTTTTGCACCTGTCCATTTTTGTTCTTTTGATTTCACCCTTGCTTGTTGCTTAAACATTCATTAACTGATTTGGTTTGTTTTTTTCCACTTATCTTTTTTATGTTTTATGATGCTAAATGGGTTTAGTTTAGTACTTACACAAATTTGTGGCAGAGATAAAATGTCTGAAAGAACAGTTGATAAATCTATCATACATTGTTCTAAGACATCTGTTTGAGGGCACTACAAGCTACAGAAATAAAAACAAAGTGGAGATTAGAGGTCTACATAATTTTACAACTCTGAGGCAGGCAAATGAAAATTTCTGCCCTAAATGTTAAGTTACAAGTGACAACACTTTCCTTTTAGGCCAAGGGTCGGCAGCCTTGGTTGTATTTAGATATATTACTATTATATAAGAAGATTCAAAGAGAAAGAAAAGAAAAAGGTGAAAGTGGTATCATAAGTATTTTCCGCAGGTCTCATGCCATTACTTTATTAATGCTCATTTTCTCTTCAGTTAGATTGCTGCATCAATTATGACCACAATTTTTTTGAAACCAAATTTCTCTTACTTCCCATTTCAACTAATTCTAAACTTCTCTCTGTACCCTCCCTCTTAAATGTTTCTTAAGAAATTTTGCAGGACTTTAATTTATATATGAGAGACTCCTTGTTGGGGAACAACTTTTAAGTCTATTTCATTTTACTGAATTGAATTTTTTTTGATAGTCAATTAGGAAGTATTTAAGGACCTATTAAGTGCTAGGCTATGTGCTAGACACTGATAAGCAGCAAATAATAAACATTGGGTAACTACAAAAATATAATCCACTGTATAGCTAATCAGCTTCTTAAACTTTTTCCACTAGCAATCCCTTTTTGCCCAAGAAATTTTTATGTGACCCCAGGTGTTTAGGCATATAAAATAACTATACAAATTAGACATTTACCAATAATAAATCATAGAAAATTTTATTTTAAAACAATTTTTGGTATAATTTTATCATTTATAAAAGATGAAAGCAAACTGGCATATTAATGAGATGTATGTAAGTATTTATCTTTAAATAATTAAATTTTGGCAGAATATTTGATATTTTTTATTATTGCCAAATTTTTTATGACCCCCACATTCAGTTATGTAGGGTTGTGACTTAACAGTTTAAGAAGCTTTGTTGTAGAAAATAAGATTTGAAAGCCTGCCTCTTCCCTTCTGATATTTTTGTCTATAATACTTGAATTAGTCATATATTTTAAGGATTTTCTAAAGATGAGAAAGTAGGCTTATTGATTAATATTTATTTCCTTTAATATTAATATTTGGGGAGTATGGATTTTTCCCATTATTTAATTTAAATGATCCCTTTTTAAAATATCTTTAAAAATGCTTAGAATTAGGAAAAGTAGAAGCCATAGTTATAACTTCAACTTGAGATTTAATACATTGATCAAAATGACATAAGCATCTAAGTTGCATTTGCATAACCTGCCTGCAATATATTAGGTATTTAATAAGAGAATCAATAAAGCATTTATAAAGTGCTTACTATTTATGCAACACTGTGCTGAGTTCTAGAGATACAAATTGAAAATCAAGGAAGTCATTCTAATAAGGGAGACAACACATATTGAAAGTTTCGGCTGCAGATCAGATAGAAAAGTCCCACCATCCTTAGAGGGAAATAGCAAAGAAATGTCAACTTTCCATTAATATAATTTCCACTAATAAATCATCAGCTTCTAAAGTTGAACTCTTTGTTGGTATCATAGACTTTTTGTGGGTTCTCAGAAGTTGTGGCTGTAGTACCTATTGTAGGGGCAGTGACAATATTGGGTATTTTCCTAGGATGGTAGCTGAGGGTATTGGGCTGGAAGCGATGCTATTCCCATTGCTCTTGGGCTCATCCTGCCTTGTATTGTAACTATTTGTGTGTGTGTGTGTGTGTGTATCTTATTCCTCTACTCAAGTATCTCCTTCTTGAGGATGGGAAACTCATCTTACTCATTCTTTATATTCCTTATGGATAGTGAAAAATGTATTTTGAAATTAAGCTGATTTTTTTTCCCCTGAACTTTTCACTGTATATAGCTACTACTAGTTTGAGATTTTGTTCTTTGTTTTATTCTTAAATTAGGTTACAGTAACAAAATATTTGAATTTGAAATACTAAAATACTAAAATGATGATACTTTAGTTGTGTTTTCTCTTTTCTCAGTCTTTGCATTTTGTTAACAATGGGATGTAAACATAAAAGCATATTTTAAAGTCTTGACTTTTCCCAACAGGCAAAAAAAGAGATAGAAGTGAAAGGTGTATGGAAGGTGCCAACAAAATACAGTGATGATGGATTTTATGTCTTTCACTACAGTTTCATTAAAGAAGCAAAACTCCACTGCTTATTACATGGCCCTATCCCTGTGATGTGCCCTGTAAGATTGCTACATGGCATGAAGGATGATGTCATTCCATGGCAAACCTCCATGCATGTTGCTAACCGTGTGATCAGCACAGATGTAGATGTCATCCTCCGTAAAAATAGTGATCATCGAATGAAGGAGAAGGACGACATCAAACTTCTTGTGTACACCATTGATGATTTAATTGATAAGATTAGCACCTCAAATTGAATTTATGGTGGCACAAATACATACTTTATAGTGTGGTTGATCAAAATCCCCCATATTGTAAATACACTGAGACTTTTCTTAATGCTACATTTGCACAGATGGTAGATATTGTGAATAAAGTATAGGTTGCTTTTGGAAATCTTTCTCTTTCCTTCCCTTCTAGTTTTTTTTTTTTTTTTTCATTACAATGTTTCCTACACTCTTTTATACCAAGAAATTGTGTTGACTGTGCCAACTGTTATATTTGGTTAGTGCTTCTTGAATTGTAAAATAAAGCATAGTTTTTCATTTAGTACCATTAAATATGAAGATTTGTGAAATAATTGTAATAGTTTTGTGTTCAGGTATATAAATTCACAAAATATATCAGAATTGTTCAGTGAAATTAAAATTTGAAAAAGTCTGATAATAATAAAGTTCAAAATGTAAAAGATTGTGGCTTTTATGAAATATGTTATTGATAGATCCTATAAAATATTTTAAATTAAGTTTATCAGAAAATTACTCCAAGTACCTTCATGTGAATTAAGTATTAAGTTTACAAACTTTGTTTTATTTAGAAGTTATGTTTAAACTTACTTCAAAATTTCCAGGAGCCATTATTTTATTCATGTGTGTACTTAAAAGTAGGCCAATGCATATTGTAATCCTTCCATGCTTTCATGCATGAATTCTTAAAATTAAAGAGTTCCGTATCTGAATAAACCTTACCATGTTTAATTTGGCCAATTTATTGCTAGACTGCAGTAGATAACTTTTCAGGCTTACCTTTCAATGACATAGCCTTTAAGAATCCTTAGTCACTTCCACATTAACAAGTTTGTAAAGCTTGAAAGATAAGACTGTTTCTTTTTGTCTTTGTATCCCTTCTACCTTGTGCACAAGTACTTAATTAAGTGGTTGATAACTTGGAGGAAATGTCTTGCCATGTCACCAAATGAAGAAAATGTAAGGTTACAATTATCCTGATTAAATTTTCAAGTCTTTGATGTGGGATTAAAAAAAAAAATCTATCTCAAATGTACAGACTGAAATAGGTTTATGTAGCTAGGTAATAGCTCAGTAAGTAAGGAGTTAAGAGAAAGGGGAGATTAGTAGAAGGTTATAATAGACTGCAAATCAGTGATTGAAGGTAAAGGAAGGGGAGGGGACAAGGTGGCAAAAAAGTAATGCTATTTTATATTTCATTAACTGAAGCAAAGGAAGAAGACCTGGGTTCAAATCCAACTTCAGACATTTGACACTTAGTAGCTGTGTGACCCCTGATTGCCTTGCAAAAGAAAAAGTAAACAACAACAATAAAAATTCACATTCCTCCATCCTATTTTTCCTCACTGCTTATCCTTCTCTCACTTTCTTTTTTTTTCTTATCCCTCCTCATATATCTAATTTACTTCTGACCACTGTCTCTAATCTATACCCATTCTTAGGGCCCCTCCCTTATCCTCTTCCCTTCCCCTTATATTTCTTAATCTACCTACTCTTCTAAGAATCCTTACCTTAACCTATCTTGTCACCTTCCTGTTTCTCTGTAAGTTAAGAAGAATTTTATACATTCCTAGATACATGTCATTCTAGCTAATCCCATTCTTTTGAGAATAAGGTTGTAGTACGACCAACTCTCAACCTCTTCTATCCTGCATTGTAACATTTTTTTTCCTTTCATACTTTGTTTATACAAGATAATGGTTCCAATTTACTGCTTTCTACCCATTTTTATTTTTTAAGAGAATCTCATACTCAACTCAATCTCAAGCCTTCTATCTATATTCATTCTTTCAAACTACCCAGTAATGATAGTTACAGTTAATGATTTTCCCATATGAGGTTTAACCTTACTAAATCTTTCATAATTAGTCTATCATTTGCCTTCTTAGATTTCTCCTGTTTTTTGTATGTCAAATTTTGTCTTTTCTTTCAAGAATACCTGAAAGCTTTTTAATTCAGTAAATATCCACTTTTTTAATGCAGATTACACTTAGCTTTGCTAGGTAGATTATACTTGATTGTAAATCAAGTTCCTTTGCTCTTTAGAATATCTTTTTCCATGCCCTTTGGTGTTTTAAAGGAGAAACTGCTAAATTTTGTGGTATCCTGACAGTAGCTCCACAATATTTAAGTTGTTTCTAATTGCTTGTAGTATTTTCTCTTTGATGAGGAAGATTTGAAACTTAACTATACTGTTCCTGTGAGTTTTCATTGTTGCATCTCTTTCAGGTGGTGATCAATGGAATTTTCAATTCTATTTTACCTTATAGTTCTAAAATTTTAGGGCAATTTCCTTAATAATTTTTTAAAGCATAGTGCCTAGAATCTTTTTATGTAACTTTAACTTGCAAGTAGTCCAGCAATTTTTATGTTTTTCTCCTCAATTTATTTTCTAGCTCAGTTTTTGTAATGAAATATTTCATAATTCTTTCCTATCTTTTCATTCTTTTGATTTGATTTTATTATATTTTGGTGTTGTATTAAGTCATTAGCTTCCCTTTACCCAATTTTAATTTTCTTGTATAAGTTTGAATCTCTTAGATCTTGGTTGACTTTTCTTTTCATAACCCTCTTTATTTTCTTGCATTTTTTCCTAATCTTTCCTCAGCCACTCTTATTCAATTTAAAAAATCCTTCTTAATCTCTTCCAAGAACTTTGAGGGGCTTGTGACTATTTTACATTTTTCTTTGAAGCTTTAGAAGTAGCCATTTTCTCATTCTGTGTTGCCTTCTGAGTTTGAACCCAGATCTTCCCTATCACAATTGTAGCTAGCTATGGTTGGATTCTTTCTTTTACTTACTCTTTTTTTTTTTTCTTTTTTTGGTTGACTATTTCTTGGCTGATAATTTTATGTTAGAGTTGGACTCTAGTCTCTAGATGTGGGGGATAATGTCTCTGACTTCAGGTTTTTTGTGCTGTTGTTTCCTGAGCTCTGTCAGGGAACCTGACCTTTGACTCTTTGCCCCCGATTTGAAACCAGGATTCCCAACAACACTCACCACACTCTTACTACTTGTGCTCCCTCTGATGGTTATAAGCTTCAATTCACCCTTCTGCCCTGGAACTGAAATTAAGGATTTCAATCTTCTAAGTGATCACATTCAGCAAAGCTCCCACCTCCAAACTCATCAGCATGTGCTCACTTTTTACTTGCAGCTATAGCCCAGGACTGTGTCTGGTCATGATACCTGGACCCCTCAACCACTGCCAGCTAGCCAATAGAGGACTTTACAATCTTCCCTGACCAGTGGCCAGGCCCCTACCCCATCCTTGGGCCAAAAATTCTTGAAACTAAGGCTACCCCTATACAGATCTTTGTTGATTCAGACCTATCTGCTCTTCAGTCAAACCAGACTACAACTTGAGAAGTCAGATCTTTACTTTACCTCAACTTTTAATTATTTCTCTCTAAGGTTCACTGTGAAATATTTTAATAAATTATTTGTGGTGGCATTGGGGAGAGCCAGATTATTCCCTTCCTTATTCTTCCATCTTCCCGGAATCCTCAACACATCATAGTAATTTTTCATTTTATAAGTTCAGTAATATTTTGTGAGTCATAAGATCAGTGAGTAAATTACTTTATTGTATATTGAATTTGGAAATCTTCCCATTGATAGTAATTTGCCACATAGAGTTCATTGCTATTTAATTGGTACCATTAGTGGTCATTTCACTGGCTGTGAAGAGTCAGACTTTGGGTTCTGTACAAATGCTAAATGGTTCTTTCTGATAATAAAACAATGGCAACATAAAAATAGTCTTGTGAAACATTTGTGCTTTGATGATCATTTGAAAGAGGTTGTTTATTCATTTCAGCCTGACCCGGAAGAAATAGTTCCAATGTTTGTGAATTACCCAGAGAGAATCTTCTAAATTAAGTTAGAGCTGAAGCCCAAAAATCTTTATATCAGCAATAAAAAAAAAAGTATTACTAAGAGGTCATTAAAATATAATCAAAATTGAAATAAAGAAAAATTACATTCTTGTTATTAAAAAAGCATAAAAGAAAGCAAATCACTAGAATTGCATTCATGTCCACTAAACTGATTTTCACATTTAAAATAAATCGTATATGGAACAAAACAAATCTTTTCAAAACAGTAGTATAACATAACAGTACTATAAAAAAGATGAAAGATAAAAAAAAAGTACGTTGCCAACTTTCTATTCCTTTCAAATATACATAAAATTATGTAAATTTCTTTTTTATACCTTTTTTCTTCTACCATTAGACACAAATAGATTTAGATATGTAAAATTATTCTATACATAACTTCTTTTTAGCCGTTCTTTCTCTGGGTGCAGATAGTGTCTTTATCTATATGTCCCTTATAATTAATAACAGTCAAAGTTATTCTTAAAACAAAATTTATATATATACATATATATAATATTCTCTTGGTTCTGCTCATTATACTCATTATTTTATGGAAGTCTTTTTATGTTTTTCTAAAATCATTGATTCATCATTTCTTAGACCAAAGAAGGATTCCATCACAATCATATACCCTGATTTCTTCAGACATTCCCCAGTTGTTAGGCATCCCTGAAATTTCTGTTTCTTTTCCACTGCAAAGAGAAGTACTATAAACATTTTAGAAAATATAAGTTCTTTTCCTTTTCTCCTAATCATCCATAGTCCAATTTTTTTATTGTAAATTTTGTTATTTATTATAAAGGTAATGGTAAGATTAAAAATGGCCAACATTTCTCTTTTCCAATGTCCATTCCCTTGCAACAGGTATTTTAACCTTTAACATTTATCCATTTTTGAAGAATGAAAAAATATGTTTAAATATTAATTTATTCATGTGTTTGTTAAAATGTCAAAGAAAATCCTGAACTATATCTGAGTCAAGAGACAGCCCAGGATTCCAAACCCTGGAAGTGTGTATAATTATGTAGAACATTCATGGAGGTAAGAAATAATGCTGAGCTTGGGAGATAGTTATCCAGTATCCAGTATTCCTAGAAGTAGAATGCTTGAATGGGAATAACATGAAATGTCTGTTAAGCTAGAATGGAACTAGATTTTTGAGGGCTTTAAATGACTAAGGAAGGAGTTTATATCTTGTCTTAGTTAACCCTTAATCCTAATTTTATATTTTACTCTTTATGTCTTTTCCTAGAGGTAGTAAGGAAACACTGAATTTCTAAGAAGGGGGGTGACAATAACACAATCAGAGCTGTATCTTAGAAAGATTACTGTGGAGAATGGGTTGGAAGAGGAGAGAATAAAAGCAAGGAGATAAATTAGAAGTCTATCCATCTGATGTGAAGCTGAAGCAAGGTGGTGAAGAAAAGGGGATGACTTCAGCAAATGCTGATAAGACTTTGCAATTGATCGAATATAGGAATAGGGGAGATATTTGGATCAAGGGTGACACCAAGTCTTTGAATGAGGAAAAGAGAGGCAGATATAAAGAGAAATAGAGACAGTAACTGAAACAGAATGACAGAAAGATCAGAGAACCACAAGAAAGACAAAAGGTACTTTTTTGGAGGATTACAATGAGGACTCAAAGCTAGTGACAGTGAGCAGGGATAGTGAGTGAAGGATAAACAGTAAACAGGGATAGTGAGTGAAGGATAAAGGATGAGAAGATCCTGAACCAAGCCAAGCCAGGAGCTTCAGAACCATGATGAAAGATGCTGGTGGCTGGGGCCAAATTTGGAATCAGAATACAAAGCGTTGGAATAAAGGAAACCTAAACAGCAGAGTGAACTGGGAAGGCAGCTAGTCTGGGACTGTCTGGCCCTGGAACTCGTGACAGCATCTAGAGAAAATATAAAGGAGCTATGTGACTCGGCCAGCAAATAACAAGTTCTAGAAGGTTTTTTTGCAGTTCCTCACAGAGTACTACACTTTCCATTTCCTTCCCTTTAGAATGCCTTAGTTCCTTCAAAACTTGGACATGGACACTCAAATGATTTGCCATTTCTTTTTCCAGATCATTTTATGGATAAGTAAAAATAAATGCAAATGAGGCAAATAAAGTAAAATGCTTTGCCCAGGGTCCCATATCTGCTAAGTGTCTGAGGCTGGATTTGAAGTCAGGCCCAACACCTGCCCAATTGAAAGAATGGGGGTTCTTTCTCTGCATCTGCATCCTCGGCATTTAGCCCAGAATTTGGCACCTACTAGGTAATTAATAAATGTGTGTGCATTGTATAAATTATGTGCAAACTGTATGCAAAGTAAAAACAACACAATTTATTTTTGGATTAACATTAACAGCTGCAGGGATAAGTAAAGACTTTTCTGGTTCAGTGTATGTGGGCCCAATTATTTCTAGTCTGCAATAATGTGCCACTGAATCAGATCTCTGTGCAGTTAACATTTTTTTTAGGAAGGCTGGTGGTTCCTAAGCAATTTGATCCAAGATCTTCTCAGCCAAGGATCCTGATGCTCAAGAGCTTATGACTTTTATAGATGCTGAGGAGTCTCTGAAGGTCCTCTATCCTGGGAGCTTCCATCTAAAGCATGGAGATCCCTACATTTGGCCAATCTTCTGAAGCACAAGAGCTCCCATGATTGGCTAAGGCCAATGTCCATCAACTATAACCATTCTATCAATAGCCTTTTCACAGGTCATCCACTACAGCTCATTTCAACCAGGGCTTTTCACATGACTTCTCATCAGGGAATTTCATAAGCCATCAAACACTCATGTTTAACCACTTGTATCTTAAGAAACCAAGGAAGTTGTGGTTTTGAAGCAAAGATCAATAGGGGGTGAGTGATAAAGATTATAGGAATGGAGGGGTATTGAGACAAATGAATTTATTTCAAGCACTATACTTGGAATTGGTAGGGGATAGGAAGTAGGGTGGGGATTACATTGATAAATCCTTAATACAGACCTAATTAATACAGTATGAATTTATCAATCATCAATACATGGTGGATTAATTACTGGTAATTTATTAACTAGTATAACTAAGACTAAATCATTCTGCTTAACTCACCAACACAATCACTGATACTTATTAAATCACAATGAATTGAATCCTGATTAAATTGAGTCAAGACCAAAAAAGGTAGCACAGGCCTGAGAATTAAAAATCCCATAATGGCAATTGACTGGGATATTCCTATACTCTAGACAAACGCTTGGGTGAATTTTAGTTTGGGACATAGAAGGTGCAAAAGTTGGGAAATATCTCTTCTCTCATACTGGAGCTTAAAGTATGTTGACAATTCACATAACAGCAAAAAAGTGTGAAGGATGATCAGATCATGATAAGTGAAGGCTCAAGGGAAGGATATAGTAGAGACAAATCAATACCCACAAGTGTCTTGAGCCTATTGACTGCTATCATGATGCTAAGAAGATCAAATAATTAAATATTTTAAATGTTGGGAAAACATAACTATCATCTTTGAACACCAGAATAATAAAGTAAACATGTCAACCTAAGGATCAACAAGGAAGGTATCAAATTATTTCCATAACTCCATAGTTTGTATGACCATTTGCATTAGGACATTTGTCTGTTGATATAAAGTATTTGTCTACTCTTGAAGAGAGTCAATAAAGTCATATACATATTGTACAAAATAATCTATTTGACTAGTGAGATAATCATTCGATTTCCCTAGAAACAAAATTAGTTCTCTAATTCTATCCACACATCAGCTGCAATCTTGATTAATGGCAAGGCATGTTGACTGTTGCTTAATCAAATTCTTCGGAAAGTGGTTGATTGAAAAGCACTAGCTTACTTTTCTCACACCTAGTTGATAACATTTTTTTTTCTGCACCTTTTCTGACTACTTATCAATAAGGCAATTATTAATCAAGGTAATACTTTTTTCTAAGGCAAGTGATTTGTCTAAGATCACACAACTAATAGTTAAATGTTTGAGGCTGAATTTGAGCTCAGGTACTCATGACTTTTAGGGCTGGTGTTCTCTCCATTGTACCATCCAGCTGCCTCAAGATAGTACATTTGAGAAGATGCTTTTTTCCTATAACTACTAAAAACAACAACACTACTGTTGTCACAAAAAAAACACCATAGGACCAAATTTGAGGGGAAAAAAATACATAGTTGTAGAAGCAATGGGACGTGTCTTGGGGGTATGAAATACAGTCTAGCTTCTCAGAATCAGATACCTGAAGCTTGGAAGGATGTTCTCACCACTACAGGGGCAGACACTTAATTGAGCTGTGGCAAAGAAGAGATGGAATAGTGTGTGAGAAACAAAGAGAAGGCAAATTTGGCTGGAACTCAGAGTACAGGATGGGAAGGAATATATTATAATGCAGGAAAAATAGACAAGGAACAGATCGTAAACAGCTTTAAAACATTTGTCTACATGAGGAATACATGTCTTAGAATCTAAGCTCTTTGAAGGTAGGGATTATTTACCTTTAAAAAAATTTTTGTCCTTGTATTGCTAGTGCCTCACACCTGGTAAATAGTAGACAATTCATTAAAATGTTTGTTAATTGACCGATCATGATTATGTTATATAGATGTTTCATATGCCATGTTTCTGTCTATATATTTGATTACAGCATACAGCTCACAACTCTTTTATATGTTCTATGGATCATTTATTAGAAAAGCATTGTATTTTTGGCTTTATATATGCAATGTTGTCATTTATGCTATGATTATGTACAGTGAATTATTGTTTTGTGTATATTAGCTATATGAAATTATAATATAAAAATGTAGATTAATATGTGCATGTGTTTGTTTTAACATTTGAGGAGACTAGCTGTGTTAACTATATTAACTGTGTTTTCTATTAATTTCTTTTAATTGTTTGATATGCTAAGTTCTATATATTGTGCTACATATGCAGAGATATCTTGGTGGATCTCAGTATGATTTTCAAAAACTGCAAATTCTTCACTAGAGGAGAATGTAGGGCAGCACTTATCACAGTGCCTAGCATCCAGTTAAGTATTTAATAAATACTTTTTGATTTGGTTTGGTATAATTTTCCCCCTCTTATGTCAAAAATCTTTCTAATTCTAAATCCAGAGGCATAACATTATGAATTTGTATAACACCTGCATTGCAGAATGTCTTTTTAAAAGACACTGCATCCTGAGTCATTGCCAGCCATCTTGACTTTTGTCTTTTCACTGGACTTTAATGACTGGAAGAGAGAGACTGATGACTTTGTGTATCTTTGCCTCACTTAAATCCAATTCACATATAAGTTAAGACATCAACTTATGATGTTATTAGTCCTCTTTGAAAATGAAGGGTGAAGAACAGCTAGTTAAAAATATTTATTTATGGAATTATAAACTATATTTTAAAGAAAGCTGTTATATGTACTTTTAACACTGCAACTGTTAGCAGAATGCTTCCAGTACTTATGCATTTTTACCAACCTGCTTTATTAAATGGAAAAGATTCCATAATTAGCATAGTATTTGTTTACAATGATACTAAAGTCCTTACAAAATTATTTTTCTCTTAAATAGGTTAAATTATACTCTATCAATTTTATTTATCATTATACAGTCAATGTGCTTAACAAATAGTCTGATTTCACTAACATTTTCTTGACCTCAAAATTAATGGGTACTAAATAAGATTTTTAATACATTTCAATATGTCTGAAAGTTAATGCAGTGCTTTTCCATTTTCCCATTGCCCTTATTGCAAGTTTTTTGCTTCTGTGACCTAAAATCATTTTCTCTCATGCATACAAGATGATTTGAAGTAGCCAGAACATTGGCCCTAGAAAATCTCACATTCTGTACGCCTTACATTATTTACAGGAACTCTTAACACGTTGGGAATGTGAAAGCAACTGAAAGGGATGAGGCAAATGCCAGTGGAGAGGAAGGATAAATGAGGCCATCTATTATATTTTGCATTTACTGCCTCTATTTGGCTGAGGGCATTTCCAGATAGATAAATCTGAGAGAACATGAAGCAATCCCAGCAGTCAGTAGAAAGGTCAGAGTGGGGAAAGGGAGCATTGAAGTGAGGAGTTTGTCAAAGCTTAAAGGTTCAGGGAATAAGGAATGTTTCTTGTCAACCAATTGATTCTCCCAAAGTACATTTCACTTAGGTGACCAAGTGAGCAAATGTGGCTCAAGGCATTTCTTTCTGGAAATATTAAAAGGAGTGGCTGAGGGAGAGGAGAGAGGAATAAAAATAAAAAGTTCCTTTGGGGGTTAGATGAGTGAAAATTGAAAAATATGACACATTTTAAAAATTATCTTTCGGTTTTGTATCATCATCATATATGAAAACATTTTGCCTCATCCTCTACCCAGTTGGCCATTTGTTGTTACAAAGAATACAAAAGATATTAACTAAATTTGACATTGTAGAACTTTAAACCATCCACCTCTGCCTGGAAGGGACAGACATGATTTTTCTCATCTCTTCCTAGGAGCCAAACTTAATCATTGTAATTACTTAGTTTCCAGTTTCATTCTTTAATATAGGTTCTGTTCCTTTACATTATTATAGTCATCTGGCCATATTGTTTCCTGACTTTTATTCCATACATTTTAAAGACTTAATTAGAAATCTAAAGTTACTTTGTTCAATTTAGTTTATCAGTATTAGAGTCCTTCCACTATGAATAAGACACTATATTAATATTGTTTGTAATAGAGATATATTAGTTCCAATCCCTGTTCCTGAAGTTATTTAGTATCTTTTGTAGAATTCTACTTTCTTTGTTTAGTCAGCACAATTGCTCACAACTTAAACAAAAAACAAAAGCCTGCTAACTATATTGCTGTTGCTGTTTGGTCATTGAGGTTGTGTTTAATTCATCATGACCCCATTTGGGGTTTTCTTGGCAAAGATACTGGAGTGGTTTGCCATTCCTTCTCTAGTTCATAAAGTTTCTTAAGTTCTTGTCCTTTAAAAAACTGAAGGTTCTTGTATGCATTGGAAAATGGAAAACAAACAAAAATTAGTGTGGGAAGGTTCAGAATGTATCTTAGTTCTATGTTTCACAATGTGTGAAGTGTATGAAGTATATGATATAGGTATAATTATGTCCATTTTACAATTAGAGAGATTAAGTGACTTCCAAGGATCATACAACTTATAAGAATTGAGATATGAACTATGCTTTCTCCTAACCAACATGATTAATAGTAATAATAATTATAATAATTTTATATAGTACCAACTACATACCAATAACTGTGCTAAGCACTTTATAGATCTTATCTCATTTGATCCTCACAACTCTGGAAGGCAGGTGCTATTACTATCTGCATTTTACAGTTGAGATAATTGAAATAGTCAGAGGTTGACTTGCACAAGAACCCATAACTAGTAAGTATCTAAGGCTGGTATCCACTAGTACCACCCATTCATCTTGATTGTCATTGCACTATGCCCCTGTGGTGCAGGGAGGAAAAGTACTACATTTTGAGTCAGAGAATTTATATTCAAATCCTGGCTGTGTGATCATACTTCCATTGTCTTTTCATTTCGTCTTTCCATTTCATCTTTTCATCCATAAAATGAAGTTGCAATACATGACTCTTAAGATACCTTCTAGCTCTAAACCTATGCTTCCATGTGACTTTATAGGCATGATAGATAGATAGATATAATATACATATATATAATGTAATGATAATTTAAGATAGACATAAAAATTGTCATATAAAAAGTAAAACAAAATGATTTTCAGTGAGGATCAAAAAAAGAGATTACATCTAGTTGGAAAGATCATTGAAAACTTCATGAAGTCAATATTTGAGATAAGCCATGAAAGATGGAATTGAAGTAGACAGAAAGGATGTTCTAGTCAAAGGAAACACTATGAGCAAAGACCTTGAGAGAGTAAAATGTTCCGTATATATAATTTGAGGAGAAACAGAACATGTCTTTTAGAGGTGGTTTATTGAGATTTCTTAAAAAGAATCATAGCAAACATAGTTGAAAATAAAAGCCTTTTTATTTGATAAGGGTTGAAGATCTAAGGAATACACAGTTAAAAGCAGAAGCAACTATAAACATTGCTATTGGGATAGATTTGTCCAGCAGGTCTCTAATTTTGGCATATTTAGATCCCAGGACATTCCCTCATCAGTCTCTAAGTAGATATCCTACACATATGACCACATTTGCCAGACCCGAGGCACAGGCTGTCTGGGCTAAGGGATTTCTTAAATATGTAAAGTTTTAGGACAATGGTGGCTATTGTTTCAGTATTATCTATTACATCAGATAACTTAGGACAAAAGATATGAATCATCTAGATGCTGTGTACAAGTTGTAGAATTATTAGGATATAACATCATACATAGATAGACTTGATCTCCTCTTGTTCTGTCTCTCCTTTTCCAACAGAATTAACTATTAGCTTGTGCTACCTTTTTGTGCAAGGGGCTTTAGATTTTTTTAAACTACTTGTTCTCCTCATAATAGCCTCCTTTATCTGAGACTTAAGATTCTTGATTTCTACCTCATTTTTACGGCTTTTCATGCATTTGCATAAGCAATATATCATTACAGAGTACTTAAGTATCTTCTTCAGAAACCTGAAGAATTTACTGTGAAAGAGGGGAACTCTTAGAGTGACACTGATTGAATTCTGTCAAATTATGGTTTTGCAATTACAACCTGACTTTACTTATTTTTTAAAATCATGTTTTGGGTCTTTGTCAAATTAAGTTCCAGAATTGCCAATTCATGCAATATATGTAAAGCTAGGGATGGAATCATTAGGACCATAGTCAACCAAATTATGGCTTCCCTGTTCAAGTCTTACTTGCCACTTATTTTTCTTGAGGCTGCTTTTCCAATCTTTCCCACTGCTCTGATATCTCTACTTAGAATCTATTCAATAGGTAAGACCAGAACCATTATTAAAATTTTATTGTGTCTTAAATGAGTGCTCCAATAAGAAGCCTGCTAATATTTGCCCCTTCTTCTAGGTTGTTGATTCATCACTGGCTACCACATCAATGGTAGTTTATGGAACCAATCTGGTCTTCTAATTTCCTGAGCCTCCTTATTAGGTATCTGATCTAATATGTAACCCCAAGATCAAAAATGAACCATAACAAGAAGAAGTAACTATTTTCTAGTGGGTTCTCCCTTACACAGTAATTCTACAGTTTAAGGACACTGAGAGACATGTACATAAAAATTATTTTCTTATTTAGCTGTCTCTTATCTCTTCATTCACATTAACAATGTCTAGTTTGTAGTTAGTACATGTTAGTAGTTAGTACTATTTAGTACTAAATGTAGTTAGTACTAAAAAGTACTAAATGTAGTTAGTACATTTAGTAGATGAAACTTCTATCATCTCTACCAGTTAAAATTTTGCTGTATTTCCTTAATTTCTGGGTCT
Organism: Sarcophilus harrisii; assembly: GCF_902635505.1. Taxonomy (NCBI): domain Eukaryota; kingdom Metazoa; phylum Chordata; class Mammalia; order Dasyuromorphia; family Dasyuridae; genus Sarcophilus; species Sarcophilus harrisii. The sequence goes on from NC_045428.1 coordinate 291,597,948, forward strand.
TTTCTTATCTTTCCATATTTCCAGTCTTGCATCTCATTCGTATACATATCACATAATTCTTGCCACATTCCAAAGCAAATATCAGTGATTCAGACTAGTAACTGCAGAACAAAAGTTAAACAACAATATAATTTTAAGATACATTTAATAATGTATAGATAGACAAGCTTTAAATAAATCCGAATTCTCTAAGTTCCTCAAACTTCCAGGCATCTTCCACTATGCAGAAGAAATAAAAAGTCCCAGTTTGTGATAATTCACATTTAAGCCCACAGATAGATTCTCCTGTGAGAAATCACCATGGAAGACAATTTAACCACCACAATCCAGCCTTTAGTCTTTCAGAACCGCAAAAAACACCCCAAATTTACAATTTCATCACAATCTGGGCCCTTTTCCCTCCATTCTTAGGATTTGTTTACAAGACACTATTTCTAATGCCTTTGATACTTTTAGTTCTCATGGGCTTTGGCACTGTGTAGTAATTTTTCCCTGTCTTTGGTCACAGTCCCCTGTCAGGGCATACTACCACTCTTTAGTTGAAGGCCTTTTATTATATTCACTCAATCAGATGAAAAGCCCTCAGGCTTAAACACATAAAATTTAATAATAATTATAGAAATATTTATTCAAGCAAAAACAATAAAAACCTCAGTAAACCAACAATAGTCATATCAACTAACCTCTGTACAAGTTATATGATTTAAAGCTTCTTTTAGTCATAAATATATCATACTCAATTCTTGAATAATATTTTCTAATTTAATATGTTTTAAACTTTTTGTGCTTCATATACCATTATGACTAATTTCCCTTCAATTTTCTAATCTTATCCTTATATTCAGGCATATTTAATGGAACCTGGGACTGGTAGCTGGAAGGTAAGATTGGATGTCAGGAAGACCTCAGTTACAGTATACCCTGGGCAAGCCATTCAACCTTTCTGAACCTCAGATTCCTCCTCAATAAAATGGAAATAATTATACCTGTGGCACCTACCTCATATGATTACTATGTTTCCAAGAAAGCATATATGAGCTTTGTAAGCATAATATTCCAGTTAATCCAGGCAAAGCTAGGTTGAGCCACAGGAATTGTGTGTGACCTTTCCCAACTAATTTTTTCTATTTTCCAGGATTTGTCTTGCATTCCTTGCTCTGGGTTGACTGTTTCCTCAGTAAGGGCACAAGCCTTCTAATACTTCAATTTTTACCATTTTGTTTCCATATCTCCCCACCCCCCATCTCAGATTCCCACGGAACAATTCTATTTTTGCTTGTATTTTAAGAATTTTCCCCTCTTTTCTAGCAGAAGAGAAGCCCCCCCCCAAAAAAACCCTAAGACAAACAAACAAACAAAAAACCCAACCCCCATCCCAAATCAAAACCAACCAAACAAAAAATACAAACACGAATAGGAGTTGGAAGAAGTTTTTCTCCCCATGGGAAATTATCTATAAGCAGCAGTTGAAAGGCTAGTATTTACAGATCACTGAGACTTTTGTATACAGCTTCATTGAGAAAGTTGCTTATTAGCTATTTTACTTTACATATCTACTAAATACAGTGCAATCAGTACAAAGTGGTAGGATTTATTAGATGTCTCTCTATGTGTAGAGAATGATTGTCTGGCCGGTCTACCTTGGTCATTGACTGGTTGTACCATGCCTCAATGAGGATGTTGGGAGTAAATGGAGGAAAGGAAGCTGCCAGCTGCTTTGAGAGATCTCTTAAGGTCCTATATCAAAGGAAAGAAGAAACAAGCAGGAGGGAGCTCTCCATCCCAGACCAGATTTGCCTAAGAGACCATGATCTCATGGCTTGATAAGGACATCCTCCAAGCAACTCTCTAGGGTTCAGAAAGTCATTTTCACACCTTGAAGTTAAAATGAAAAATCATGAGGGCCAAGCATTGTTCTCTTAGGGTTTCCATGAAATTCATCAGCTAATTAAAATATTCTTAATGTGAATGTTACTCTTTCCAACAATGAGATGATTTATGCCAACTCCAATGATCTTGTGATGAAGAAATCCATGTACAATCAGAGAAAGGACTGTGGGAACTGAGTGTGGATCACAACATAACATTCTCACTCTATTTGATGTTGTTTGCTTGCATTTTGTTTTCCTTTTTGATCTGATTTTTCTTGTGCTGCAAGAGATTGTATAAATATGTTTACACATATTGGATTTAACATATATTTTAACATGTTTAACATATATTGGATTGTTTGCCATCTATGGGAAGGGATTGGGAGAAGAAGGGGAAAATCTGAAATATAAAACTATGCAAGAGTCAATGTTGAAAAATTATCTTTTGCATATGTTACAAAGTTTTTAAAATATATATATCATCATGGTCAACAGGAAGCAAATAGGAGATACCTGCCCCTGATCGAGAGAAATGAGAAGGATCCACCCCTATTACTCATCTATAAGGGGGCATTACATAAACCTTAAGGTTTACAGAATTTAAATATTATATAAATGTGAGCTATGATTGTTATTTGCTAAATCTGTATTTTAAAATTAGAAATATATGGAATTCACTCTTCAAAACTAATTTTGCCTATGAAGCTCTTTTGTCTATTCTCTTTTTGCGAAATTCTCAAGGCTTAAACTGTTATTTCAAAGACTAGAATAATTTCTCTGGTTCACTTTTCTAGGCTTGCTTATTTTATACATATTTCAAGAGTCTCATGAACTTGGGATCTTTTACCAAGAAATTCAATGCATATGCAATTTGCCAAGAATTCCAATGTGAAGAAAAGGAGTCCAATTTTTTTTTGAGCCTGAAAGGATTATGACCTTTCACTAAAACATAATCACATACTAATACAACAATTTAAAAAATGAAGATAATCCTCGACACTTTGGCTAACTCAACTTTAAAATTATGATTCCAAGTTTTGTCAACCATTTTGCTAAATTTAAGGAACTTTGGAGTCCATGCTTCTATGTGGCTGAAACTTTCTGAAATTTTTCTTTCCCTGAAACATTGAACTTCCCAGCTCACACTGTTCTTTCCACTTCTTAATAACATAATCAAAGACTGATATATTTTACAGATTTTGTGAACTTTATACTTTCCTAAAGAAAAGAAAGCCTTATTTCTTAGCCAAATTATTAGAACATCACTAAACACACGTATTTACTTCCAACAACAACAAGCAAGACAACATATATGCTGCTAGATCATGAAAACTTCCACATAGTCATTTGACAGAGGGAGTCTAAAGGGACCACCAAGTCCCTTGGACCAAATTTTTGTCCTCCAAATTTTTACCAAATTTGCATCTGTAAGTTTAAGCTTTTAAAAATCTTTAGAAGTTTCCTGAACTCCCTGGGGAAAGATTATCTTTATAATGTTGGACAATTGCATTTTAGATAACCTTTCTAGTTCTCAATACAAAACCTTTTTCTTATCCATCCTGGAGTCTCTCCAACATCCTTTGGACTGCATTCTAGGTGAACTTATTCTGAGGTCAGTGTTACCTCTTAGCAGTGCCTGGACTCTCTTCTCTTGAGATCTATGAACTCCATCAGTCATATAAAAAGGCAATTTATATTTATAGCAGATTTTCTTCAGGAAAAAAGAATTGTATCTTTGAACTTCTGACTCACCACAACATCCTGGTCAACTTTCAATTTTTCAACTGTAGAGAAATCTAAAAACTTTTAAAGCCATGTTGCCATTTTATGATTTGGGCTTCTGACTCAGTCTTTCCCTGTTTCCGTTGAGAGTCCTAGGAAGCTATTTCTCTTCTTTTGCTGTGTTGTAATTCTGCAATTAGTTGGAGAGTAGGAATCTGGTACTGTTTTCCTTTCTTCTTTTATGGAATGGAGACTGTTTTCCACTTTATTTCTGGATCCTTTAGGCTGGGAATCATTTCTCCAATGGTTCCTTTGTGGTCTGCTAAAAGCATTGTAATAAATGACTTCCATTTCAAAGGAGCCAAATGAATTAAATGGGCCTTATTGTGATTTGACAATATTAAAGCATTCCAGGTCTTCAGCCTTCCCCAGGTAAATCCACTTGACCATTGCTACCTCATGAAGGTGGTGCACTGTGTCCTCTAGGGACACCCATGGATTTGGCAAAAGGTAATTATGGGTTGCCCAAAAGGGCCACCTTTGCACTAAAGGCACCATTCTAAGAAGGAGTCATGTGGTCCTTCCAGAGGAGTGCCATGCAAGATTGCATTGTAAAGCATGTCTTTAGTCAGTGGCCCTAGAGATCTTAATGCCTTAAATCTAAGTACCAGGGAATCTGCTCTTTTGTCTAGCACCTTTAGAATCCATGCTTTCAAGGATTCTCCTGGCTTCTGCTGGTATTTCTTAGTAACTAAAGTCGGCTCATTAATAGTAAAGCTTGGAAAATCTTGAAATGTACTCTGTTGCCCTTGGAGGTCTATGGTCACTTGGTCTCTGGATAGAAATCTAGATGTGACCTACATCTTGCTCTCCCTATTGGGAAGAAGAGATGCTTTATAGCCACCCCCTCCTCTTCCACTTTCTATCCCCTTCCTGGATCATTAGTCGTTTCCACTTTACCTGTATATTTCAAATATCTGTTGCTGTTGGGCCTGGAGATACCTGTTGGGGAGGGGTTGGTACTGTAGGAAGAGGCGGTGGTGCTTCTTGGAAAAGTGCTGACAAGATGGTTGTTGATGCAGGTAACTGTTGGAGAGCTCCAGGCCAAGATGTAGCCACTGTTGTGAGTTCCTTTTGGGGAGTTGCCAGCAGAAACTTTAGGGCAGGTACCTGTTGGTATGGAGACGGCACTCAGGGAGATGTTGATTGGATCTGAGCTGGAAAGGAAGAATCAGAAGAGGGAGCATTAGAAGGAGGGGAAGGATTAGGAGAATGAGCAGAGGCTGCAGAAAAGGAAGCAGCAGATTCAGATGGAGAAAGAGTATGGGAAAGGATTTGGGAAAAGACAGGGGAAGAAAGGGAAAGAACCGGAGAAGAAGATTGGAAAAAGACAGGAGAAGAGGGAGGAGGAGCAGAAGGTTCACATTCCGAGAGGGCAGGGATCGGCACTGAGAGGAAAGGTCCCAATGTAGATACTGCAGATTTAACTAACTGCTTCTAGAGCTTCAGCCTTGGCAATCTGAACTTTCAAGGCCTTTTGTAAAATTGTTTGGGCAGCTGCTCTTATAGTATTCTTGTTCTGCATGTCCTGGAGTTTTTTATGAGCTCCATCCAGCTCTGAAGCTAGTTTCTCAATGACAGTAAGTATCAAACAGCACAAACTACCTGTACCATCCCTCTTTTTAGGTGTCATCCTACGAATAATCCACTGCCTCACTCCATCAGGATCTATAGGGCATTCCCTTTTGTTCCAAGGCACAGGGCTGATGCCCTGGAAAAGCATTTTAGCCATGCAATACTACTTGTTGGTGTATGACCAGCCATGAATTCTCTTAGGAATGTCCTTTTCCTCTTTTCTCTTAGATTGTCTTCCCATTTTTGTTGAAAAATCACACATCAGACACAAATTGTCCTGGGTGGGCTCATCCACATTCTTTAGCAAGACAAAACACAGAGTTGAAAATAAAAGCTGCATTATGGTAAAGGGGCTGGTTATTGGGTGAATCTTTTATTAACAGTGGAAAAAACAACAGATTTTATATGGATACAAGTATAGATAAATCACTTTGAGATAGGATAATCTTAAAGATCATTAGCCTTTGTACTTCTAGATGCCAGTATTCAAAAATCCCTACTCTTCATTGTGCTTCATATCTACAACTTCAGGCACCAAAATTTGGGGAAAGAAAGTCTCTAATGGCAAGATTGCCTCAATTTATACTGTTTCTAGAGCAATGTTGGCTATCATCCAAGCATCATATATAATGTTAGACAACTTAGGACAAAAATGGTTATAATCCAAATGCTGTGTAATTTGCAAAAAAAACAAACAAACAAAAAACCAAAATATCTCATTTGGATATAATTCATTACAACATAGAAGCTATTTTGTCTTGTTTTTTCTGTATATCCTATTCCAAGATATTGGCTACTAGCCATATGCCATCTTCCTGCATGAAAGACTTGAGAATTTTAAAAATATTACAGTTACCTATTGGTGAGAGAGAAGATTATAAGGGTAGTTTTGGGGCATGTTGTCAAGTTTCTTGAATACTAACCTGAGAAATTTGTATACTTCAGATGACAACAAAAAACCATTTAAGACTTTTGAAATGATAAGAGTTCACAAAGTTTGAAATGATGGAGATTCAAAGTTCACAATATGACATGTGGAAGTTTTCAGCTGTGGGTAAGATAAAAAAGGTCTGCAATTTTTAAGGTACATGACAAGCCAGATGGTAAAACATCTTGTTTAATGTCATTTCCAATGACAAAAGTATCTACATCTCTGGTATGGGCTGCTGAGGAGATAGGACCCATAGCACCTACAGAGGGGCCTATAATGGAACCAGAGTTCCTGGTCTGGGAGAGTACTACTATTCTCAGGATTTACTTGATCATCAATTAGTAGATGATGATGATGGGGTATGATGAGCTCCTTCTTCATAAAGGTTGAGTAAAATGAAAGTGAAGGAAAAGATTGGAAGCAAAGATACAGTCAAAAGATAATTTATACTTGTTGTTGTTGTTTAGTTGTTTCGGTCATGTCTGAATCTTCCTGACCCCATTTGGGATTTTCTAGGCAAACATTCTGCAGTTGATTTACTATTTCCTTCTCCAGCTCATTTTACAGATGAGAAAACTGAGGCAAATAGGGTTTAGTGACTTTCCCAGGGTCACACAGTTAATAAGTGTTTACGGCCAGATTTGAACTATGAAAGAAGACTCTTCCAGATTCCTTATATTTAACTTAATCAACTAACTTAGTTTATTAAGTCACTTCAAATATATAAGTATCTCATTCCTCTATGGAAAAACATGTTGCTTGGATATATTATAGTGAATAAAAAGGAGAAACATATTGTAGTAAAAAGTCCCAGATTTAGAGTCTTATGACCTGAGTTCAAATTTTGGCTCTGACACATACTAACCTATAAGACTTTAGATAAGACATTAAATCTTTCCAAAGGAAAGAAAAGGAGACAAGCATTTATTGCCTCTACTATGTGCCAAGGTCTGAGTCCTAGGTGCTTTACAAATCTTACCTCCTATGATCCTTATAAAAACCCTTGGAAATAGGTGCTATTAATATTGCTATTTTATAGATCAAGAAACTGAGACAGAAAAAAAGTTAAATATTTTTCCCAGTGTCACACAGTTACGAAGTGTCTGAGACTGGATTGAATTAGCTACAGAGGCCCAATATTCTCTATACTATACCACATAGCTGCCTCTAGCTACCTCTCAATCTCAATTTCTTCATCTAAAATTAAGGGCTGGGACTAACTGGTATCTAAGATTTTTTCCAGCTCTAAATCTATGTTCATAAGCTCCTTCAATCAATGATCATTTTTAGCCCTGTAAATAAATGAATATAATTTTCTTCATATTCATGTACTGATGGGACAGGGGAAAGAAAACTCTGGAAATCTTGTGTTTTGAGATGAGGAATATTTTGGTTTTAATGGCATCTGCCTTTCACTGTAGCGTGACATAATTTCCAAAATTCTCATGGCTCTGTCATTTTTGCTGAAGAGCAGCTGGCCTCTCTATTGATTATGCCTGTCATAGCTTCTTAGTGTGGCCTCTGAACACCTTTCCTGCTGTCTTCCTCTTCTGGCTGGACAGCTGTCATCTGCTTAAGTTCCACTCAAATATTGCAATCACAATAAATAATGCATTCAAGATTTCAAATCTTGATTGAAGACTTGGATTAAGATTATGAATAAATTCATCAATCTGATAGAAAATAAACTCTTTTTGAGCTTTGCAACAGTTTTGGCTTTTTATATTTGTAAACCCAGTGCCAAACCAACAAAATGCAGTAAAACAAAATTTGGAATTTGAATAAAACTTGATAAAAATAGTATTTCAAACTATATAGTCACCAAAAGCATAGTTACAAAAAAATTCTCACAATTTCCTTGACATTTCCAGTATCTTCAGATTTCTGTCCCCCCCCTTTTTTTTATCATGGTACCTCCTTTTCCTTTCAGGTTGTTCCCTCTTTCTGCTATTTTCTGTTTCCAAAGCTGCTATTCACTGCTCTGATACCCCTCTGCTAATGTAGCCATCCCTGATGCTTTCTTTTCTTTTCTTTTCTTCTTCAGAGTGAGAACCAGTATGGTCAATCAGCACATTTTCAGCCATATTAATCATCCTCACAGCTTTTTTTCTGGCTAGCAAATAAATGAGAAGTTCCATGTACTATAGAACTTGGAGTTTCCCTTCTCAAATGATAGTCTTCAGATTCTTAGAAGGGTTAAGGCAACTGCATTCTATTCCCTTCTTCCTTGTCCCAGGGGGCAAGCAAGGACCTCACACATGGACACACATGATTAAGAACTCTCAGTGAGTTTCTCTGAATCAGAAGATAAATATATGGACCTTTTAAAGTTGTATCATGTCCTTTTGTCACTAGTGCCTAACCACATATATTGTCTTGAAACTTTTATAAGTCTCCCCAAAATACTGGAAACAAAGTTGGGGAAGAATACCAGTAGGCAACTTTCTCTGGCAAAGTCCTTGTCACCCTTATACAAATATTTATTAAGTAATTATTAGAAGGAAGACATTGAGATACAAAGAACAATGAAACAGTCCTTGCTTTGAGGGAGAAAGACAACAAAATTTATTAAAAGAATGAATCAGAGAAAACAGGAAAAATTATAATATTGGAAGTGACGTGGGAAAACTGGAACACTGATACATTGTTGGTGGGATTGTGAACTGATCCAACCATTCTGAAGAACAATTTGGAACTATGCCCAAAGGGCTATCAAACTGTGTGTGCCCTTTGTTCCAGCACTGTCTCTCCTGGGTCTGTATCCTAAAGAGATCATAAAAAATCAAAAAGGGAAAAGGACCCACATGTGCAAAAATGTTCATAGCAGCTTTTTTTGTAGTGGCAAGGAACTGGAAATTGAAGGAATGCCCATCAATTAGGGAATGGTTGAATAAATTATGGTATATGAATATAATGGAATATTATTGTTCTATAAGAAAGGACAAGCAGGCTTATTTCAGAAAAGCCCGGAAAGACTTTACATGTTGCCAAGTGAAGTGAATAGAACTGAGAGAACATTGTACACACAACAGCAAGATTATGTGATAATCAACTGTAATGGACTTGGCTGTTTAACAATAAGGTGATTCAAAACATTTCCCAATAGCCTTGGGAAGGAAAGTGCCATCCACATCCAGAGAGAGAACTGTGAAGACTGAATGTGAATCAAAACATAGTATTTTCATCTTTTGTTGTTTGTTGTTTGTTTGTTTTTTCTTTCTCATGTGTTTTTTCCCCTTTTATTCTTATTTTTTTGTGCAGCATAATGAATGTGGAAATATGTTTCGAAGAATTGCACATGTTTAATCTATATTGGATTCTTATTGTCTAGGAGATGGGGGAAGAAGGAGAGGGAAGGAGAAAAGTTTGGAACACAAGGTTTTACAAAGGTGAATGTTGAAAACTATCTTTGCATGTATTTGGAAAAATAAAAAGCTGTAATAAAAAAGAACCCCTCCCCTAAAAAGAATCATTTTCAAGAAAATAAAAACATTTGAGTTTTTTAAAAAATAAATTAGCCAAGCATGTACTTCATAAATGTCTCATTTGATCCTCTTAATAACCTTATATGGTATGTGTTATTATTATCCCTATTTTATAGTTAAGGAAACTGAGATAAAAAGAGGCCAAATGACTTGCTCAGGATCATATAGCTACTAAGTATGTAAAGATTTTGAACTCAGATCTTCCTAATTTCAAGTCCAGTGCTCTCTTGCTCGGAGACAAGCTAGATGACATAATAAAATGAATACTAGGCCTAAAGTTGGGAAGACCTAAGTTTGAGTTTGGTTTCAAATATGTAGGAGCTGTGTGATCTTATGCAAATCGTTCAACTTCTTCCAGCTTCAATTTTCTTATTTATGAAATATATATATATATATCCTAGAGTGACTGAGAAGATAAATTCAGTTAATATTTGCAAAACACTTTAGAAATATTAAAGTACAATATAAAGTTAGTGATTTATTTTTCTACTTAACTGTTCATTCATTTGTTCATTTATCAATCTATTAAAAAATTTAACTAAAAAAATCTTTGTGAGCACCTGAATTAAGAGCCTTCCTTCCTTCCTGAATTAACATAGTATCAAAAGAGAGGAATAGAAACAAATTGTGAGTAAGTTGTAGGTTAAAATCACAGGATTTTTGGACACTTATTGAGTGTGAAAATCAAAGAAGAGGGAACAGTCAAATACCTCAAGTCTGGATGATAGGGAGAAATTTTTTTTTTGGACTTTGACAAGATATTTTAGCAAGTAAGTTGATTTGTTAGGGATGACATAATTCAAAGACAATATGGAATAGTAAATGCAAAGTTTAGAATCAAGGAGATCTGGATTACATATCTATCTTATATTTACTAGCCGTGTGATAAAAGCAAGTCATGCAACCTCTCTGAATTTATTTTAGATATTTATGAAGAATATAAATCTCCATATTTTCTTAACCTGCCTTCAGTCCTGGATACCCATCTTCCCTCCTCCCGTTAATAGTATTTTTTTCCAAGTACATGTAAAGATAGTTTTCAGCATTCACTTTTATAAGATTTTGAGTTCCAAATTTTTCTCTCTCCTTCCCTTCCCAAAACAACAAGCAATCTGATATAGTTTATATGTGTGCAATCATATTAATCATATTTTTCACATTAGTCACACTGTAAAAGAGAAATCAGAATAAAGGGTAAAACTATGAGAAAGAAAAAACAAAAGCAAATCACCAAAAAAAATAGTATATTTTTATCTGCATTCAGACTCCATAGTCCTTTCTGTGAATGTGGATAGCATTATCTATCATGAGCCTTCTGGAATTGTCTTAGAGCAATGTGTTGCAGAGAAAAGTTGATGATCATAGTTGATCATCACACAATGTTGAGATTACAGTGTACAGTGTTCCCCTGGTTTTGCTCGTTTCACTCAATATCAGTTCATGTAAAACTTTCCAGGTTTTTCTGAAGTTCTCCTCATCATTTCATATAATACAATAGTTTTTCATTTCATTCATATACCACAACTTGTTCAGTCACTACCCAATTAATAAGCATCTCCTAAATTTTCAATTGTTTGCCACCACAAAAAAAGCTATTATTTTGATAGATATTATTTTGCACATGTTATTCCTTTTCCCTTTTTTAATTATCTTTTTGAGATACAGACCTAGTGGTTGTATTGTGCATCAAATGGTATGCACAGTTTTATAGCCCTTTGGGTGTAGTCTGGATCCCTATCCTTAAGAAAATCTGGTGGTGACAGGAGCTGAATAGTCTCAGAAGAAGTCCAGGATCAATCACCCTTAGTCCCTGTGATTTCAAAGGTGCATCAGCTCATTGTCTGAATGATGCCTGGAATTTCATTTTGAAGATCCCATCACTTCAATTGAGGCTATGAGCTAAGATGTAGATTATCTTGGGAGGAATTAACAGGTGCAAATGACTAACAATTTCAGGTGAATAAAGGCTCTAGAGACTCCAGTATCAATATAGCCTTTGTGTTTATTTTTTTTCTTTTGTGGACATCTGTAATTGTTTTTCAAGAAAAAACAAACAAACAAATAACATTGTTTCTTCAAGTCTCTCTTATGTTCTCTTCATATACATTCTAGAATATTTCAAGTCACCCACTTACAGTGTACCTAGCTTTTAATTCAATTTATTCAATCCAACAAACATTTATTAAGCATCTATTAGATGTGAGACAATTTGTAAGTGCTTGGAATACAAAGACAAAAAATGAAATAGTACTTACATTCTATTTGTCAAAGAGGAACAGTGAAATTATTTAAGGAAGACAAAAGGAAACTATATAAGTCATAGACTTTAGCTGAAGGGAATTCAGAGATTATTTAGTTCAAACGTCTATTTTAGAGATGCGCAAACTGAAGTCCAGAAAGACAAAGTATAGTTTGGGAAGATATTAGGGGTTCCAACAATATACCAATTGGGGTGGTTCACAAGTCACCTTTCCTTCCATTCTTAACATCTTGCCTGTTGATTTTTTCTGCTTTTTATTGAGATTTCTAACTGAATTTTCTTTCTTATGAGATCTTTGACAGTTTTATTCTTTCTTCCTTATATTTTCTTATCACTAACTTTCTGAGTCTTTTCATCTTGATGGTAAATACCTCAGAGAAAAGCAAGACCTAGAAGCTGCCTTAGTCTTCTTCTACTTTGAGGAATTCACTTTTCATTGGCTCAAATCCTGTCACAAGTGCTTTTGGAGAGGTCAGAATTAGTTTCAAATGGAATGTCAGTTCTTTTCCTTAAGGCAAAGTGGAGGCTCACATTCATGCCAGTACCTGCCTCGTATCCATCTGTCCTTTCATTTTGTGACTGAGATCAGCTGCAATGTCCTGCCATCACGGATAGCACATGCTTCTTTTTGCTTTTTTCTACTTCCTCTTTCATTGAAAGGGGAGGAGCAGAGTTGAAGAAGTTCTTTTTTTCCCTCTTTTAATGTCTTCTTTAGGATTAAGAAGTCCATTGCATTATTCTTCCTTGTAACACCTCCTCTACATGTCCCCATATATTTCCCAATTGCATTTGATGTATTTCTATTTTAAACTCTTGCATATATGGTGTTCAATATTCCTTTGTCTGGATCAAATAAGAATCAAGATCATCTAATATCCACTTCCCAACTATTTCTTCCATGTTTGAATTCTCTTCTCATATACCCCATTATGAAAATCAAGATCAATTTCTTTACTCTTCTTTTGTATTAATCTATTTCTTTTTCCTTCATTTTTTTTCTTAGAATCCTAATGTATAGAACAGCAAACCCTAACTCAAAATGACTACTCAGAGATATCTCAAAGTGAAGAACAGAAGCTTTATTAGCTCACAAGAAGCAGACAGTCCACTTACTGGAGTCTCAGAGAGAGGAGAGCCAATTTTTACAGAGGCTGAGAGAGAATTTAAATGGTCAAAGAGAAAACAAAAATTACAGAAACTATTTGCTCACCCATCTCCTGTTAATCTTCCTAAAATCATTGGCAAACTTGACTTTTATTCCTTTATTTATCTCTAGAATATAGGTGGGCTTTTGTGGCATTAGGGTCTTGGTTAATACCTATTTCAAAAGAAAGAAAGTCATTTCTGCTTCTAAGATTAATAATAATATAATAATAATAATAGTCATAGGAGTTAGAAGTTTCTAAAATAACTTAAGAAAAACTTGGTTTTACCTCAAGCTTTTCTCAATCAACAAATAGAAATTATCCAGTTTTGTAGATTTCTGGAATATCTCCAGGCCATTAAATAGTTAGTCACATTCTTCTCTAAGCAGTTATCTCTTAAATGTTTTCTCTTGGAAAGTCTTTGTTCTTATTCCCAGAGCCTAATGATTAAACCCTTGGTGCTGAGTCTTATTATTCTGAGAAGTCCTCAGTTTCCCATTTCACTCACTAAGAATAGAACTAATTAACCTCTAGGTCTTTTTTTTTCCTTCCTTTTTAAAAACTCCTTTAACAATATTAAAGTTCTAAAGTGATGCTTGTTGTTTCTCTTCCTGTTAGAAGGTTAATACATGATCATACAACCTTTTCCAGCTGCTCAAACACATTTACGTTTCTGACTCTCTTGATTCATGTTTTCATTTCAAAATTTTTATTCAGCTCTGATATTATCATAATTATACTGAATAGTCATCTTTTCTAAAGACTTACTTCCCCCCTTTCCCACTCCTTTAGGATGACACTGAAGTTTGCAAGATAAGTTAAAGCATTCCAGGATTACCTCTGATTTTTATTGCAATCTTCTAGGTGGTCCTAGATCCAAGATTCTGTGATTCTTATTGTGGCTACTTGAAACTTTTAATCTTCCTCTTTCCATTCTTCCCTTCCTTCTTCCCTCCTTCCCTCTCTCTCTCTTTTTTCTCTTTTCTTCTCTTTCTCCTTGCTTTCTTCCCCCATTTTTTCTTTTCCCCCTTCTTCCCTCTTTCCCTTCTTCAATCCCTTACTTTACATAGTAATCATATATTATTCTGAGAAGATAATTGTTGTCATTAAATGCTTAACCTAAACTCACTTTTCGAAAGGGGAAAAAAAACATTTTATAACTGCCTACCATCAATACATATTTTATTCAATATCTGCTATTAACCAGAAATGAAACTCTTTACCTCTACTATTTATTGTCTGTGTTACCTTGGGCAAAATCATTTTCTAACCTTTGTTATTATCATCTGTAAAATGAAAGAGTTGGATTAGATTTGCCCTTCACAGTTGACATTCCTAACTAGTTGTTGTCTAGCTTCTGCTTGAAGACTATAAGGGAGAAATTACAATGGGGTACCCCAGGGATCTCTGATTAGTCTTCTGCTACATAGTTTGTGGTTGTTTATCTATCATTTTTTTTTTTTTTTGCTGAGGAAATTGGAATTAACTGACTTGCCCAGGGTCACACAGCTAGGAAGTGATAAGTTTCTGAGACCAATTTCTGAGTTTCTCCAAATCATATAATGAGATACTTGATCCAAAGGTTATTAGAAATTTTTGTAAACTATATAGCACCATCTTCTGTTGTTCTGATCTATATCTTGCCACTGGTCTCAGATGACTCTGGAGAAGATGAAGTGATATGTATTAGACAGCAATACAATCAGATAGATTCAGAAATTGTTGAATGGTTCAACACTAAGAGTAGTTGGTTTCATGTCAACACAGCTGGAGAACTGCAATGGAGCACCCCAGGAATCTGTAGCTGGCCTCTGTTAGCTAATATTTTTATCCATGATTTGGATAAAGACATAGATGGTATGCTCATCAAATGTGCAGAAGATGCAAAGATGGGAGGAATAGTCAACACATTAGATGACAATCAGGATCTAAAAGAATCTTGACTGGGTAGAACTTATAGGGATGTGTAAAATTCTATATTTTTAAATGGGAAAAAATCAACCTCAAAAACAGAAAGTAGACGATAAATGGATTGATAGCAATTGTTCTGAAAGTTAACTTGGGGTTCTGGTAGATTGTAAGATTAATGTGACTTAAGCTCAAGATCATTCCACTTTTAGAATATTAGGAAGTTTTTCCTTACATTAAATTAAAATCTTCTGCTTTACAATTGCTACCCATTTTTCTTGGTTTTATCTTCTGGAAGTCAAAGGGAATATATCTAATCCTTTTGCTAGGGTACAGCTTCTAGGAGAAATACAGCAGTAATCTTACGGCTTCCAGATTTTAGGAGTGCTATTGTTCTAATACTCTGTTTGTCAATGATCCTAATATCTTCTGATTTTAGGAATACTATAATATAGTCCTACAAACATTGCTGATTGCCAGATAACAATCTGTTGGTCAGTGATAACAGGGTTTCTGAGAAAAATGGTGAGGTACATATCAGATTACTCCTCAGTTCTACCTCTAAGTCATAAAATTAGCATATCAATGACATGAGAAACCTGATCTCTCTGTTTTTCCCAATAAATTTATTTTCTTGCTCCTGGTTCTTTGCTAAATCCTTTTGGAATTTAGCCCACTTCAATTGGTGTTGCAATTATAATAAACTTTATCTTGGAGGCATTCCAAATAAGCTATTGTTCACTCCATCTTCCCAGACTCAAACCCCAACTAAACTAACTTTTGGGAGGTGAAAGTGTCTGTGGTTCCTGTTGAGGTTCTAGTCATACCCAGCTGGTCTAAAGATGGAGATGGGTTCAAGCCCGCAAATTTTTTTGAGACACCTCCTGACACTGATCTGCAACTCCAACCTTTTGCAGTCTCTTTTGAACCTCAATACTTCTATCAAATACTTGAACCTAGCTATCATGTCTTCTCTACTCTGGATCCTTTACCATAATGGTTACTCTTCTCCTGGGGCAGCTAGGTGGTTTTTTTTCCCATTAATTGTTTTTTTTTTTAATATATTTTTTATTATAGATTTTTATTTACAAAATATATGCATGGGTAATTTTTCAGCATTGACAGTTGCAAAACTTTTTGTTCCAATTTTTCCCCTCGTTCCCCTCACCCCTTCTCCCAGATGGCAGGTAAACCAATATATGTTAAATATGTTAAAGTATATGTTAAATACAATATATGTATATATATCCATACAGTTATTTTGGGGCAGCTAGGTGTTGCAGTCAAGAAAACTCTTATAAGTTTCAGTCCAATGCTCTAACTAGATTAGAGCCTTTTGGATCCAGTCTTTGTCATTTAATGTGTTAGCTATTCTTTCCAGCTTTATGTCCTTTGCACATTTGATGAGCATATCATCTAGGTCTTTATCCAAAGCACTGATAAGAATGTTAGAGGAGAGCCTACACATCCCTGTGGCATTCCATTAGAATCCTCTATTTGTGTTCACATGGAACCAACTACTCTTTGAGTTGAGCTTTCCAATAAGGGTTGAATCTATGTGACTGTGCTATTGTCTAATCTACATCACTCCATCTTCTCCAAATCATATAAAGGGGGGGAGGAGGATTCTGGGAAGATGGCAGAGTAAGTTGGTAAATTTCAAACTCTCCAGATTTTACCCACAAATAGAACAAATTTGTGCCTCAGGGTAAATATAGATTGATGAAAAATCAAGAAAATTTGGGGCAGAAAAGAGATTTTTCTGGTATGACCTAACAAGATCTGAAGAAAGATACCAGGCTGGACTTAATGAGTGTGAAGTGCAAAGAAGTTCCAGCTAGCTCTGCTGAAACACCAAACAAGTTTGGACTAACTAGGTGTGAATGGAGCTTCAGCAGAAACCAGAAAGATTTTCACCTCCCAGACTATCTGTATAGTTAGGTTTGAGTCTGGGAAGGAGTGAACCATAGCTGATTGGAATGCCAGGCCCTAGATGTGCTGCTGAGATGCAGCCTTGGTCAAGAAAGAAC
Source organism: Sarcophilus harrisii (assembly GCF_902635505.1). NCBI lineage: Eukaryota > Metazoa > Chordata > Mammalia > Dasyuromorphia > Dasyuridae > Sarcophilus > Sarcophilus harrisii. The sequence goes on from NC_045428.1 coordinate 291,614,935, forward strand.
CAGCACCTAATGAGTGCAGAAGCAGTGGGGCAGGGATTCTGCTGGCTGTGGGTACTTGCAGGATGATGGAGTTCTTGATTTGGGGCTCCTAGTCAGAGAGGAGAGCTGAAGGGAAACTTGAAGTACCAACTCCCCACCCCACTATTAGAAGTGCTTACATTAATAACTCTTATTATTAAAAAAAAATGAACCATGGAAGAAGAAAGAACCCCATCATTGAAACATACTATGGGAACAAGGAAGACCAGGGTTCCTTTTCAGAGAAAAACACTTTAGTAAAAAAAAAAAAAAAAAAAAAAAAAAAAGCCTTCTACCCAAAGAGTGAAATGGCTCCTTGCCCAAAAAGAATTTATAGAAGAACTCAAAAAAGAATTTAAAAATTAAATGAGGGGCAGTGAAGAAAAACTTTAAAAAAAATCCAAGAAAAACAACATTATAAAAAAAAGTTAACCAATTAGAAAAGGAAGTACAGAGTTTCAAAGATGAAAATAATTCTTTAAAAATTAGAATTGAGCAAGGGGAAGCCAGTGAAGCTACAAGAGACCAAGAAATAACAAAACATTATAAAAAATAATAAAATAAAACAGAATGTGAAACATCTCATTGGAAAAACAACAGTTCTGGAGAACAGATCAGGAAGAGAAAATATAAGAATAATTGGACTGCCAGAAGTGTGTGACCAAAAAGAGAACCTTAACACAATTTCCTTGACAGGAAATAAGTCCTGGAGTGGTAAAACATGAGGGGAAAATAGAAATAGAAAAAATCCACCAATCAGCACCTCAAAGAGATTATTTGTGGAAAATACACAAGAATATTATTGCCAAATTTCATAAATTTGAGCAAAGAGATCAAAGAGAAAATTTTGCAAGAAACAAGAAAAAAGCAATTCAAATACTCTGGAGATACAATTAGAAATGTATAAGACTTATCAGCTGCTACAATAAAAAATCACAGGTCCTGGAATCATATCTACTTGACAATCAAAAGAACTAGCCCTGAGGCCAAAAAATATCAAAACCAGCAAAATTACCTATAATTTTGGATGAGAAAAAAATGGATATTTAATGAACTTGAAGATCTTCAGGATTTTCTGTCAACCAAACCCAACCTTAACAGAAAATTTAACTTATATGTTAAGCTCTTATATGAGCCAATATCAAAGCTCAATTTTAAGGAACTCAACATGGACAAGTTTTAAACATGGGTAACTTGTTTTTTACATGGGAACTATATACTAGATGTTTAAGATTCAGATCAACAACAGAGTAGCTCAAAAGACAAGTTGACAGAGTTAAGGTAAAAATAGTAATCACATTACACAAATGAGGTGCAGAGGAAAAATAGAGGCATTAGATGGGGGAGGAAATCTAATTCTGAAAACCTACACACTTCAGGAATGGATTCAATAGGCACTACATATATACTATAAAGGGTTAGTCATTTTTCAGTCATGTATGACTATGACTCCATTTGGAGTTTTCTTTTTTTGGTAAATAATATTTTATTTTTCCAATTACAGGTAAAGATAATTTTATTAAACATTCATTTCTAATAAGATTTTGAGTTTCAATTTTTTTCTCCTCTCCATCCCATTCTCCCTCTCCACGTCAGCAAGCAATCTGATATGTTACACATGGACAATCATGTCAACATATTTCCATATTAGTTATGATGTGAAAGAAGAAACAGAACAAAACATAAAAGCCACAAAAAAACCCCCAGAAAAATGAAAATAGTAGGCTTCAAACTACATTCAGACTCCATACTATTTTTCCTTTGGATGTGGGTAGCATTTTCCACTATAGTCTTTAGGAATTACCTTGGATCAGTGTGTTACTGAGAATTCTAAGTCTATCATAATTGCACAATTACTTCTACTTATTTCACTTAATACCAGTTCATGTAAGTCTTTCCAGGTTTTTTTTTTTTTTTTAATCCACCTGCTCATCATTTGTTATATACCAATAGTATTCCATTTCATCCATATACCACAAGTTGTTCAGCCATTCTCCAATTAATGGGCATTCCCTCAATTTCTAATTCTTTGCCACCTTAAAAAGAGCTGCTGTAAATATTTTTTGATGAATGCACATTTACCTTTTCCCTTTTTTATGTTATCTTTGGGATACAGACTTACTAGTGATAATGATGAATCAAAGGGTATGCATAGTTTGATTGGCCTTTGCCCATAGTTCCAAATTGTTCTCCAGAATAATTGGATCAGTTCACAACTCTGTTAATAATGCATTCATTTCTTATTTTTCCATTTGGAGTTTTCTTGGCAAAGATGCTAAGCTGGTTTGTCATTTCCTTTTCCAGATCATTTTATAGATGAAGAAATTGAGGCAACCAGGATTAAATGACTTGGCAAAAATCACACACCTAATATATGCTTGAGACTGGATTTGATCTCATGCAAATGTATCTTCCTAATTCCAAGCCCAGTGTTCTATTCACTGTGCCATCTAGGTGCTCCACATAGTCATATTATTGTGCTTTCTCTTTATTTATGAAATTATGCCATTGAATATTCATAAAACTAAGTGTGATCCCTCTCTACAAGTTTGTGTGTTGTGAGACATTGATAACAAAGCCCTATACCCACTCAGATTTAGTGTTTAAAAAAAAAAAAGTTAAGGCTTCAGAATGCTTTCTTTCCTCCACGTAAAATCACTAAGTTAAAGGGCTTAACTTTCATTTTATTAAAAAAAAATTGTTTCACTTTCTTATGAATCTTGAAATGCTCATAAAACCCAGACTTTACATTTAGAAGTGTTATTTTTTAAACATAAAGATCCACCCTTTAAAATATTGCTACAATCAGAAAAATGACAGATAAAATGGCATCTCAGTAGTCTAAAATGGAAGACCAATTATGAACTTTTAAAAAAAGTCTACTCAGGAACTAAGAGAATAGCTATACAAATGGAAAAAAGGGATGAAATAATAGAAATGCTAAAGTAAAAACAGTAAAATTTGGCAACTGATTGAATATGTAGGGTGAGGGAAAATGAACAGTTAAGTAAAATGTTGAAATTATAAATCTGAGAAACTGGAAGGATAACAGTGCTTTACCAGAAATTGAGAAGGTTGGAGAAGGGAGGATTTGGGAGAATTTAATAAGCTAAATTTTAGATAAATTAAATTTAATATTTAATATTACTATCGAAAATGTTCAATAGGCAATTGTTGACTTGGGACAATTTAGACACTGGGACTGAATATATTGATCCAAGATTAAGATAGGTAAGGAAAGATAAATAGAAAAATTAATTATTATTATTTAGTCATGTTCTACTCTTCATGACCTTATTTGGAATTTTCTTGGCAAAGTTACTGGAGTGCTTAGCCATTTCCTTCTCTGGCTAATCTTTTTTTCACAGATGAGGAAATTGAGGCAAATAGGATTAAGCACAGGGTCACAAAGCTACTAAGTGTCTGATGATGGATTTAAACTCAAGAAGATGAATCTTCCTGACTTCAGGCCCAGCATTCTATCTATTGCACATAGAACAATGAAAAGTTTAAGCAAATTGATACAGTGAATTCATAACTGAATTAAATAGGTGTCATATATGGGCTACTACTGGAATGCTTAAAGGAAGGTGGGTGTGGCTGCAGGGTTATGAAGACAAAGGAAAAGATTTGGTGGAGTTGTCAAATGATTAAGAAGAGATAATTAGCTGGGGAGAACTTTTAAGAAGGTGTCTAGGGTTGATCTATAAAAACCCAGGAGTACTTTCAAGAAATAAAGCTGAAAATCTCACCCATTATGGAGAGTTAAATTATGCAGTGACTTTCCTGGAGTGTAAGATATTTTTGTTTCTGCCACCTGTGAGTGACTTTTATCTGCATTTCAAGAATAGGCTAATCTCACTCCTGGAGGAGGATTTAAAAGGACTATAATATATTCAGAAATAGATGTAACACGTTTAACATGTATTGGATTACTTGCCATCTAGGGGAGGAGATAGAGGGAAAGGAGGGAAACAATTTGTAATACAAGGTTTTGCAAGAGTGAATGTTGAAAATTATCCATGCATATGTTTTGAAAATAAAAAAGCTTTAATTAAAAAAAATGATAAAAAAAAATAGATGCAAGTCTTCAAAAGGAAAAAAAAAAAAAAAAAAAAAGGAGGCTCCTAAGATAGGGTTGAGGAGAAAAGCTTTGTTAGGATGATGGAAAATGGAGTGTCACATAAAAGAAGAAGGTAATGAAAAGGTCACCTGTACAATTAAAGTTAAGATACAGATTTGAGACTCTGAGGAAGAAAGATTTAGATGCTTTAAGGAAAAATAAATTTTTTTCTTGCCCTCTCAGGACAGATATAAGGGCCAGGGCCACAGAGAAGAAGAAAAGAACAGGAGTACTGGCAATTCCTTGCCCAGGGATACTGAAGTAGTTATTTGTTAACCTTAATAACAATAGAAAACTTTGTCTTCTATGATGCAACAGAAAACTTCTCAAAATAACTACTTACTTCTGGTGTTCCCCAAAACATTGCCAAATATTATGAAATCTGATGTAAGAAACCGAAGACTCTAAGTACAAAGTATGTATTTTCTTCACCATTTCCCACTGAAGGTAAGAGAAAGTGTGGAAGAGGAAATTTAATCTGGGAAGTGAAGAGCCAGTTAAGAAAGTGGTATCTGAGAATGGGATTTGGATTTTTAGAAGAGAAAAAGGAAATGGGCATTTATTAAGCACTGTTCTAAGTGCTTTATAAATATTTATTTTATTTGATTTTTTTCACAATCTTCAGAAATAAGTACTATTGTTATCCCTATTTTACAGTTGAGGAAACTGAGGCTAAGTAATTTGTCTTAGGTTCTTACATCTAAGAACTATCTAGATTTGGATTTGAACTCAATTCTTCCCCACTGAGTCCAGTATATTTTAATCACAGTGATATCTAAAGACTTATAATATAATACAAACTTAACAAATTCCTGGCCAGAGATGAAGTATACTTTAAAAAGATTGGCAAATCCCTTTGTCACTTTGAAAACCTTAGAGATGACAAGATGCCAAGGATTATTTCTCATGGTCCATTGTTCCTTTCCCCCAGCTTTGTCCATGATCAGCTGAGGAGTCCTTAAACCCATCAGTTAGATAGATTTTTTTAGAAAGCCAGAAACTGCAAAACCACTAAAAACATTATTTTTTTATAAGTCAATAGCATCTTTAAGTTCACAGAACCAAGCTATTAAAACCTATCATACCAAGAAGTTCATGCAGATTTATACCAATAGCTCACATTATGAGCTCTGAATGATTTGTAAAACCTGAATTTCAGTAGACAATAAGTAATTGCTTTAAAGTTCAAGAATTTCCTAAGTTGGAGTCTGTGATTTTTAAAATATTTGATAATATTAGTGTTGTGCCACAATTCTCTTTTATTGTCCTGACTCAGTTTCCCTAATTGTCCTGACTCAGTTTCCCTAAATTGATTCTGCCTCAGTTTCCCCAATTGTTCTGTCTCAGTTTCCCTAAATTGTTCTGCCCCAATCCCCTTAATTGTAACCGCCTCCCTCTGGTTCATGAAGACTGATATAACTCAGGGCGCTCTAAAGTTATCAATTGTCAATGTGTAAACTCAGAAAGGGGAACTCTAGACATTGGAGTTCAACATATTCTTAACTCCTAGTTTGTTAGAATTTATGGTCCTACCCTCCAACCTGTCAGAACCAGATTTATGGTTCCTGCCTGGAGATTTCTACTCACCAGAGATTGGACTCCACTCCCCTGCCTTTGTTTAGCTACTGTGTATAAATATGTCATTGAGAACTCGAATTGACTGCTGGATGCAGGCTGGATGCTGGCTAGATGCTGGCTGGAGGCTGGATTCTTGGAGGCCATAGCCTCATTCAGCCCTGGGACCAAACCATGGATCATAATTTGGTCCCAGTATATCTCTCCCATTTAATAAATTATTAAATGCTCCCTAATCTCTATCTTGCCTCAGTTTCTCTGGAGTTACAATAGTATTTTGATATTTCAATATAATTTATTTCCTTTGTATTCCTATGTACTTTATTTTATCATTTAAAAACATTCGCCTGAAAAGGGATCCATAGGTTTCACTAGACTGGACATGAGACAAAAAAATATTAAGAACCTTTCTTTAAACATCAGATTACAAAAATAGCGAGTTAACAAAGGCAATAAAAGCTTATTTTAAAAAATTGAGTTGAATTTTAAATTTGATTTCCAAGGAGGAGTATAGTTTTGGAATGAAATCTGGGATGGGCCCAAAAGTCAGTGGCAATCAGCCCTGTGCTTCTGCAATGGTGGACAATGGAGGAAAGTGTTTTTTTTCCTCCTATACCAGATGGGCAATAGATACAAAAGGCTCTCTAGAGATTTACACACTCCTCTCTTCAACATTGTCTCCCTCCCATATCTTTCCTTCTGCCCCAGTCCCAGATCTATTGTCCTTCTTTAGACCACAGCCTGCCTCTTATTTTCATCCCTTCTCCCAAGGGGAGGGGAAAGAATTATGCGGGAGGAGAGATGGGTAGTGCAGGCTTGAGTGACTCTGGCAGAAGTGGGTTGGTTCCTCATAGGGCTCTTAGCAACGCCCCTGGTTTGACCCTCCTCATACATGAGAAAATCAAATCAGTGCATCCTTCTCCAGATCACCATGCAGCATCAGCACCACAGCATCCAGTCATTTTCCTGCTCTGTCTGTTAATTACCAACTCCTTTAGATTCCATGATTTCAGGCTTCCTAAAGAGCAACTGAGCAGGGGGAAAACATCACCAAATTTCCCCTGCTGGCTGGCTTCGATTCAAATTTCGCTGAGCTTCCATGTACAGTATCTCTCTCTCTCTCTCTCTCTCTCTCTCTCTCTCTCTCTCTCTCTCTCTCTCTCTCTCTCTCTCTCTCTGTCTCTCTCTTTCCCTCCTTCCTTACACCCTTTCCCATCTATTCCCACCCCCACCCCCACCCCCCGACAAAGTGGGGATGCTCAGGGATCCTGCTTCCCTTTTCCGACTTGCTGGGTATTGAGTTTAAAGCTCCATCCGAATACTGATGCATTTTCCTTTCCTGGATCCAAGAGAAGCTCTGCTCACTGTCTCCATTTAAAGTGCACCCCTATTCCCCTCCCCCTCCTTTAACCTTCCTCCCCTGTTTCTCCGCTCTCCTGCTGTTACTGTCCCTGCAGCTGCTCTGAGACTCCTTACCTTTTCTTCCTGGCCCTTTAAACCAAAGCTACCGCTGTATTTGGTCTGGGATTTGGGGAGGCAGCTGCTGCTATTGTTTGAATGACGGCTGTGTTATCTCTTCTCTTCCAGAGATGGCTAACAGGGGACCGAGCTATGGTTTAAGCCGGGAGGTGCAGGAAAAGATCGAACAGAAGTATGATCAGGATTTGGAGAATAGATTAGTGGACTGGATTATTCTGCAATGTGGAGAAGACATAGAGCACCCAGCCCCTGGCCGGACCAATTTTCAGAACTGGTTAATGGATGGAACGGTAAGTATGGATTGATTTAGCATACTAGGAACGAATCTCCCCTCTTTCCTCTATTGAGAGGCGGCTAAGTTGTGTTGCTAGGCTGGCTCTATCATTCGGGAATTAACAATTTCTTGGTCTTTTCAAAGTCTATAGTGGCCCACCCTTTTTAGCTAGATTTCTGGGCTTTCCATACCTCCCAAGTATTTCTGATGGCTTTAGAGAACATTTCAGGCAATTCAAACCTACTCATCCTCTCTTAAAAGAGACAATAATTCCTTTTCACCTTCATTGTGTTATTGTTGTTGTTTCATCCTCTGCCACCAGCAGCCACCCATGGTGCATTAACTTATTTCAGAATCTGGTTGTTTTTGTTTGCTTTGTTTTCTTTTGTTTTTGTTTTTCTGCAAGTGAATGAGTTCCCTCTTGTGTTGTGGTGGTCCTATTGCTTTGTTAAGGAGACCCAGGGCTGAAGCTAGCGTGAAACCCAAAGAGGTCATTATTTAGTGATTGTTTTCCAACCAGATCCTTTCAGGGAGATAGACCACTGTCTACATGAGCTTGTGACTCAAGCCCTACTAGCCTTGCCCTGATGCTGTGATTTACTGTTACATAATATTTAACATATAATTTCACTTTATTTTCTTGGTTTGGAATTTTTTTAGGTACCCCTCCCCTCCGCCCTGTGTGTATGTGTAATTGTGGAGGAGTGTTGAGTAGGATTTTCTAATTCAGTTCTTTGTCATGGCAATAGCATGTGCTTGATTAATCACTGAGCTTGATTTCAATATTTGGATAGAAATAATAATTAAAAAATAAATCAACGAATAAGTAAATAGATAGATGCTACTGAAATAACTTCTCTGAAGCAGCCATCCCCAGTAATTAGTTGCTTATCAACATTATCTAATGAAATTTGGATCCTAGTTTCCCCAATTGTAAACAGACTTTTGTGTCCAGAGAAGTTAAGTGGTTGGTTTGTGATTGCACAGCAAATTGTTTGCTGCATAGGAAAAAAGATCTTGGATCATTTCATTTTCTCATGTAAACTGCCACACCTTTCCCTGTTCCAGTGATATTGCTTATTGTATAAATTGTCATGGATTAGGATTTGCTTTTTCTTTTGACTGTTACTTTGTGACCTGTAACTAACAATATTAGACAGACTCTTCCATCTCTCTATCCTTTTTCAGGTGCTGTGCAAGTTGATAAATAGTTTACATCCATCAGGACAAGAGCCAATCCCAAAGATCTCAGAGTCAAAAATGGCTTTCAAACAGATGGAGCAGATCTCTCAATTTTTAAAGGCTGCTGAAATATATGGAGTCAGGACCACAGATATTTTTCAGACTGTAGATCTATGGGAAGGTAAACAACTGAAGTGTTTGTGGGTAAACAGCTGATGTATATATTAACAAAAGAAGTATTTTTCCTCTCTGTTCTCTCTTCTTTCCTTCTTTTCTCTCTCTCTCCTCCTTTTCTTTCTTCCTCTCTCTCTTCCTTCCTTCCCTTCTTCCTTACTTCTTTCCTTCCCTCCTTCCTTCTTTCTCTTCTTCCTTCTCCCTTGTCTTTCTTTTTCCAGCTTAACATTTCCACTCTCCTCTGTGTCTCTGTGTTTCTCACCATTTTTCACTTTGATTCCTTCCTCTACCCAGAGAAATCTTCTAGTTCCATTATCCCAATTGTCTGCCAGTTTTCTGTTATTATAATGCTATGTCAGTGGTGTGTTTTAGATCTCTTTTGTGGTAGATGTCTCACATTGAGTATATCCTGGAACCTTTTCAATTTGACAAGTAACTAAAAGACATCATTTGAAAGAAAAATGTACACTAAATATATTTTATTTCTCTTACCTCACCCACAACATACTTTTCCCAAACAAACATCAGCTAATAGAAAAGTGGTATGGTAAAGGTGATTGACCTGTATAATGATACAATAATGCAATTAATACAAAAATGAAATTTTTATTTTGTCATAAAATCTGGGAAGTGAATAATTACCCTAAATTGTAGTTACTAGTTACTTAGGTGTTCACTACATCTTCCACGGACATATCTGGTTTGCTGCTTATGATTCCTATAAAGCCTGCTTGAATCATTGAGATAGACAGTGGCTACTGAATCAACTGTTCTTTCATCTGTTTATTGTTATTGGCTGTTTCAAAAGGCCTAATAGAACAAATCAATGATGCTGTGATCCAAATGGGTTGTTCTCACATAGAGCTAACTGATGATAACAGTATTTTCTCTCCATTAGACCTAATAGTATTTTAAAATATATTGAGTGTTAATGCTAAAAGAGTTAGCCTTTCAGTTAATGCCATCTTAGATTGAACTAGTACTAGTACTTTCCTGCTAAGAAATCTAACTCATGAAAAATGATTATTACCACCTTGGCAATACCCCTATGAAAAGAGAGACAGAAGCAACATCCTTCCTGGAAAAAAAAAAGAGCAGCTGAGATTCAAAGTATGGCAGAATCATAATAGAAACTGAGAGTTTCAAGGGATAATGATTTATAGATGGAAGAGACCTTAGAGATCATCAAGCCCAACCTCTTCATTTTGCTAATAAGGAAATGAGGCCCATTAAGTGTCTTGTCCAAAGTCACACAGGAAACAAGTGACAACTACAGGATTTGAATCAGATCCTCTAATTCCAAAGTAAGTACTTCCATTGTGCTACAGTGGAAAAGAAGGGACCTTTGAGGCTATCAAGGACTCCCAATATCTGTTCACTTATTACCCAAATTTAAAGCACAGATGATAACATTACAGATTAGGAAATAAAGAAACTTAAAGATTATCTACTCTAATTTTATGATGAGAAAATTGAAAATTTAAGTCGCATTTTTAAGTGATTTGGAGCATCAGAGGTTAGATTTAAACCCAAGCTCTTTGATTCCGAGGCAATGCTCATTCACAAATTCCCTGGACTATGATCTATTTTAACACAAAGTTACCATGTAAAGTCAGGCCCTAGATATATGTTTGGGGATTCCATTAATAATAATTATAATGAAGAAGATGATGATGATATCATGTAGTCATTATGTGTTTCATTCTTTGCCTGAATGCTCAGTTTTCTTTAGCTACTAAAAAACTGCTATCAAAGTTAACTATTTTAGATAGAAGGCATCAGTATTGTACTGATACTGTATAGAATACTGTACAGGATAGAATGAGCTATCATGGGGCTTTGTTTTTTTAATGGGAAAATGACATAAATTAAGGCACAGAGAGTGCAGGAAAGGGAACTTGAAGGGAGGATGAATGGTGGTCTATAAAGACTGTGTTTATGTGTTATTTATTGTAACTTTAAGAACCTAAAAAAAGGAATGTCTTCCTAGTTTTGTCAAATTCCGTTAAAGGCTTTTCAAATTGCAGGTTCTCATTAAATATTTGTTGTTGGCATGTTTGATGACATATTGAAAAAAATGTATAATCACCATACTCTATCCAATCATATTCTATCATGGAGGAAAAGGGGATAGCTTAGGTACTATAATTAGCATCCCCTAAATGCAGAGTGATCCAAAAGTCTTGGTGTTTAAAATTTAAAGTTTAAAATTTTGAGAAAGGTGTTTAAAGTTTAAAACTTAAAAAACTTAAAAGATCTTGAGGAAGATCTAGAGTGAGGTTTCTAGCACATTGGATAGTACTCCTTTGAAAAATCTACTGAAAAAGGATTAAAATTACAAAGAGTAAGAGACCATCAAGGAATTATGATCTGCAATGATGGAGGAAATAGTCACATTAATGAGATCATGTATTAATTAAAGTTTTTTTTCTTTCTTTTTTTTTAAGTACTTTAGCAACTAGGCAGTGCAGTAGATTGAGCACGAGTTAAGCTCTTGTTTTAGATACTTAAAAAAAGTTGGACATGGCTGAAACAGCTGAACAGCTCTAAGAATTAGAACTGAAAGAGACCTCAGAGACCATTTATTTCACCCCACTCATTTTATATATGAGGATACAGAGGCCTAGAGAGCCAAGATTTGAACCCAGGATCTTTGTCTCCAAATCTCCCAGGACTTCTATTGCATCATGCTGCTTCCTTGATTGATTTGTACTATTGCTTCCATCCTTTAATGCATGGAACCAAGGAAAGTAGACTAGTTCTCTCTTCCTGCACTTCTATCCTTGTGATACGATTGAAGTCTTTCTTAAGGTGGGTAGAGCTAATGGGATTTATGAATGTGATCTAGAACTCAGTTTAGCAAACATTACAGTAGCAGTAAAGGAGAGAAAGGTGGAGCCAGAGAAGTCCAGAATATAGAACTGCAGCCCTTTCTGTTCCTAAAATCTTTTTTTTTGCTTGTTTAGTTATATCCAATTTCTCATGACCCCATTTGAGGTTTTCTTGGCAAAGATGCTGGAGTGGTTTGCCATTTCCTTTTCTAGCTCATTTTACTGATGAGGCAAACAGAGTTAAATGCATTGTTCAGAGTCACATAGTTAATGAATGTCTGAGGCTGGGTTTGAACTCAGTTCTTCCCGACTCTATGACCAATATTCTATCCATTGCAACAATATTATTTTCCTATGTGAAATGCTTTTTCAAAGCCATTTAAATGTCAGGAGTTATTATTTGAACTATGGTTTCTCAGTGCTGGGTAAGGATAACTGAAGCTCAGAAGGTTTATGGATGTCATCCCCTACAGCTCAAGCCAGCTTATGCCATTGACAGGAAGAAGGGGGGCTCTGGCGAGAGGAGAGAACCATCAGGGAGTGAAGCAGAGGAGACAGAATGGAACCTCAGATGAAATGCCCAGAGAGCAGTGAGTAAAAGGAGAGAGATGACTCAGAGTTAGCACAACAGTGACAGATGAAGCCCAGGAAGCAGGAGCAGGAGCTGAGCCAGACATCATGAGGAGGCATCTGCTTAGAAGAGCAGCTAAACAGGTGGAGGAGAATCACTGAGGTGTAAAAGCTCTCAGTTTAGAGAGAGAATGGCAGGACAGGATTACGTGTATGTGTGTGTGTGTGGGGGGAGGTATGTGTACAGTGACAATATCAGTTATAGACCAGCCCTATCAAACTTTGGCTCACAAATCTCCTGGCTTGTCTTCAGACTCTTCAGTGGTTTCAATGCTAACCCCAGCATATAACCCCAGGCAAGTTGTTTATCACTATTTGTCTGGGTTCATCTTCTGTAAAATGGGGACACATTTGAGAAGAAAATAACAAGGTATTCTGGTATCTTTGCCAAGAAAACTTCATGGATAATTTCATGAAGTTGGACATAACTGAAAGACTGGGCAACATTGCCATGTATCTGTCCTCTGGACATTTCATTTCTCACTTACATTTGTCTTTGATGTCTGCTTCTCTGTACCTCCCTCTGGTCCAGAGGCCCCAGCAAACCTGTAGGCATCCACTAGTCTCAGGTGATGCTCTTATGCCACGTATTCACGGAAACTCAAGGGGAAAGACTGGCCAAATGCATACTCATTTTGAGGTTTCAATTATTCAAGCAGAATGGAACTCCAGAGGCATCAGGATTCAATAACTTGAAACCCTCTTTTGACAGAGAAGCTGGAAAGGCATAGTTTTAAAAGCCCTGGCCTTGGAGTTAGAATAATGGTAATAACAATAATAGCATTTATATAGTACCTACTATGTATCCAGTGTTCTGCTAAGTGCTTTACAAATATTCTTTCATTTGATCCTCACAATAAATTTAGGAGACAGATGCTATTACTATCTACTTTTTACAGATGAAGAAATTGAGACAACAAGAAAATGTAAGCTTTAGTTTTGAGTCCAATACTTGTTAGATGTGTGACTTTAACTTATTTTAAAATATCAGTTTCTGGATTTATCAAATTGACTTGAGCTGTGCCCTATTCTACAGGCTTATTGTAAGGAAAGTGTTTTGTAAAGTTTAAAGTACTATATAATTTGTGGTATTATATTATTGTAGCATCACCATTTCTATTATATTTGTAATGAACTCTGAAATAATCAAAAAGGACCACTGTTTCTTTTTTAAAATTTCAATAGTATTTTATTTTCTAAATACATATAAAGATAGTTTTCAACATTTGTTTCTGTAAGACTTTGTGTTGCAAACATTTATTCCTCCCTCATTTACTTCTCCCCTCCCCAAGACAGGAAGTCATCTGATATTAGGTAAATATATGCAATTCGTTTAAACATATTTTCCTATCTGTCGTGTTGACAAGAAAATCAGAGCAAAGGTGAAAAAACTTGAGGAAGAAACAAACAAACAAACAAACAAAAAGTAAAAATATTATGCTTCAATCCTTATTCAGTCCCCATAGTTCTATCTCTGGATGCAGGTAGCATTTTCCATCCCCAAAAGGACCACTGTTTCTAAAAAGATCCCCAGTGTTCTCTGAATGGTGCAGAATGGTGCATAAGGTTTCAATTTGTAAAATTTAGATCAATGAGAATGAAGCATTGAAAACAAACTAAGTGTTCCCTCCCTCCCCGCCCAGTATTAGGGGAAGAGGGGCTCAGAACAGTATAGACAGATGATGGATCATAATATCTAAAATATCATTTAAAATATTTTTATTGCTAGTGTTTGTTTTTATTACTTTTATTTCCAAATAGATCTCTCTGTCTTCTCTGCCCAACAAGTCATTCCTTGTAACAAAAAGAAAAAAAATATAAAAGAAAAATAGAAAGTGAAAAAAAGCCAAAGCAGTTCTAGAAAACTTACTAATATATTTGATGATATATCCAATCGTCCACATCTTTAGAAATAGGGGTGAGGGCACATTTTCTCTCTTTTTTTCTTTTGGATGTTTTTGTCATTATAATTATACCACACTTGGGGTGTTTGCTATTCTCTCTGTTTGCTTTGTTGTAGGCGTTATATATATTGTTTTCCTGGTTGTGCTTGTTTGACTTTGCTGTCTGTTCACATAATTCTTCCCATACTTCTCTGTATTCTTTATATTCATCCTTTCCTATAAGACAGCATTATTCCATTATATTCCTATATCACAATTTGTATTGTATGGGAATATTGTTAAATCTTTTCCTTGTGTCAGTAGCTAGAGCATGATAGCCATGAATTGGCTAGTTGGTTGTCCAAAGTTTTGACATGGAAAAGTCAAAGATTTTGATCCTAGCCTTTTACAAAGTTAGGGTTAGGTTAAATGAGCATTATCTTTGAATAACAGTTTCCTGAATCATGGGAATCTGATTTAGAATAGGAAAGGGTCTCAGAGGTCATCTACTACAATATTTTATCATATAGAGAAGGAAACATCAATAAAAAGTCACCCAGGTACTAAGTAGAAGAGCTGGAATTTGAATCCAAGTCTTCTCAACTTAAATGCATTGCTTTTTTCATGGAATAGTACTGCTTGTCTATTTGGGGAGGTAGGGTACTAACCCAGTTCTTGCTGACTCTCTGGCTCTTGAAGACAGTCACTTGTTTGACCAAGGCAAATGCTGTGTGGTGGATTTTATCTTCCTCCTCCTCTTCATCATTAGGTGAATCAAGGAAGACATCCCAATCAAATGTGCTTAGCTAGGAGAGAGATGAGTGGTACAAAATCATAGGAAAAAAAACCAGTATGTAGGCAATTTAACCTATCTTTTTTTCCAGTTGATAGAAGGAGTAGGATGGAGAATAAAAACGTAGAAAGTTTCTCAAATTGCATCTATTAACAAATAGCCTGCATCAAGTAAAATCCTGTGGAAATCAACATTTAATTGTCTTGCTGGCTTTCTAGTTTTCTTTAGAGCAGGCCTTAGCCTATACCTGTTCCCTGTAATAAATAAATATGTCCTTTCCAATAGATTCTGTGGGAGGTAGGGCAATGAAACAGCCAGAGAACTCACATGGAAATAAGGAAGACTTGAACCTAGGTCTTTTATTAAAGCAGTCATTACTCTAAGACATATAAATAAACTTCAAAGAAGTTACAGTTGTGTTGCTAGAGGGTATATTACTAATAAAACCATAGGTCCTTATAGGTATATATTGGTTTCTGGGGACAGAAAGTTAAAAATGACAGGTCTTGTTTTTTATGTCTTTTATTGAGAGTGAAGGGCATGTTACAAGTAAAATTAAAATACCAGTAAGTATGTAGAAACAAAATGAACTGAGAGATGTTATAGGGTGGAGTTCTTATAATTAGGGATATGAAGAAAGAATTGATGCAGGAGGTAGCATCTGATCTGAATTTTGGAGGAAAAGGAGGATTTTAGCAGGAAGAAATATGGAGAGAATTTTATTTCAGGCAGAGAAGAAGTTAGGGGAAAATGTATGGAGGTAGGAGAAGGCAGGATGAATCATCTGATGACTAGTAATACAGTTTGATTCAATTTATAAGGTATGTCAGTTGAAGACTGTTTTATCTTAAAGGCAAAAGGGAGTATTGAGTAGGAGAGTGTCTCAGTCTTAGTGTCTCAGGAAGATTATTTTTTTAAATAAAGAATGAATTGGAAAAGGGAAAGATTGAGGAGAGGCCAATAAGGACTTTATTTGTAGTAGCTAATGTGAGAGGTGACAGGGGTCTAACCTAAAGTGGCAACCATATGGGGGAGAAGAGAACGAAGGAGAGAGACATCCAAATAGATTGAAATATGATTAGAAATAAGGGTGGGAGCCAGATTTTAACAGGTGGGGGGATCAAATGCCAGACTGATACATTTGTATTTTATTCTGATGAGATATACTGAAAGTTCTCCTCCCCCACCCCATCCATTATGTTCTACCATATCATAACTAACAGGGTGAAACTGTGGACCATTATCCTTTTCTTCTTTCTGTGATAAATTGCTGTAACCATATCCTCATCCCATTATGAAGTCGTGGAGAAAAAATGGTCCCCTCGATACTCTGTAGTCTGCTTTTAGAGCCCTGATTCTCATAGCATCTGGTCCCCTCTCCAGTTGTATAGCTGTTGCTGGTGCTTCCCCAAGGTGGTGATATTGGTAACAGTGGCTCTCTTTACAGAGGGAAAATCATTCCCTCTTTACATTTAGACAAAAGCTCCAGCAGAGGCATCTTCCTGGTCCCATGGAGTCAGTCCTGAGTGACGGACTCCAGTTTTGTTTTCAGGAGTTAGTCAGTTTGTCTGAGTTATGTCCTTCCTTCTGCAGGAAGCTTTTCCTATCCCTCAAATGCTAAGATCTTCCCTTTTCATATTTCCTTCCACCCACTCCCTTTTTCTTTCTTTTTTGTACTTGTTGTTTATATTTTGTTTCCCCGATTAGAATACTAGCACTCCAAGGATAAGCATTGTTATTTGCCCTTCTTCTTATCTCCAGTATTGAGCACAGTACCTAGCACATTGTGTATGCTTAATAAAGAAATGCTTATTGATTAACTGTATTGGTAAAAAATTTTATACAGGTTAAGGAGGAATTTATTAGAATATAACATGGATGACAATCATGAACTGATTATACATAATAACTCTCTGAACTAGGTTAGAGTAGTTCTTGTTATTGTTCAATGGTTTTGAATGATTTTTCTTTGTGATTCCATTTGAGATTTCCTTGGCAAAGATACTAGAGTGGTTTGCTATTTTCTTTTTCTGCTCATGTTACAGATGAAGAAACTGAGGTAAACAGGGTTAAGTGGCTTGCCCAGGGTCACAGTTAATAACTATGCTTGAGGCAGGTTTAGAATTTAGTTGTTTTTGATTCTAGGTCTGGCACTATTACACCAGGGTTTGTCAGTTAGTAACTCTCCCTGGATGTGACATAGAGTGAGGGTTCTTCAATTCAAGGGGGCTTCCCAATGCCAAAGTTTTCCTAGTCTTAGGAAGCCTTGAGACATTTCTGAGATCCCTCTCCCACTCCCCAAACCTGAACTAAGTCTCTGAAGTAACCTTGGAATCTTTGATTTTTGAAGAGTAGAACAATTGCTCAAGTTTCCAGTAGCTACAAGAAGGATATAAAAAATATTTGGTCAGTAACCAATTTTATAAAAAATAATCAATTATATTTCCTGTATGCATTTGCCTTTTATGTTGAAGGGGAAGTTCAAGAAGCTTTATTAAAAAAAATCAAAATCACAGATTGAGGGGACTGATAATTTGAGAATCCTTGGAATAAAAGATAAAAAGTGCAGTGGTGCTGGGAAGTGGATGGAGAGTACCATACCTTGAGGCTTTCTGGGACATGAGTGATAAGCAGAAACAATTCTTTGGGATGAGGAGAGGATAAACTAAAAGGAAAAACTTCATGTGTAATTCACAGAAGAGTTTCGAATGTGGTTCTTAAGTCTCGGCACAGATGGCTTTGTCTCTTCCTCATCTTGTCATTTCCACCCTCACTCTATTCATGAAAATATGGCTAAAGTTGGGTGGTGGTAGGAGTGGTAGGAAAGCTTAGATATGCTCCCATGTTTATCCCCAGGCTGTGGGGGAGGAAGCAAGAATTACCACGTGATTCCTTCCTGGGCAGCAGTGATAGCACTTAACTCCAGTGGCAGCTGAGCTGTGATTACATGGAGGAGGAAGCCTTTCAGTTTGTGAAGTATTTTAGGTTTTTGCCTGGGAGATATTTTCCAAGTTACATTAGGCATTGAAATTAGCTATTTCGTTTTAAACCTTTTGACCAACAGAAAGACTGAGGAAGGCTTTCTGCTCCATGTAGCCATAACAATAGTTCATCTTTATATAGACTATTATGGTTAGAAAATACTTTGATCTCAATACCTTTCCTCTCTTGAGATGAGAAGTACAAGTGTTCATATCATTTTTACCAATGGAAAAGAATCAACGTGTTGTAGTGGGAATCGTGCTAAAAATGTCAACAGAAAGACCTTAGGTTTAAATTGAGACTGACATTTTCTGGCTATGTGACCCAGCTCAAATCATCTGATTTCTTTGTGCCTCTGGCAATTCTCTGGTACTTATAGACTAAAATCAGAGACAGGTTTAGATTACACAAATCAAAAAGCAGGAATCTTTTCCTTCATTTGGATGAGAAACTGAAATTCACCAAGTTTGCAACACTAAGAAAAAAAAAGTTGGAATCAGGATTTAAACACTGCTCTCTTCTACAAGAAGTTCACCATCCTTTTTTCCCCTTAAAAGTGTTTTAGATGTCATTTTTGCCTCATTGTCATTTTCCAATAACCACTTTTCAGTAACAAAGGAAACAAAAAGGAAACATATACCCACCATATCTGAGAAATTATAAAATATTCTGTATCCGTAATCACTATGTTTTGAGGGAAGGAGGGAATATTTGTCATAACTAGTCTTGTGGAATCAGGATTTTTCATTGTACCAATCTAATTTCTGGTGGCTTTTAGTATTCTTTTCCTTTCCATTATTAAGTCCATTGTGTTTATTGATTTCTTGCTTCTGGTTCTGGTTGTTTCCCCTCAGAATCATTTAAAATGACAACTAACTTTTCCCAAGTTTCTTTAAACTCATATTGTTCTGAATAGTACAGCAAAATACCATTATATTCAGTATTATGACTGATGCAGCCATTTTCCAATTAATGGATACCTATTTTGTTCTTAGTTTTTTGTTAGTACAAAAACTTCTGTTATGAATATTTTGATCTATATGGAATTGTTTTCTTTCTTTTTTGATTTCCTGTTGTATTTGCTCAGTTTTGGGGATGAAGTACAAATAGACTTTAGTCATTTTTGTCATATATTATAAATAGTCTTCCAAGATAGTCACATCAATTCATAGGTTCAGCATGTCTAATTTCTCAGATCCTAAAATTTATCATTTCCTTTAAAAATAATCTTTAAAATTAGATTTGCAGGGCTGGTATGTGGAGGAGCAATTGGACTTGGGTCTTTTGATCCCAAAGGGACAGAACAAAGAGTAATGGATAGAAGTTTCCAAAAGACAAATTTAGGTTCAATGTCAGGAAAATTTCCTAATAATTGGAGCTATCCAAAAGTAGAATGGGCTGCTTCAAAAAATTGTGTGTTCTCCTATTTTGGTGAGTTTTAGGGAGAGACTGGAGGATATTTGTTAGATATATTATGGTTAGAATTACTTTTCATGTATTAGTTGGACTAGATAGCCACTGGGGTCCCTTCAATTCCCAAATTCTATGAATGGTATGAGATGAAATTTCAGAATTATTTTAATCTGCATTTCTCTTAGTGTTGGTGATCAGGAATATTTTTCAAATGATTGTTGATTGTTTGCATTTTTTCTTTTGAAAACTGTTGGTTCACATCTAATGAATCTATTGAGAAATGGCTCTTGTCTTACGCATTTGTGCTAATACTGTATATGTTTTGGCTGTTAGATTTTTATCAGAGCTGCAAATATTTCTTCCCCAACAGATTATTTTTTTTATTTGTTGTTATTCTAGTCTAGCATTCTTTTCCTTCCATTATTCTGCTATTCTTCTTTTCCTCAATTCCCACTATGATTTGAATAGCCTTCCAGAAAAAGACAACTATATTCTGGATATGTTATCTGTTGTTTTCTACACTGTAGGATATCCTCAAAAAACTCAGTGAGGTAAGCACCTGAACTTAAAATTGCTGAGAGACAACCATAAATCCTTAGATATTTCATTCCTCTTCCTCCTGTTCTTTTTCTCCAAGTTTTTTTAACATACACTAGGCTATCCCTTTAGGGCTGATTCTAGATTTTTCAGAGATGCAATGTGGCATGGTGAATAGAGACATCCTTGAAGCCAGGGGGACTTTGGTTCAAGTATGGCTTTTGATACATGTTGTTTGATTAGGGACAAATAATTTCTCTCAGTGTTGTAGACTAGCAGTAATCATTTTTTTTTAGTCTCAGGACTCCAATACATTCTAAAATATTATTGGGGATGCTCCTAGTAGCTTTTGTTTAAGTAGATCATATCAGTATTTATCATATTAAAAATTAAAATATCACTTATGATGAAAATATGTTTGACCTGAAGGACTTCCTGAAAAAGTCTTGGGGAACCTCAGGAGAGTTAGGACTAGATTTTAAGAACTGCTGCTCCAGACTAGACAACTATCTAAGACTAAAACTTGTAGAGGAGGTACTAACTTATATTGTTTGAGAGAGTTTTCTCCCTCTTGGAGTTCCCTATACCAGTGAAATCCCAGATCTAGTCTCTATGCCTGTTTCAGAAACAAGCAAGAAATGAGGTATTTCCTTGTGCTGTCTTTATGTTGCCCTAAAAGTTCTATTGCTTCCCTTTGGTAAGCAGTTAGTGGAAGATGCAAGAGTTAAGAGGATGAATCATGCATGATTCATCTAAAATTGAATAAGTAGCTCTGAAGTAAAATATTTTAGGTTAAGGGTTTTTATGCATAAGGGTTCATACCCAGTATGAAATGTGAATATTGAATACAGCAGGAGTTTTTAAAATCTGCCTTTAATTTCATCTCTATTTGCTTTCTTCTTTTTCTCCATCATTATCATTATCTTGATGATACAATATATTGTAGAAGGTAAGGCAGAAGTAGGAGGAAAATAATGACAAGACTAAGTCATCAGTGCAGTGGGGAAGAGGCAGAAAAAAATGTATTTCAAACCTTCCTCCAAGAATTACAAGATATGTGACCTGAGGCAAATTCCTTTACCACTAAACTTCAGTCTCTTCATATATAAAATGAGAAATTTGCATGTGATGACTCCAAAGTCCCTTCTAGCTCTAAACCTATGATCTTATGATCATATATTCCTTGTTTAAAAAAATCTTTCAGGATAGCCAAATCAGGAAAGGCCATCCTGTATTCAAATAAAAGTTGGAGGGCAGTTCCCAATGCCTTCTTTGGCTTTGATGAGTTGGGTGAGGGAACTTGTTTTTAGCTAAAATACACAATCAGGTTCTATCAGTTGCCTTGGTGATGGGGAAATCTGGTTCAATTAAAATATAACTAATTTGGTCTTGCTTTAAGTGTAGACAGATTAGTAATTAAAATTGTCTCCTCATCTTTCATTAAAGCTTGCTCAGGCTTTCTTTGTTCTATCTTTGTCCCAAGTGCCAAATCATCACATGATAAGTTTTTGCCTTCAGTAGTCTCATTTTCTTCTTTTAGTGCTATTTGTCTCTGTATCAATAAATATCCCAACATTCAGTTAAGTTTGTTATCTTTGGTCAATTTTTTTTTTAATTTCTGCCTCTATGTTCATCTTGTATTTCCATGCAGGAAGTATCTGTGATTTTAGTAGTGTAGGAACTCACAGTATGAAAACTCATACTGTTCAATGAAGAGAACATCCAGTTTAGACCCAGATAGGTCTGGGACCATATTATTTAATCTCTCTGTGATTGTTTCCTTCTTTGGAGAGGGTCAGTGACCTGCCTTGCTAGCTCTCATCTAGTAATTCAAGTTAAGTCCCTAAAAATATACACACAGTGATTTGTCCAAAGTCACATAAGTAGAAATTGTTCAAAAACTGGTTTAAACTCAACTCTTCTTGACTCCAAATGTAACACTTTCTTCACTATTCCATGTTGCCTTTTTATCCCTTGGATTTTCCTTTCTTTCCATTACTATCTGCACAGTTCTTTCTCTGACATCCCAGCATTTTCTCAAGTTTCAATCTCTTCAGAGATCACTTTCATTTTTGAAAACAAGAAGACATTAATGTTACTGGACTTCAGAATCCACTATTTGGAATGGGAAACTACCTGTCTCTCCTTAAATAAATGGGAATCTTGAATTGGACTTTTTGTGTTATTTTTTTTTTAATTCTGCCACATTTCTAACTCCAAAATCCATTTTATTCTTCCATTTTCTTTTTTCTCTGTAATTGTGTATTCCCCAATGACCAAGTCACAATAGCCAGATTCGGTAACTCTGAATATAAAGAGAGCATTTTAATACCTGTCTTAAAACTTTCTACACCACCACTGGCAGATTTAGGCTTTCCCTTTTAACCTCTGTCCTCTTCAGGTTTCCATACAACCTTCATCTCTCTTTTGTGCTGCTCACTTTGCTGTAAACATCACATGAGTTTTACCATACATCTCCTCCAGCACTGGGCCCATCTGTCACCTGGGAGAGGATGAAGAGGGGGTGGGGAGAAGAGAACAGGCTATTCTCTCCAACTATATTTTCCACTGCTTAGAGGTCACTCATCTTCTCAAATTACCTCCCTCCACCACCATCACTCCCCCCACAAGCATCCGTTATTTATCATCTCTTTTGTTCAGTTCTCTTGAAGCAACATGAACTAGAGGGATCAATCTTTAGATCCTAATGAATTCTTGGTCTAATCTGGTCTCAGAGTCAGATGAACAAAATTAAAAATCCATTTAAGACAACAACTAAATGTTTTAAACATTGGGGATTAACCATCAATATATACTGGATTTGCATAAATCCAAGTGTTTGCACAGAATAACAAAATAAATTCTTAATTTCATATACATAGATGGATACACTTAAAAATTTAAACCAATATAGGTTAGCCTTAGAAGTTAAGTGGGGTTTTTCTATACAGCATCTGCTGAAATACTCTTAACTTCATTTCTTTTCTCCATTATCAGTCTTTGGAGAAGTGTCCTTGTTGTAGTAAAAAAAAAAAAAAAAAAAAAAAAGTGAAAAAGTGCTATACTTGAAGTTAGGAGAGAGGATTTGAATCATAACTCTGACACTTAATTGATGTCTTATTGTTGTTTGTTATTCAGTCATTTCAGTCTGTCCTTCTCTTCTTGACCTTATCTGGGGTTTTCTTGGCAAAGGGACTGAATGGTTTGCTATTTCCTTCTCCAGATCATTTTATAGATAAAGAAATTGGAGGAAACAGTTAAGTTACTTACACAGGATCACCCAGTGTCTGAAGCAGATTTGAACTCAGGAAGATAAACTTCCCTGATTTCAGGACTGTATCTCATAGCTGTGTAATCATCAGCAAATTATTTTGCTTCTCCATGCCTTAATTAACACATCTGTAAAATGGGGACAATAAGTCTGGTACTATCTATCACTCAAAAAAAAAAAATGCTTCCCAAGGAAGGCATTGGGAACTGGCCTCCAACTTTTATTTGCATACAGGATGGCCTTTCCTGATTTGGCTATCCTGAAAGATTTTTTTTAAACAAGGAATATATGATCATAAGATCATAGATTTAGAGCTGGAAGGGACTTTGGAGTCATCACATCCAAATTTCTCATTTTATATATGAAGAGACTGAAGTTTAGTGGTGAAGGAATTTGCCTCAGGTCACATATCTTGTAATTCTTGGAGGAAAGTTTTAAATACATTTTTAAAAACACAAAATAGTTTATAAAGATTTATATATGCATATAGAATATGTATATTTATACATATTATTAGTTATTAGTATTTTAGTATTTACCTCCCCATTCTTTCAGTAGGAAAAGAAAAAGATATAAAGACAAACAAATTTGCATAGTTAAGCAAAACAATTCCCACTTTGACCATATTCAAAAGTGTGTGTCTTATTCTGTCTATTTAGTCCATAGCCTTTCTATCAGAAGAGAAGTAGCATTCTCACACTCCTCTGGACTCATGTGTGGTCATTGGATTGATCAGTTCTTAAATATTTCAAACTTCTTTTTTACAATGTTGTCCTATAAACTGTTCTAGTTCTGCTCACTCCATTTTGCATCAATTCATAAAAATCTTCTCAGCTTTCTTTGAAATCATCCCTTTTTCCATTCATCATTTCTTTCCCTTAGTTTCTAGTTCTTTGACATCATAGTAATAGTTGCTTGTTTACAATTGTTATTATTAACATTAATATAAGTAAAATTATTCTTATGAATCTTATCAGAGGAATTCTTGATCTCTTTAGGGATCTAGACCTAGTTGGCAGCTATTATTACTATTAAATTGTCAAGCAGAGGCGCCTATGGATAGACTTCTCTATTCATGGTCATGGTTTTGTTGAAATGGGATATTCCACCGAGTGGATAGACTTTCCTTCACCTTAGACTACTTTTCTCAATTTCCTCATTTCTAAAATGGGGGTGTTGGGCTTGGAGACCTCTGAGGTCTGTTCTAGCTCTTGATCTATTATCTATTGTCTTAAAAATACGTTAAAGCAAATGAAATCCCTGTTCTCCAGGAAGCAACTGGGATGTGTTATCCCTGACACTTGCTAATTATTTGGAATGTATTATCCACACAACAACTGTGAACTGATTAGAATCAGTGGCTGTGAACTAATTAGAATGACCCAGTGACTGTGAACTGATTAGGATTTCTTACTCAGTGACTTGAATGTGTTATTTGCTTAACTCAGGGAGTCCTGTTCATCTTCTGAAGCTTTTAACCTCAGAAACACTTAGTGTTGGAAATATCACTGTGACTTGGGGGCTTGCCAGTCACTCAATCTTGCAATGTAGGAGTCATTCTCCACTTCCATTTCTCTCTCATCCCCCATATTCAATCTGTTGCCAAGTCTTGCTAATTTTATCTCTGTGATGTCTCTTGAATATTGCCCCTTTCTTTCCTCTGAATAATACTATCACTTTAAACCCTCATCACCTCACTTGGACTATTGCAATAAGCCAGCTGGCTGGTTTGCCTGCCACAATCCATTCTATACTCCAGTCAATCTTTTTTTCAGCTCTTAAAGTGATCTTCTTAAAGTGCTAATCTGTTTATGCTCCCCTTTCTGCCTCATCTCCCACTCCCAAATGCAATGATTCCCTATTACCTGCAGCATTAAATATAAGATCCATTGGTATTCAAAGCCCTTCTAATTTGTCTCCCTCTTACACATTTCCAATCTTCTTACACTTTATAAATATCCTATACCTCCTCCCCTCTCCTACTCTGTGATTAAGCGATGCAGACATGACATCCATCTTCCTACATTTTTACTGGAGATCACTGCATGCAAAGTTCTCCCACTTCCCTTATTTTCACCTACTGGTTTCCTTGGCTTCTTTCAAGTGCTAACTAAAAGTAAACTTCTACAGAAAGTTTTTTTTAATAATGTTTCTAAATTCTAGTTTCTTTGCTCTGTGATTTCCAATTTATCTTAAAAATAGCATGTTTATACAGAGATGTTTGCAAGTTGTCTCTACCATAAGATTGTGAACTTCTCTAGAACAGGGGCTGTATTTTTACCTTTCTTTGTATCCTCAACACTTAGCACAGCACCTAGCAAACAGTAAGCATTTAATGAATATTTATTGACTTATTTATTATGTGAATTATAAGGTATTTCAGTTTTCAGCTCTAATAGTTTAAAACTGTATTAAGACTTCTGCAACACTGTACATTTGACTTGATTTTCCAAAGGACTATCTACCATGACTGGCCAAAGCTTTTTTTTTTCTTCTAGAGACCCAACCAGCCCTCCAACCCTAAATTTTTGTTTCTTCTTATGAAACATATTTTAATCTGATCCTTTTGTTGATGGATTTCTAGGGAAGGACATGGCTGCTGTGCAGAGGACCTTGATGGCATTAGGCAGCTTAGCTGTCACAAAGGATGATGGTTGCTACAGAGGAGAACCATCATGGTTTCACAGGTAAAAAACCAAAAATCCCAAACTCAATATGCTTGAAGCCAACAGTAGTCTTCAGAGAGAAGCCTGGGAGCCTGACAATATTAGCTCATATTTATCTAGGCCCAACAGCATGCTTTCCTCTGTCAGACATAAGGATCACAGAATTACAGAATTGCATATGGAAGGGACCTTACATTCATCTTGCCCAACATGACTGTTGATGAAAGAATTAGAGGCAAGTAGATATTTGGAAAGATGTGGAGAATCATTGGATTACTCACTTGAAACTGAAAGGGACTTCATTTTACAGATAAGAAAACTGAGGCCCTGAATCATTTAGTAATTTAGAAGCAGAATTGAGATTTGAACTCAGATCCTCTGATTCCAATATAAAGTCCAGTATAGTTGATAATGTGCAGGGCCTAGAGTCAGGAAGCCTGACCTTTGTTGTAGAGGACCACAGATAGTGGACCACAGCTCATCCAGAGATCCTTCAGAAAGCTAGTTCAGACATTACACTTTATGAAATCAAAACTGGCCTCACTTACTGGCTGTGTGACCCTGGGAGAGTCGTTTAACTCTGCCTCAGTTTCCTAAACTGTAAATTCATCTGTAAAATTAATTAGAGAAGAAAATGTCAATCCATTCCAGCAATTCCAAATGGGGTCATAGAGAATCAGACAAAACTGAAAAATGACTGAATAGCCTCTGATTCCAGATCTGATTATCTTTCCCCTACCTGTTTTCCCTGCTAGAATTTCAGATTCTTCCTTCACATTTATTGCATCTTAAAGTATTATTCCAATTTTTTCCTCTCTTAAAGTTGATAGGGATGATGTGGCAAGTGTGGGGCATAGTTTGAATATGAAAATGTATTTTTGATCATGAATCAAGTAGCACTTCTTGTTAGAATTGTTTTTTTTTAATTTTCTATTAATAAAATGCATGGTCTCTGTTTTTCAGTCATCTGACTCTTCATGACCCCATTTAGGGTTTGCTGAACAAAAATACTAGAATGGTTTGTCATTTTCTTCTCTAGATTGTTTTACAGATGAGAAGCAAACAGGGTTAAGTGACTTGCCCAAAGTCACACAATTAGTATGTATCTGAGGTCACAATTGAACTCAAGTCTTCCTGACTCCAGACCTAGCAGTCTATCCACTGTGCCAGCTAGCTTGCTGCCCACCGTCTTTGTTTCTTCACCTTTAAAGTGAAAAAATAAGATGCTCTGATTTACCTATGATCTACCTAGCTCAAGATCCCCATATTTTAAGTTTGACTAAGCTCCTTTTCATTTCGCCCAATGATTGAGATTCTATGGGGTAGAAAATAATAAAAGTACACTTAAATTAAAGGTGGTTATGGCAATGAAATTCTTGAACTGATATGAGGGGGGAGAGGAGAGAGAAGGAGAGAAAGAAGGAGGAAGGGGGGGAGAGGGAGAGAGAGAAAGAGAGACATGGGGATGGGGTGGGGCTTCATTGCCTTCCTTCATAAAAACCAGGGTAATTCTTGAAAGGGGTGGAGGGGAGAGAGAGATCTAACAAGTAAATCTTTAGAATCTGTCAATAGGTTCTGATATAATAGCCTGGAAGTAATATTATAGCTTATCTAACAACTTTATCTTGAGAGGTCAAAAAATTAAGAATAAATTTTATATACAGTTGGTTATGATGACATTTTTACTTTCTTTCCTCTCTGTGCAGGAAAGCTCAGCAGAACAGAAGAGGGTTTTCTGAAGAGCAGCTTCGCCAAGGGCAGAATGTAATAGGCCTACAGATGGGCAGCAACAAAGGAGCATCTCAGTCAGGAATGACTGGGTATGGGATGCCCAGGCAGATCATGTAAAACACTTGCTTCCCCTAAGAGAGGATGAAAAGTTCACAGCACGATCTCTGTTAAAAGAAGAAAAAGAAAAAAAAAAGTAGTAGTTAATCACCTTCCAACCTGCTCCTCTTCCTTAAAGCCTCGTTCCCTTTCTTGGTTTTTGCAACTGCTGTTTCTGCTGAGAATCCATATTTCAAATCGCTGCCACCCGGTGTTCATTATTGAACTATGCAAAGATGTACCTGCCTCTCCCAGGAGCTCTTTCCTACCCCTACTTTCCTCTCTAGTACTTTATTTATTTGGTTGTCTATTTATTTACCATCAATTCCCCTATTGTTCTTAGGTACACACGTAATTAAAAAAAAAAAAAGAAATCTTGCATCTAGAAGTGGACACCTTATTTATTTTAATTTCTGCTTGGGTCAGGGTTATTTTATAAAATCATAAGAATTAAAGTTGAAAGGAAACCTTAGAAATCTAGTAAATCCCCTCCAAGCTTTTATACTTGAGAAAACCGAGGTTCACAGAGGGAAAATAGCTTTTTCCAAGACAAAAATTCAATAAACAGTATTATGGAGATGACTGCTATTGATCAGACTTGTGCTAGGGGCTAAGAATTATTATTATTTTCTTTGATCCAGACCTGCAGTCTATTTATATAGAAAACTTTCAAAACAGTTATTTTGAAACTTACAATCTTAAAGAATTTCCTGGACCCTGAGAGGTTAAGTGAATCATTCAGAGTGATGGCAGCCAATATGTGGCAGAAGCTAGACTTGAACCCAAGACTTCTTGATTCCAAAGTAGGTCATTTGCTACTTAAAGTTACCTTTCTGGTGCTGGGAATATAACCTTGAAAAGAAACACATTCCATGCTTTCCAAGAGACAGATGACAAGTTCACAAATAAATGTGACATTTCATGGAATCATAGGTTTCAGGCTGTAATGGAATGGAGTCTAAATCTTTAATTATATACATGAGACAGTGAGGTACAGAAAGGTTAAGTCACTTAGCCACATCTAATGAATCACACAGCTAATGAATATCTAATTCACGATTTAACCTTAAATCTTCCCGATTTCAGGTCAAGTGTTCTACCTATTGTACTATCTAGCCCTCAAAGCATTAGAAATTTGAGGAGAGAAACATTGCATTTATCTAAGAAAGGAAAGCAGCAAAGGCTTTGTGAAAGAGCTAGAATCTTAAATGAGTATGCAAGAAAGAGGAATTTCCATAGGTAGGTATATGGAGAGAATGAAATGGGTTTAAATGAACAAAATGAAATGGATTTAAATTCAATAACCCCGGTCTAGGATAAACAGTGATAGAATTATGAACTTTATACTTGGAAAGAATCTCAAAGACTACCAGTTCCATTGCTGTTAAGTGGTCATCTAAATTCTATTTGAAAACTTTTAGTTGTGGGGAACTCACTTCCTTAGGAAGCATCCCATTCATATTTTAGACAGCTCTGATTGTAAATTCTACACTAAGGAAGCATTCCTATATTATCCCTTTCTCACACCAATGCCTTGTGATGATCTAAGGACTAGGTTGATATGGATTACCAGAGAGATATATCTGAAGTGCTCAAATTCTTAAGCACTGCAAGATAGCCTTTTACTTAGAAGAACATCTGGGAGAGGAAAGTAAAATCAGAATTCCCTGTAGGGAAATGTGGAGGAGAAAAAGACAGCTACTCTATTCTATTCAACTGTGTCAGGTGTAAGAATAATTCAATATATACTGCATGATTCGTTTAGTGTTTTGCAACTGACACATGGCTCAGGGATAGCTTAGCCCACAGCAAATCACTTGCACTTAGAAGATACTCCATAAGTGTATGGAATGAACAAATAATTCTCACACTTCTTGCCAGCATTATTATCACGGAATGGATACTAAATTTGAAGTCGGAAGATCTGGGTTAGAATTCTCTCTTTGCTTAATTCTCATGACTTTAATAAAGTCATTAACCTCCCTAGGATTCTACAATCTTATGATCCTATCTTTACTGCAGCAAATGAGCCATCACATCTAGAACAGAGATTGAGGCAGTTTTCCTACTAATGAAATGGAAGCATCGTGGAACAATGGAAACAGCAATAGCTCATAAAAAAATTTGGCTTCAAAAAGAGGCTGAGGGACAGCTAGGTGGTACAATAGGTAGAGCACTTGTTCTGGAGTCAAGAAGACCTGAGTTCAAATCCGGCCTCAGACTCTAGCTGTGTGACCCCAATTGCCTCAAAATCCCAAAGCAAACAACAAACCTAGCTCAGATTCTTATGCTTTGTCCCTTAACCTCTCTGGACCTCATTTTCCTCATTTGCAAAATTAAGGGTTGGAGTAGGCCAGCTGATCTCAAACATTTTGGTCTTGTGACCCTTTTACAATCTTAAAAATTATTGAGTACTCCAAAAGTTATTGTTTTGGTTGAAGTATATGAAAGAAATTCAACGTCACTGTGATATATAAAAGGGAAGATAAATTTAATAAGCAAATAACATTTTGATGTTCTTATAAAAATAGTTTTGACCTCATAAAAAGGTTCTGGGGATTCTCAGGGGTCACTCCTCAGAGTAGATATTGAGAACTACTGGACAAGATGGTCTTTAGAGTCTTGGTCTTCTTCACCTTTAGAGCTCTGGTACTGTGATCCTATGAAAGTTTGATTTCCTGGAGAGTTAATTTTTTAAAAACTTAAAAAATACAGAGAAATGTGATGTTCTCAAATATCTTCCACTCTCAAACCACTTTTCTGTAGGAAAAGATTCAAGAGACCACCTATACACCTGTTTTTACTCATTTAAAAACATAATAGTGACTAAAAATAATAACTCTTTTGTATGAGTGAGAAGGATGAAGCTTTGGATGAAAAGACTATGAGGGAAAAACTGCTTCATGAGTGTTCTAAGTGAATCACTAATTCATGTCCAAGACAGAATTACAGTTACTGTCAGATACATTTGAGACATTTGGAAAACAAAAGAAACTGTTCAGACAGTGAAGAATGATCCTGTCTAGCAGATTAGATAGGATTTGCTCATTCCTCTCAACATATATTAGTATTTTTTTTAAAAGATGAATTATTTAAAAGGATCAGTGCTGTCAGGTTGATGTGATTCCTGTTTGGAATTCATTCAGAAAAGCATTTTTGAAAATCCACAAAAAAAGTGAACATTAGTACTTGAAAGACTTTTGGCAACTATTTAATTCAACTTTCATATTTTATAAGTAAAGAAATTAAGACCTGAAAAAACATAAAATGTTGCCCAAGATCACACAGCTAGACACCAGCAGAGCCCAGACTAGAACCAGATTTCTTTATTCATGGTCCTGTGTTCTTTCCCTTTGATCACTGGGCTACAGATTTATTCACAGAATTGAATTTAGGTACCTGAACATAATGAAGTTTACACTTTCTGTCTCAATATCTCAATTAGGGAAAGAATTTGCATAGCAATTAACTTAATAATAATAATAACTGGCATTTACATATATTAAGATTGCTATGTACTTTACAAATCTCATCTTACTCTCAAAAAAACCTTAAAAAGTAAGGGCTATTATGTCTCCATTTTACAGATGAGAAAACTGAAGCAGGAAAGGGGTTGTGATTTCTTCATAGTCACTGAACTACCAAATATCTGAGGCTAAATTGAACTCAGCTCTCTCTTAACCCCCAAGACAATACTCAATCCATTAGAGCACTTAGCTGTCTATGTAATCTTGGCTCTCCCTCACTCCCTGTCCTATGCAGTTAAAGGGTATTCTATCCCTTGTTCCTCTTAGTGGGTTCACAAAGACTTTCTATGGGAGGCTCATGCTCCAGATTATTCTTACCTCCCATTCTACTCAAGACCTTCTCTACTCTATATCCTATTTACCCAAGGCCTATCTCTTCTGTTGACAAATTTCCTTCTGGGTTACAAACAGTTACAAAATAATGCATTTTAATATTCTTATCAGGCAATCAATCAACTCACAAGGCACTTGTTAAACAATTAATGTATATCACATGTTTCACGTGGAAAAAGAGAATAACTTCAACATACTCACAATCCAGTGGGAGAAATGAGTAACAAACACAAAGAGAAATGAAAAAGTTAATAATGCGGGACAACAACACAAGGGAAGTTACGAGACAGCACATGTAAAGTGCCAAAGATATGAGATAAATAATTAGTGCCTCAGGGATCAGAGGAGGAAGAGAGATTATTTGGGATTAGATTGATTAGGGGAGAGATGGGATTTGATCTGGGCTTTGAAAAAAGACTGGACAAGATTTTTATAGGTAAAAGAGGAGATGCCATTTAAGAATGGAAAATGATGAGTTTTAGGAGCTGTTTCTATACTTCATTTAATCAAGAATCTATAATTGTATATAACCACAGAATTTCAGATATGTTTTTTCAGAATCAGTCTCAAAAATCCAAACCACACTGAGCATCTTTTCTATAGACCCCAAGTGGTCATCCAGCCTTTCCTGAAGACTTCAAATGAAGTGAATTTCTATTACAGAATGGCTTTTTAAACTATGTATTGAAATAAATTAACACAAAAAGTCCTCTTCTGATTTCTTTTTGTTTTCTATATACTTCAAGATGCTTCGTTGATGCTTTTTTTTACCTTTAAAAAACACATCTATCCCTATTTATTAATGCACTTCATTCTGTATAACTTCATAAAACTCTTCCCAGGTTTCTCTGAATTGTTGATATAACATTTTTTTAGTTCATCTTAATTTTATTTTTAGTTCAGAATTCTCCCCCTTTCTCTCTTACTATGCCACCTATTGAAAAGTCAAGAAAAACAAAAATCCATTACAAATGTGTATAATATAGCTCCAATCCTAGTCCCTTATTTCAGAATAATATTGATTAGAGCAACATTATATGGGAGACTGCTATTCTCTTGTTTCAGGAGAGTTTTACAATTCATTTTGTAGCTTACTCTGAAGAACAAACATACTTAATTTTACAAGAAAATAAATGATGTTGCCACATGGAATTTTATCCATCCACTGCATCACCTACCTGCCCTTTAGTCTGCATCTGCTTAATTATATTTTTAAAATAATAAATATTTATATAAATAAAAAAAAACAAATGTGTATAATAGTGCAAAACAAAATCCAGCATTAGCTATTTCCAAAGAAAAGAAAATAAAAAAAAAATATGCTTTAATCTGCACTTTGAGTTCATTAGCTTTTTATCTGAAGGTAGAGAACATGTTTTATTATGAGCCCATTAGAATTGTGTTAGTCATTATATTGAATAGTGTTATAAGTCTTTCAAATTGGTTATTGATTGTCTTTATAATATTGTTATTAAGGGAGAAGCTTGAAAAGTCCCAACAAGATTAATAGATGGTGAATAAAGATAGCATGGTAGTCACTCTTTTTAAGGTCCATCAAGTGTATCATTCTTCCTGGCTCTATTACCAGTCAATATTCTTGGATTCAATCCCTTCCCCTCTGCTGTCATCATGGGGAACTGTCATTCAAAAATCCTTTATCACTGAATTCCCCGGAGAACTTCACATGTGTTCCATGGGATGTGCTCTATTCAGAGTTGCTCAGGGATGTGGGATGCTTCCCTGAGTACCTCCATTGCACTCACATATACAGATGTCCATATACAGAAATAGACTAAAATTTATAAGAAGGTCCTTCTTTTACCTTCAAGAAGGTAAGATAAAGATAAATATGAGGAAGAGAGAAAGAGAAAGATAGACACAGAGACAGATAGACAAAGACAAACAGACAGAGACAGAGGCAGAAAGACAGAGAAGAGACAAAGATACAGAGAGAGGGAGAGGGAAGGAGAAAGGGAAAAAGAATTCTTCATTATGTTCTTGGAAAGTCTCACAAAGATTAATAGACATAGAGCTATAAATAAAAGTATTTATACACATATGACTATAAACATACATATATTTCACATTCTCCTCTTGAAAATTTATCTATCTATCTGTCTGTTGGATTAAAATCCTTTGGTAGTAAAGATCTCTTTTGCATTTTATAAATATATATTTATGTATACACAAATATACATATATGTATAAAGCATACACAAATTTCTAAACATACATACATATACATATATGTGTATACTTATAGATATATGGATGTATATATGTGCATATATATATCTTAATAATTGCCTTTCTGGGGGTAAACTGAATATTTAGTTGGATGATCTGAATATCTCCGTTTCTCTCACAATTCTTCACCAAAATTCTCATCATCATTTTGTGGAGGTGACCCTGGGTTCTTGCAGACTGTGCCAGAGCACAAGCTCTGATATGTCCTACCAAATTGGAAAGGCATCAAGGATAGTCCTGGTGATGAATTGTATGTCTAGTGTCTAAGGAAAAGCCTAGCTAATTTTGGAGAGGCCCAGAACCAGGTTGGCTGCTTGCAGTGTGATGGATATTTTTGTCCACATCAACCCTTAAAGATCATTTACTAACTCATATAGGGATCAAGATCTTTGTAGTAACCTCCACTCCAATGGAATATTATAGATCTTGAAACCTTAAAAAGTATGTGTTAAGTCTTAAGTTATTTTTCTTCTTTTTTTTTGCATCAGGCTTCAGATAATGATAGGAGCTAATAGGAGACATGAAACAATACTAGAAAGATAAGTACAGAAATTCCATTAGGACTGAGAAGTAAAAATGAAGCCCAACAACAACAAAGTTTCCAACATTGGCAGGAGTCTCTAACATTGATTAGGTTTATGTTTTGTATTTTACTTTTATTTATTTGGAGGGAAGGGGGTAGGAAGGATTCCTGTATTGATACACATTTGCTAATGTTCTGTCCTGAAAAAAGATGGAAAACTAATAGGCTTTTTAAGGCTTGAGAGACTCCTCTCTACTCTACTCCTCTCCAAACATAACTTTATATCAAGGTGTCATAGTTGGAGACCCCAAGACTATGGAGCAAGTACTGAAGACAGAGTCAGAATATTTTGGGTTCAAATTTTGTCTCTATCTGCTACCCATGCAAACTTGGACAATATATGTAACCTCTCTTAACTTCTATTTTCTTTACTATAAAATGAAGAAATTGGGTTAGACAGCCCCTGAGGTATTTTCTAGCCAGCAATATGTTTGTAAATATTTAAAAACCGGCTTTCTGTGTGGGAAAAAAAAAAACTTAGCCTACTCACTTTTAAGTTTAAAATACATTGTTACCATTTTCTCCATCACTTTCTTAAGTCTAGACATTCAATAAAAAATACATCAAGTCTTGATTTGCATCCTTTGCTGATTTTTGAGATTTGCTGATTTCCTAGGTGTAAATTCTTACATTGAAAATTTAACAACGGCCTCTCCAGGGCCAGTTTGAATTGGCTTCATCATGATACTGTTTCCAACTCTAATTCTATCATATCAGGAACTTATGGTGTAAATTTACATCTTTAGAATTATGAATGTCTTGAAACAGTGCTGTGCTGTGTGCATATGTGTGTGTGTGTGTGTGTGTGTGTGTGTTAGATTATCCTTCCGTCTGTCATATTTCTGCCTCATATTCCTGACAAACTATTGTTTTAAGTGTTTCAATAGCCCAAGATCATCAAATGTTTCCCTGATGATTTGCGCATAAAATCTAAGATTGAAAAAAAATACCTTTTATTTCATGGTAATGGCCTTCTGACTTTTGTTATTGATGCAACCTTCCCTACTTCCACTATATTTTATATTTTCTTGTAAATTTTTGTAACAACTGATTTTTTCAGAGAACATAGACATGTGAAAACAATTTGTGACTCTCCTTTTTACTATGGCTGGGATTGAGAATTCCAAAAAAAAAAGAAGAGAGGAAATGATGGTTAATGCTGTCTCTCTGATAATTAATGGGCCATATCTTAGGCTTCTGGGCCCAAAGGGAGAGAAAAGATCCTGTGCAGTAGAGATGAAGTCTAATAGCCAAGATTCTCACTTAGGGCTTTTGTGATCCAGTGCGTTAATATCTCTTTGACTTTGAGACAGCTAAGTAAATCCAGTGGATAGAATTCTGGGCTTAAAGTCAGGAAGATCTGGGTTCAAACCTGATTTCAGACACTTACTAAATACGTGATTCTAGGCTTAACCATGTTGCTTCAGTTTCTACATATAGAAAATGAGTTAAGGAATTGGCAAACCATTCTACTATTTCTGCCAAGAAAACTTCAAATGGGGTCACGAAGAGTAGGACAAGACTGAAAAATGCTGAACAAAAATTGTAAGGGAGGAGGAAAATGATTACTTGCTAATATATAACAAACTATTCACAAAGCAGTTGTGTTACTTCAGAGAATCTGAATTATTCAATTCATTCAATCAACATTCATTAAACATTAAGTATTTCAGCCCCCTGGGCCTGAGAACTAGAAGGGATGTTGTAGGGAATCTATTCTACTAAGAGAAAATATAATAAAAATGAGCGCAGCATAAGTGCACAAGAAAATTGAAAAAAAAAATGTTACCAGAATTGAGGTTGAGTAATTATCTAGGACAAATGGCTGTTAGGCTGGATTTTAAATGATGGATTGGAATTAATAGAGGGAGTAAAAGTAGGGATGGTATTACACTGGATAAAGGTTAGTGTGAACAAAGGCCAAAATATATAAATTTCTCCAGTGATGTTTGGCCATTTTGGAGAAGGAGAAGGGGAGAAATTTGACAGTGGAAGTTCCCTAGAGTTGAGGATTTACAACTCTGAAGCTAGGTTGGAGTCAGAGTGAGTTGGGAAGATTTTCTAGGATGGTGATTCTTGAGTCATTGGTAAATCATGGTAAGCAATGAGGTTCAGGACTGATAGAAGGCAAGAGAAGTCCCAGTTGAGATGATGAACTGGAATAATATGATAAATATAAAGAAAAATTAAATTTGAGTGGAAGTTGGGAGAATTTTAAGATAGAAGCCCTTACCTGTATGTTCAAAAATGTTTGTGGCAGCCCTTTTTGTAGTGGCTAAAAACTGGAAATTGAATGGATGTCCATCAACTGGAGAATGGCTGAAAAAATTGTGGTATAAGAATGTTGTTGTTCTGTAAGAAATGACCAGCAGGATGAATACAGACAAACTTGGAGAGACTTTGATGAACTGATGCTAAGTGAAATGAGCAGAATCAGGAGATCATTGTACACTTCAAGAACCATACTATATGAAGATCAATTCCGATGGAAGTGGCTATCTTTGGCAATGAGAGGATCCAAATCAGTTCCAATTGATCAGTGATGAACAGAACCAGTTACACCCAGCAAAAGAACACTGGGAAATGAGTATGGAACCACAACATAGAATTTGCACTTTTTCTGTTGTTGTTTATTTGCATTTTTGTTTTTCTTCCCAGGTAATTTTTACCTTCTTTCTAAATCTGATTTTTCTTGTGCAACAAGATAACTGTATAAATGTATATACATATATTGTATTTAACATATACTTTAACATGTTTAACATGTATGGAACTGCCTGCCATCAAGGGGAGGGGATGGAGGGAAGGAGAAGAAAAATTAGAACAGAAGTTTTTGCAAGGGTCAGTGTTGAAAAATTATTCATGTGTATGTTTTGTCAGTAAAAAGCTATAATAATAATAATAAAATGATAGAAGCCCTTGACCTGACAATAGAATTTTGAAAATAGAATTTTGAAGGTCATGAAGTTCCTTGAACTTTCAAGGTATAAGGTATAAAGAAGACAATTACAGTTTGATTTTTTGAAACTTAATAAATAGGGAATATCAATTATTTTACAAAACAATTAAAGTATTTGTTAAATTTCTAGTATGTTGTAATTTGAAAAATCCTTCAATAAAGTACCTCTGTCCAACTGCTGGTGGCTACAGAAATTAGTGATTATAAGATACTATTTAATTCTATTGTGGTGAAGACAAGCGGCACACATGTAACAGGTTAGTGCTCCTAACATTTCTTTTTTTTATTATTTTAAATTTTATGTTTTAGGTTATACATGTACATTCTTTTTAAAATATTTTCATATGAGTCATGTTGGGAGAGAAAAATCAGAACAAAAGGGAAAAACCCTAAGAAAGAAAAAAAAAAGCAATAAAAAAGATGCAAACAATATGCTTTAATCCTCATTTAGTTTCCATAGTTCCCTCTCTAGATGTGGATGGCATTTTTGATGCAAAATTTATTGGAATTGTTTTGAATCACTGAATTGCTGAGAAGAGCTAAGTCTATCATAGTTGATCATCACACAAGCTTGATGTTTCTGTGAATAATGTTTTTATTGTTCTGCTCGTTTCACTCAGCATCAGTTCATTTAAATCTTTCAAGGCTTTTCTGAAATCAGCCTGCTCATCATTTCTTATGGAACAATAATATTTCATTACTTTCACATACCATAACTCATTCATCCATTCCTCAGTTAGTGAGTATCCACTCAATTTTCAATTCTTTGCCACCACAAAAAGAACTGCTTCAAATATTTTGCACATGTGGGTCCTTTATTTCTCTTTTAGGAAATCTTAGGGATACAGACCCAGTTGGACTAAAGGATATGAACAGTTTTATAGCCCTTTGGTTATATAGTTCCAAATTGCTCTCCAGAATGTGCTTTATTTCTTACGTCCAGTTAGTGTATGTAATTGCACAAAGGAAGCAAAAGTTTCACTTATTATTAGAGTTTTTTCCCCATATATTATACTGAAAAATCTACATTGATCATGGGTCAAAGTTTACCAGCCATGCAAGAAAATCAGTTTAAGTATTTTAAAATCATATCTATGATATACTCCTATTCTTTATTTGTGAGGGGATTTTTTCTGGTTCTCTAGGTTTTTATCTTTCCCATTACAGAGTCAGTCAATAAATATTTATTAAATGCTTATTATATGCCAGACACTGCACTAAATGCCAAGAATACAATGAAAGAAAGATAAAAGAAAACCCAAACTCAACAGTCTCAAGGAGCTGACATTCTTATGAGGAATAAAACAAACAAAAAATCATACATTCAATACATATATTATAAATGGAAGGTAATTTCAAAGGGTAGCTATGGGATAAGGAATTGAGTTAAGTGAGTCAGTTAAAGTCTATGTAGAAGAGGGGATTTGAGCTGAATCGTGAAGAAAGCCAGATGCCAAGAAATAGAGGTGAGGAGAGAAAACATCTTAAGCATGGAAGACAGCCAATGAAAAATCATGGAGTCAGGAGCTGGAACATTGTGTGCTTGGGAATAATAACAGTGTGATTGAATATTTAAAAGGGAGAAAAGCATAAGAATTGATTTTATGATTTCATCCCCATTGCTTATTCCAACATAAAGATGCTGGGAGACAGAAAAGCAAAGTGACTTGCCTATTGGTGTCATATTAGGTTTAGAAGGTGGACAAGTGATCTCAAGTTTAGTGACTATTAAGTTCCTGAATCATGCTGAAATATTTCTTTGGAAATACTGGACAGAAACTAGTGGATCAAGGGGATGAGAAGGAATAGATAATGAAGTGAGCTTTTGCTAGCTTTGGCAGAGAAAGAGACATGTTGATGTGGCTTAGTTATATTTTATAGATTGTACTTATCTTGTAAAGTGTTCTGATCAAATCTTGCTGAGATCTTCTGAAAATCAAAGCCAGGTATTTACAAATGCATCTTAGTCTGAACCAAATCTATTTGAGATTGTCAGAATAGTTGGTGTTATTGATTAAACATATTTTGGGCTTTTATTGGAACTGAAAGTCAGTCTGAATAATGCACACAATGATTACAATTATGCTCTAAATATGATCTTTGGAGAGCCTTCTCTGTGATCTTGATTCAGATCAGCAAGGTCATAAGTTATGGATGATTTGTTCACTCTTATTCTCATCTCAGAGAATATCAAATAAAGATCTTCTGTGTGATAAGGCATTATATAATATAAGGTATGATTTGAAAATATTGAAACTCAATTTCTTCCATAATTATTAAATTGGACTTGAAGGCAGTTCCTGAAAGGAATTCCAGAAATATCTTGATCAATAACAGTGTTACTGGAAAAAAGTACGTAGCCTCCCAAGGGGACTAGTTTTAAAGAAATATAGGAGTTCCATTTGTTTGTTTAGCACAACAGAAAGTGACATTGTAGTCAGACCTTTTATCAAGTATTTTGTCGAGGATGATAACAATGATTAAAATTCATATAGCATTTTAAGATTTGGAATTTACATATACTATCTCATTTGGATAATAGAGAGATAGATGAATGGAGGGAGTGGAGGATAGATTAAATAAACATAAAAATTTCAAATATAAAAACTTTATTTTGGTAGAAAATTTCTGAGTCTATTTTCCTAACCTAAGAGAATCTCACCTACCAGCTAGATCTGCTGACTGAAGATCAAATGATTTGAGAAGTCAAACTGAGAAGAAAAAAAATTTATTAGCATGCAAAGAAAGACTTTGTTGGTTGATGCTTCAGTTACTTAGGTTACAAATTTGATTTTTATAATTTGTCAGGCTCACTTAGAGTATACAATGTATTAGCAGCAATTTGTGGTCCTTTGGGCTAGGTAAGAAGAAAACAGGAAGGTGGGGCAAATGGAAGGGGAAAGGGAAAGGAATGAGTATTTATATAGTACCTACTATGTGCCAGACACTGTGCTAAGTGTTTTTACAAGCATTATTCCATTTGATTCTTACAACAACCCTGAAAGGTAAGTGTTATTATTATTATTATTATTATTATTATCATTCTGCAGTTAAGAAAAATTCTTTACTATGCAACTAAGGGGGAAAATGGGTTAATCTTTTACTCAAAAGGGCTTAGAAACCATAGAACTGAGTGAAACCAGTGCAGAAAAATACAAAGCTTTTATCTAACCATGTACTTCTTCTCTTTCTTGATTATACTCATCTTGTTGCCTCTGCCCAGAAAATAAGACTCAGGTACCTACGGATTATAAGAGAAATATTTATTGCATTGATAGGCCACCCAATAGTGTTAAATCTCTACTGTTACTGTTTGACGTAATGCGTTTAGTTAATCCAAAAAGATATATTGATTCCAATGTCCAGTTTAGATATTTGCCAAGGACAAAGGGATGACTTAAGAAAAAGGCTGGGTACAGGCAGAGATCAAGCCTAAGCTATCTCTTCCATGTTTGTAACTCCAAAATCACTTGTAAAATGATGTCTAAAATTGAAAATGATTGAAATATGAAAAATTCAATCAAAACACTTATATGATGCAACCACCTTGTGCTTCGTTACTGAGTCAAAAAAGAATTTTTTTGACTAAATGCAACTATATTTTTAAAGGAATTTGGATTAACTTATAGTTAAGTAGCTATATAGTGTAGGTTATGATTCATGTATTTGTATCTAGGTTGCTTAGTGGATAGAGTACTGAATCTGTCCCTGCTTTCAGATATTTAACTAATTACGTGATCCTCATTAAGTTACTTAGTGTCTGCCTCAGTTTCTTCTTCTATAAAGTGGGATAATATTGTAGGGAGGATCATTATATTATATATATAAAATGATTATAAATCATTTTTTTGTAAAGCAAAGTAATATTTCATAGCATAGTTCCTAGAACATAGCTAGTATTCAGGGAATGCTTGTTTGTTCCCTTTCCTAAAAAGGTTTAAAGACAAAGTTACATTCTCTCTAACCATCTGAATTATTGATGCTATGGGCAGCTAAGTGACACAGTGGATAGAACTGGTCCTGGAATCAGGAAGTGAGTTCAAATCCAGTTTCAGACACTTACTAGCTGTGTGACCCTGGGCATGTCACTTAGTTTTGTTCGCCTCAGTTTTCTCATTTGTAAAATGAGCTGGAGAAAGAAATAGAAAAAACTACTCCAGTTATCTTTGCCAAGAAAACCCTAAATCAGATAATGAAGAATTAGACATGACTGAATAACAATTGATGATATGTAGGTAAATACTTAATTTGTAACCTCTACCATCTGATTTATTCCCTCTCGCTTTTAGGGATACCAGAGACTCTAGGTGTTACATTTGTCACTATCTGTGTATTTTCTCTCTTTATATTCACAAATTGCCTGTCTTTCCAAATTCAGTGTGTAAATAACATTTTAACTTTAGAGTGTCTATAAAGGAAGCTTACCTGATTTCCAAAAATGTTAGTTTTTGCTTTTTCCAAAAGTAATAATTTGATTAAATCAATTTCATTACAAATTTATTAAGTACATACTATGTGACAGGTACTGTGCTAGATACTAGAAATGAAAAGACAAAACTAAATACTCCTGCCCTTTAGGAACTTATATTCTACTAAGGGAATACCACATAAACATAGAAATTAAATATAAATTTTTTATCTGTAATAATTTATGGGGGGAGAGAATTAGTGACTGGAGGCAGAGGGATCAGGGTAGCCTTCCTAGTGGAGGTGGTCTTTAAGTTGAGTTCAGAAAGAAGCCAGTGATTCTAGGAGATAGAAGTGAAGAAGAAATGTATTCATGACCTTGGATGGAGTTCTGTGTCAGGACACAGAGATGGGATATGAGTTATAATTGCAGTAATTGGCAATGACTGGATTTACTGGGGTAAGTCAGATAATAATTCTATGACATTATTTTCTTGTTGTTATATTTCTCTTCCCTTAAAATAATAAAGCCAATTTTCATGTCATTAATCCAAGAATGAAAAGCTGTCTTAAATGGTAATTATAAATCTTGCTATAGAACAAATGGATTTTGAAGAATATCATCTTTCTGACTTTTATAATTTGCAATGGGCTGAGGCTTGAGTTGATGCACTGAGATTCCAAGCATGTGAGGTTAAATAGTAATTGGACTATACTCTATTAATATATATGCTTGGATAAAGAATGGCCCCCACCCACTCTCTGTGCAAGTCCTGATGTGTTGTATAGGAAATGATGATTTTGGTGGGTGGAGGCAGAGAGACAGGAAGAGAGGCTGGGAGAGATTGGGCCTGGGTTCTATTCTGGTAGCTGCTGGTCGTGTGGCTTCTGGTCTAGCTAGCTTCTTGACTCAGCTGCACACATTGCTATCGCTGATTATCTTCCACCTCCGATTTTTCTTCACTGAGAATAAAGATTGACGATCTCCCCCTAAGCTGAATTCCTTACTCCGGCTGAGTTTAAAATACGCGGTCATCACAATAATTAATGAAGAATATATTGGTATGCCCTCTTGAGAAGAAATATTACCCAAGTCTATTTTTATTCCACAAATCTTCGTATCACATTTTCATTGATTCCTTCCTTCCTTCCTTCCTTCCTCCCTTCCTTCTTTCCTTCCTTCCTTCCTTCCTTCCTTCCTTCCTTCCTTCCTTCCTTCCTTCCTTCCTTCCTTCCTTCCTTCCTTCCTTCCTTCCTTCCTTCCTTCCTCCCTTCCTTCTTTCCTTCCTTCCTTCCTTCCTTTTTTCTTCCTTGTAGCTTTGTTGCCTTTTCTCCAGATCTCCTCATCTCAAACAGAGAGTAAAGTAGCCACAGGTGAACTGATCTCACTAGTGCTCAGCATGGAAACTTTAACTCACTCTGGTTTTTGTATCTGGAATGGTTTTCATTCATTAAGCTATTAGAGAGAAGGGAATCTTCAGTAATTTTTAAGATCATAAAGGGATCCTTCCTAGTACCAAAAAGTTTGAAAACAAAATATTATAGAGAAGCTGTTAATTGATTATACCCTAAAGTGCTAAAGAAATGAATTAATTTTATTATTATTATTGAGTTATCACTAGTAGTATGCTACACACATATATCATCACTTAGAATTTTAATTCCTCTGGAATCATGGTGTTTCATGATTAACACCTACATAGAATCACTAAGTTCAAAAATTCAGGATGTTAGTATTCACTCAACTACTCATCACAGAGTTCTTTATTGTTGATATTCAGTGCACTTAACTGAATTTGAGATTTTGTTGGCAAAAATACTCAGGTACTTTTCCATTTCTTACTCCAGTTCATTTTATATATGAAGAAACTTAGTCAAACGGTTAAGTGACTTGCCCAGGATCACAGAGCTGGTAAATGTTTCAGGTTAGATTTGAATTCTGGTCTTCATGACTTCAGGGCCAGCATACCAATCAATATGCTATTGAATAGCATATTGAATAAACTATCCTTATAGAGTGCTCACTATGCAATTGTGACACAGTACTGGGAAGACACTAAAAAGTATCATCAATATTTAAATTTATATCTGTGAATTCAGAAACTAAAGTGTTAACCATTGCACCACAGAATGATGGAATTCCACTAGAAAAAAAAAAAGTTGGCACTAAAGTGGGAAGTGAAAGGAGGGGAGTGAAAATATATGTAAATAGACATTATTATCCTGTAAGCTATATTTTCCCCCACTTTGAAATGTTGAAGTTGTTCCTATGGCTGAGCTGTTTCTGTGGGGTTGAGTAAATTGCATCAATCTTTCCAAATGTATTCTTTCTGTCAGTAGCTGCTGATCTGCTACTTTTAGCATCTAATGACACTGAATTGATTTATCTATTTTCGTCTCCCCCTTTTTCTTGTTTTCACCTAATTAAAATTAGCAAAAGCTATTTGAGTTAAAACTAAATACAATGTTATTCAAAAGACTTGGGGAAAATAAAATGAATTATTCTTGTTTGAAAATTTGGATCCAAGGCTGCTTGTGTGGCAGGCTGGTCTCATCTGGCCCTATAGACCTAAACCAACATAATCAC
This sequence comes from Sarcophilus harrisii, assembly GCF_902635505.1. Classification (NCBI taxonomy): domain Eukaryota; kingdom Metazoa; phylum Chordata; class Mammalia; order Dasyuromorphia; family Dasyuridae; genus Sarcophilus; species Sarcophilus harrisii. The sequence continues at coordinate 291,659,236 of NC_045428.1, forward strand.
AGTTTTCTCTTCCATTGCACAGATGCCTAAAACCTCCAGGGAGAGGTATGAAAAACAGATGCTGCAGCCTGGACTTTCCTTTACCTCTTTTGGTAATGAACCAAATCAAAGAAAACAGAATTCCCTAGCAAATGTTAAAGCAATCACATTAGTATCATCTTATTAAATAATTACTTTAGGCCTCCCCTTGAGATAAACATTTGTTGCTAAGATTGTATCATTTTAGTTTCCTTATAGTTTCCCCCTTAATTTCAATGCTAACTTCTTTTTTTTTTTTCTGAGAGGGTTTTATGACTTTGGTCCAAATATTCTGCCTTGAAAAAGTTTTATCTGCTAGGATAGTGAGTAGGAAATTTGGAATGATGGAAATGTATACTTTTGGATAGAGAGGAAAAGGTATTTTATTCAGATGGATAAACAAGCTAATGGATCTACAGCCATAATTTTCCCATCTAGATTGCATTTGTAAGTTGACTTCCCTCTATAGATAACAGTGTGCTGAGTATACATAGGTAACCCCTGAACAACCTATAGAGGCAATATTCTCAAAGTGTCAGCACAGTAGCAGCACATTTTTATGAACAGCTATTGAGGAATAAAAGAATATACTCTCTTTCCATAACATGTTTGGGGAGAGGGGTAAGAAACAAATATGCTTTGAATGACATTTTAGGAGATACTTTTCAATGAAGGACTGTTTTTTTCTGTTTTTTTTTTAGCAATGATACTTAAATTTCTTTATCCTTCAGAGGGAAAAAAAATGGTTCAGGTGTCTTATTAGCCCACCTAGTTTGGCTTATTACATTGATTGTTGTTCAATTGTGTTAAACTCTTCATTATCCAATTAGAGTTTATGGGTTCTTGTTGTTGGTTTTTTTTTTTGTTTATTTTTTTGCAAAGATATTAGAATAATTTGCCATTTTCTTCTCTGGCTTATTTAACAAATGAGGCAACACAGACAAACAGGGTTAAGTGACTTGCCCAGGGTCATACAGCTAGTAAGTGTCTGGGGTTAAATTTGAACTCAGGAAGATGAATCTTCCTTACTCCAGGCTCCAATGCTCTGGGCATTATGGTGTCACCTAATGACCTACACTAACTTAGCTTCACTACAATGAAAAAGAGAAAATTAACCTGCTGTGGTTGAGATATCCCTGAGTAAGATTTCTCTTTATTCCTTTTTAGTTTTGGTTCAGATCTGTGATCTCATTGAACTGCTATTGTGGAAACTCTTTTCAAGGGTGCAAGTCAGAAACTCTGCAACTTATAATAAAATCATTGATCTTGAACTGAAAAAGATACTTTCATCCAACTATCATTTTAGAGATGAGGAAACTGAGATTCAAGGAAGTTGTTAGGTAAGGCAGAATTTGAAATCAGGTCCTCTGTATTCATAACTGGGGCTTTTTTCACCAGGAATTAAATGACTTGACCTTGATCACATATTTAGTAAGTGATAGAGACAAAACTTGAAGTTTCTTTTACTATTCACATTGTTCTCATGAATTTCAGTATATATAAGTAAATTATGTATATTTGTTTCAGGTGTTAATCAGTCAATTTATGTTATGGTCCTAACCTAATATAGAAGAGAAAGTTGTGGATCTTCTAAAGCCTTTTAAGGATATCACTGAAAGCCTCTTTGAAAATGACTTGTGTATACCTTTGATCTAGTAGTGTCATTCTGTATCCCAAAGAGATCACAAAAGGGGGAAAAGGACTTGCATGTGCAATAATTTTGTAGCAGTCCTTTTTATAATGGCCGAAACTGGAAATTGAGTGGTTGCCCATCAATTGGCAAATGGCTAAATAAGTTATAATATATGAAAGTGATGAAATAGTATTGTTCTATAAGAAATGATGAACAGGCTGATTTCAGAAAAGCCTGGAAAGACATATATGAACTGATGCTGAATGAAGTGAGCAGAAGTGTACACAGTAACAACAAGATTATATGACAATCAACTGTGATGGATTTGGCTCTTTTCAGCAATTGAGTGATTCAAGGTAATTCCAATGGACTTGTGATGGAAAGAGTCAACCGCATCCCAAAAGAAAACTATGAAGACTAAATACAGATCAAAGTATAGTATTTTCACTTTTTTTTGTTTTCTTTTTTCTCGTTTTTTTCCCATTTTGAATGAATTTTTTTTGCACAACCTAATAAATATGGACATATGTTTAAAAGAATTGCACATATTTAATCTATATTAGATTATTTATTGTCTTGGGGATGGGGAAGTAAGGGAGGGAGAAAAATTTGGAACATAGCTTTACAAAAATGAATGTTGAAAACTATCTCTATATGTATTTGGAAAACAAAATACTATTGAAAAATTTTAAAAAGAAAGTGACTGGTATTGGATGTCTAAGGAAAAGTATAATAAAAATAGTAGCCAGCATTTTAGACTAAGGTCTAAAAATTACTTGTTTTATAGATGAGGAAACTGAAGCAGATAGAGATTAAGTGATTTTCTCAGGATCAGATAGTGTCTGAGGCAGGATTTGAATTCAGGTCTCTCTGAGTCAAAGTCCAACACTCTTATCTACTGCATCACCTAAATCATGCCATTTCATTAAGAAAATAAGATTAGAAAATTAATCAATTATATTCAGAGTTATATATGAAGAAATTGGTGAGGTCTGGTCACTAGAACTGGAAACAGTTAAGATTTCATCCTGATTTCATCCCTAGATTTGTCTCACTTTCCATGAGTCCCCAGTGGCCTACAAATAGCACAATCAACACATATAAATTGGGAATACTATCACCTCCTGGGATGGTTTTAAATCTTGAATAAAACAAACAAAAAGGCAAACAAAAAGAACCAAACTTGTCCTTTTGCCTGCTCTCTAGAGGTATAACAGGTAAACTGATGGAGAAATTGTTCATGATTAGTAATTATCTTTTCAACACTAAAGCAAAATACTATGCTTAATTATTATTTCAAAGTTTCTAGGTTTAGGCTAGCAGGACTAGTGTTGAGGGAGGATTGTGACATTGTCATTTATCTTTAGTGGCTCCACCAATCAGAATCCTGGATTAAGAATTAGGTCAAATTAAAGTCATCTGTAATTGAAAAAAAAAAGACAAAAAACCCAACAACAACAACAGAATAGGTATTACTTCAAGATGCTAATTCACTCAGCTCAGAAAATAGTACAGACCATTGGGGACAGTGCTGAGCCTAAAAATGAATAAAATTTACCAGTATGTATTGATTCAAGATTTCCTGACTGATTGTCAAGATAACTTAAGGCACTACAATATCAAGTTGGAATGGGGAGATGAACAAATACTCAAGTACAAGCTGATAATAATCATTGTAAATACAACACAGAGAAATTAAAACTGAGAATGAAAAGTAGCTTGATTAAGAATTATGGTGAAACTAGATTCAGAAAATAAAAATGAATCACTGCAGAGATAAATTATGAAGTGATAGAGTAAAATTATCTTTATAAAAAAAATTTCCAAATACTGTAAAGATAGTTTTCAACACTCAATTTTGTACTTTTGTACTCCTTTACGTTCCCCCTACCCAAGATAGCAAGCAATCTGATATAGATTACACAGATGTAATACTTTTAAACATATTTTCATAATTGTGTTGTATAAGAAAAACCAGACCAAAAGAGAAAAAAAAAACATTAGGAAGAAAAAACAAATAAACAAAAAAAGATGAAAATACTATGCTTTGATCAACATCCAATCTCCACAGTTTTTTCTCTGAATGTGGATGGCATCTTGAATTCCAAGTTTATTGGAATTGTTTTGGATCAACACAGTGCTAAAAAGAGCTATGTCTATCATAGTAAATCACTATGTCATTTTTTTTTTTTTGCAAGATCCTCTGATTCCCAGGCTGGTGCGCTATCCAAGGTGCCATCTAGCTGCTCCAATCATCGCATAATTTTGCTGTTACTGTGTGCCTGGTTCTGCTCTTTTCACTAAGCATCAGTTCATGTAAATCTTTGCAGGCTTTTCTGAAATCAGTCTACTCATCATTTCTTGTAGAACAACAATATTCCATTAAATTAAAAGACTGTAACTTATTCAGCTATTTCCCAATTGATGGGCATTCACTCAATTTCCAATTCCTTATCATTCTGAAAAGAATTGTTATTAACATTTTTGCAGTATGGGTCCTTTCCCATTTTTTATGATTTCTTTGGGCTGCAGATTCAGTGTGGATCAAAGGGTATAGAATGGTCCCTTTTGATGGGGCATGCATTAACATGGTAGCTCCATGCACTTAAATGTCTTATGGGAATATGGCTTTGTCAACTTGAATCTTGCCATTTCCTTCAAGCTGTGGGCTCTCACATCAAATCCCTCAAGCACTTAACACTGCCTACTGACTTTTTAGAACATTCCATTGAGGCTTGACTTTCCATGACCTTAAAATCTTACACTGAATTTCTATACTCTCCAAGCCATAAAAGGACAGGAAGGGAAATAATGTAAAGCATAAGTAAGGAAGGATTAAAGTTTCTTCATTTTACCTTTTAGATCACTATTGCTGTTGTTCTTGCTTGTCCTTTATTATCAAAGAGGACCATAACATCAGGGATGTGCTATGACATTCAAGTGAATTGGACTTAAATGAAGGAGAGCTATGCAAAGTCATCAGATTCACTTTCTCCTCTTGGGCCATCTGAGTCCAGTGGCAAGATATAAATAAGGAAGGCTAGAGATGATCCTGAGTGCAGTGGGAGACCTTGACCTTTTTAAGTTAAGATATTTAACAAATCTTAGTTTCATTGAAGCAATGTCCTCTCAGTGATTAAAGGTAGGTAAGAATTGAAACAAAAAATGACCTCTTTTACCTAGTAAAAGGAAATCCAATCTGGAAGGGAAGATACTTAGGGTTTCTTGTCAAAACCCCGTAGATTGCACCACAGGAATGGCTGCTTATTGTCCTTGTAAGTTTGGCTTTCTATGCATTTTTCTGTTCAAAGTATTTTGTCTTTGTCCCTCCCCCCAAAAATGTTATAGAATAGGCAAGACTAACAAAGTCACACCAATAAAAGGATTTAGATATGTAACAGAGATGAGATCATAGAATTAAATTGTAATTACTTTCAGTAATAGAAAAAAAAGATGAGAAAATCCACAAGTAATAATAAAGTAAAGATGTTTCTATATTAATATTTGAATATGGGTGTGCCTGATAATTCCTGATATTTACTTCAAGCAAAGAAATGAAGAACTGAATACTTTATTTAGGATGTGCTGGGGGTATTTTCTACATTTAATTTACATTTTATCAAATTTCTTTTTTTTTCTTTTTGCTGAGGCCTTTGGGGTTAAGTGACTTGCCCAGGGTCACACAGTTAGGAAGTATTAAGTGTCTGGAAATTTCTACACTATATAGAAAACTATTCTAATTGCTTGGAGAGAAGAAATACAAAATTTAGATATAGCCAAGAGAACATTGTACACAGCAACCACAAAATTATGTGATAATCTATTCTGATGGACAAAGCTCTTTCCAACAAAGAAATGCTTCAGACCAATTTCAATAGACTTGTGGTGGAGAGAGTCATCGGCATCCAGAGAGAGGACTATGGGGACTGAATGTGGATCACAATATAGTATTTTCACATTTTTTGTTGTTGTTTGCTTGCTTGCTTTTAGTTTTCTTTCTCATTTTCTTTCCTTTTTGATTTGATTTTTCTTGTGCAGCATGGTAAATGTGAAAATACGTATAGAAGAACTGCACAATTCACATTTATTGGAGTACTTGCTGTCTAAGGGAGGGTGGGGGAAGGGAGAAAGAAAAAATTTGTAACACAAGGGTTTGCAAGGGTGAATGTCAAAAACTATGCATATATTTTGAAAATAAAAAGCTAATTTTTTTAAAAAGAAAATTTTATATGTAATCACTCTGATTAAATGCCAATGGGATCTATCATACATGTGTTTCTATAGATGAACTAAATAGGGATATGACAGGTAACAAAACAACCTGTAGCACTTTCCTAAATTATTTGTGGTACTTGCCACTTTGTCCATAACCATGGCTTTGGGAAAAAGCAAAAAGGATCTCCTAGGCTGATGTTGGTGGTGCTCTATCTCCATAGACATAGGGCTCAGAGGACTGTTTATCCTGCTTACTCTAGTCTTGGCCCCTGACTTGCCATTGTTTTATTTTGACTATTCTGACATCTTATTTTCCTAAAACAAATTAAAGGATCATGACACCCCAAGCTTTTAAACAAAAGGACCTTGGTCGATATGTTTGACTGCCACTTGAAGAGATTTTAGATTCTGGAATAATATGCTACTAGTGACAAAAGATGGGAGAGAATCATTTAGGTTGGAAATATTTCTTTTTTCTGGGTCATTGGTATATGCTGAAGAAATGAATAGATGCTTTTCTGATACATTCGCTCATTTGCCCTTTATGCTTCAAATAAGAATGAGAGATCAGCAGCAGTCACTGAGCAAGATGCAAATAAAAATGTGATATTAAGATTTGAGAAATGGCAGGAAAGTTCACCCTGTCCACTGTATTTCAGAATCTGTTCTGAGTCTGTCAGAATGACCTAGCACATTTTAAAATATTTTAATAAGATCAATAGCTGTGTAATGCCAGGAGTCCATTTCCCCAGTAAGTTCCTGTCTTATTGTATGTTTAATAAGCTGAGGCTTTGGACCAGCACAAATTAGTGGCTCAATCAGTTACAGATGCCAAAAACAGAATCTTTGGAAGTCAATGAAGGATATCATCATTCTGGAGATTCAACTGCAGTGATACTGCATAAAAAATAGACACAGTCAAGAGAGTACTTCATGCTTCAGTCCTTTGAGAAACCACAGGGTTACTGGCTTCCTTCCCTGAAGCTCTATGCCCTTTGACAGCCTGAAGCAGCTGCAGAAGATGAGACCTCCATCCCTTTGTCTCAAATGAATTTGGAAATGACTACTTGAGGGGGAAAATGATGTAATGTGATTTTGGGGTCCCCTGACTTTGGGTCTTCTGTTCTAATAGGTCAGTGGTCCTGGGTCTTCCAGCTTTAGAATCTGCTTCAGGAAACTCCCAATTTATCTGATTCTGACCACTCCTTAGCCATATAGCTTCTGGACTCAGGAAACTCCCACATATCAAACTCCTCAGATAATAGACTGATGATGTGGTCAGTGGTAAACAAATTTTGGAGACCACCCTCAATTTAGCTGGAGATTACTCCCTAACCTTATCCTTGGGCTGTAGAATTTAAAAATCTATGACTGAAAGCTGTATAAATGTATCTCCTTGCTTCAATTTCTTTACTGGATTCACTTAGAATTTAGTCCACTTTGTAATAGTGTTATATTGCCATAAAGCTTTGATCCTTGACTAGGAAAGAAAAAAAAAGAGAGAGAGAAATCACAGGGTCATGGATTTAAAGATGTTGGAAGGGACTTTAGGAGTTATCTAGTTTCCTATCCTAATTTTTGTAATTTTAAATTTTATTGATGTATGTTGGTTCTAAAATAAATTCATTTCTGAAAAAAAAAAACAAAAAACCCAACCCTCTTACCCAGGAGCCAGCTATTTATAAAGATAAGGATAGAGACTAGAGCTGTAATTGTGGTTTATAGAGCTCCCATGACATACTTCTCTCCATGCAGATTACCAACTTCTCTGCAATTTATGGTGTTAGAATAGTGTCTGGAGCACTAACCAAGAGGTTAAGTGACTTGACCAGGCTCACATAGCCAGTATGTATCACATATGGGATTTGAATCCAGGTCCTCCTGGTTCTGTTCACAATATCACACTGCTTCCTTGCTGACAAAAGAAGGAAAAGGAAAAAGAAATTTTTAAAAAACACAAGGAAAATTATCCAATGTATCAATGAACTCTGACACTACATGCAATGTTCCTAATCCATAGCCTTCTTCTTTCAGTGTCACAATCAAACAATTATTTAAATTTAATTATTTTTATTTTAAAATTATTTTCAAATCTTATTTAAATGGATTTAGTTATTTTTAATTATTTAGTTTTCTTTAAAAAGAAATTTTAAAAAACACAAGGAAAATTATCCAATGTATCAATGAACTCTGACACTACATGCAGTGTTCCTAATCCATAGCCTTCTTCTTTCAGTGTCACCATCAAACAATTATTTAAATTTAATTATTTTTTATTTTAAAATTATTTTCAAATCTTATTTAAATGGATTTAGTTATTTTTAATTATTTAGTTTTCTTTATTTAATTATTTAAGTTCTTAATTAATTTTTGTTCCCCTGAGGCAATTGGGATTAAGTAACTTGCCCAGGTCACAAAGCTAGGAAGTGTCTGAGGCCAGATTTGAATTCAGGTCCTCCTGACTTCAGGGCTGGTGCTCTAGCCACTGTGCCATCTAGCTGGCCCCTCTTAATTAATTCTTAGGAAAGCTATTCAATATATCAACCACTGACACTGACACTACATTCATTGTTACTAATCCACAGCCCTCTCCCTTCAATGTCATCATTAAAAAAATATTCAAAAAATATATTTCATTGATATCTTTTGTTTTGTTTGTTTTAATTCTGCCCACCTGCAGAATAAACTATTCTTTCTGACAAACCAAAACATTAACACCAACACAGCTGACACAGTGACTCCTTCTGATAATTTTCTATCCCAGTAGGCTCCTGCCTTTGTCAGGAAAGAAAGATTTTGTTCATTGATCTGTGGAAATTTCTTTGCAAACCCTATCATTTTGTAGATGAGGAAATTGAGGGAAAAGGAGGTGAAGTCATTTGTTCAAGGTCATACAAGTTGTAAATGAAAGAGCCAGGATTTGAAGACAAGTTCTTTGATTCTAAATCTGTAATCTTTATGCTTTATATTGATGGTGTGATTTAATCAAGTTAGAATTTCCCTAACATGGACATACATATATCCATAGATAGGGGAAAATATTTTATACACACACACACACACACACACACATATATAAAATGTAAATATATATAAAAATATAGAATATAAATATATAAAACATATGTGTATTATATATTTAAACATATAAATTTATTATATGTAAACATGTATGTATATTATTAGTATATATTTATGTGTATATTTGTATGTATATATACATATATGCATATGTATAAATTTGAGCAGTTTCAGTTACATTCAACTTCATGACCCCATTTTGGGTTTTCTTGGCAAATATACTTTGAGTTTTCTATATTCTTTTCTAGCTCATTTTATAGATGAGGAAACCGAGGTAAACAGGATGATGTGATTTGTCCAGAGTCATACATTTAGTGAATTCAAATTTGAACTTGGGGGGGGGGGGGGAAATGAGTCTTTCTGATTCCAAACCTAGTACTCTTCCATTTTTCCACCTAGCAAACTAGGAAGGATGGGAAATTCTTAAGTGGATTAAACTTTCTGGATCTTAGTTTTCTTATTTGAAGAATAAGGAAGTTGGAATAGAAGATTTCGAGAAAATTCCAACTCTAGCTATGTTGTCCTATAGTTCATCTATTTTGATCTTCTTAAGGAGAATGAGATGAGGGATGTCTTTTGTTGCTTTTTAAATTCTTAAATTGGTCTTAGGTAGGAATTTTTCTATCTTGGAAAATCACTAACTAAAATTTTTTCTCAGAATTTTATTTTGTTGCTTTTAATATTGGTAGTCAATTATGTTAATAGTTTTCCTTATGTTAAACCATCACTGCATTTTTTTTTGGATAAATTCTGCTTGTTCTTAATGTATAACTTTTGTAATATATCATTGTAATGTCCTGGCTAGTATTTTATTTAGTATAATTGCTTCCATATTTATTAATGAAATTGATTTATAATTTTCTTTTTTCTGTTTACTCTTCCTGATTTAGATATCACTACATATTTGTTTCATAAAAGGAATTTGGTAGGATCTCTTCTTTGTCTATTATTCCAAATACATTTTTTAATATTGGAATTAATCTTTAAATGTTTGATAGAATTCACTTATAAATCCATCTGATCCTGATGCTTTTTTCTTAGAAAGCTCATTTATGGCCTGTTCAATTTTTTTTCTAAAATAAGTCTATTTAGATATTCTATTTCCTCTTCTGCTACTCTATGTAATCTATATCTTGGTAAATATTCTTCCATTGCTGGAACTGTAAACCAAGCCAACCATTTTGGAGAGCAACCTGGAATTATGCCTAAAAAGTTGTTAAACTGCCTATACCCTTTGGCCAACAATACCACTATTAGATCTGTTTCCCGAAATGATTAAGGAAAAAGAAAAGAATCTATATCTTCTAAAATATTCTAATTGAGAATTGGACAAAGAAGTTGTGGTATATGATTGTGAAGGAATACTACTGTGCTATAAGAAATACTGAATTCTATGATCTTAGAAAAATATAGGTAGACTTGCACAAAAAAATAAAGAGTGAAATGAGCAGAACCAAAAGAATTTTGTATACAGTAACAGAAATATTGTTTTAAGAACAGTTTTGAGCAACTGTCATTTTGATAACTATAAATACCTCATTAGCTACAAAAGACCTATGAAGAAAGATGCTCTATAATGAAGCTGGGAAATAATGAAGAACTCCAGAGTCCAAAGTCTTAGAGCTGAATATCCCTCACTTTTTATTTTGGAACTTGGCTCTGAACATTAAATTTATTTAATATGGAGTCTATTGTATGCTCTATCCCACGGATGATTGCTGTCAAATCTTTTAAATTAGTGTGGGCTTGAGATATCCTCACTCTTTCCTTCTTTTCAGCTGTGACCCTATCTTTTGTGCCCAGGGTGGATGTCATGAATTCAGTTGGCAAGAGGGGGAAAGGGACTTCCCTGTCCCTTGACTTCCCACTTTTACCAAAAGAAATGGGCCTAAATTGTTTCTGTCTGTATTGTTTGTCCTAGATTTCAGATGCCAGAAATAATCCCCACAGGAACACAAGTTGTAGTGAGTTTGGAGCAAGAATTACAGGTGAAATGGTGCAGCCAGTCACAACATCATGGAAACTCTGAGAAACCATAAGGCTTGGAACTCAAGCACATGAGGAAAAATGGGGAAGGAGGGATTGGACTCAGAACTGGGACTATGTTCTAAGGGAACTAAGTTAAACTATGAGTTTCATACCCCACCTACTCACCAGAAATTGAGGAAGAGGGGGTAAGGAGGAAATGATTATGCTTCCCACTTATTGGGAGAAGTTAATTTGTAAATTTGTGATTATGCCTTCTGAAATAGATGTCTTTATTAAAGCTTTATTTTTTTTTTTTCTTTTTTACTTGTTTTTTTCCCAAAAAGCTGTAGGAACATACTTTTGGCCCTTGCAGTTTTTATTATTATTTCTTGATATATAGCTCTGAAAAAAAACAGGCTTTTAAAATTCCCATTGTGTTTTGAATGGAGGTATTTGACTATGCCTTTAAATCCAAATCATGGTGGGGGGTTGGGGGGAATGGGAGGGAAGCCAAGATGGTTGAGAGAACACAAACTTCATTCTGCACTCTCTTCTACCCTCACTACTGATTACCAAAGTCAGCCTCTGAAATAGTTCTTGACTGGTAGAATCCATGAATATTGGGAGTACAACAAATTATCAGCAGACGATAATCTGGAAGATTACCAGAAAAGGTCTGTCTTGATTAGACAGGAGGAGGCCAGTGCAGGCAGGAGCAGAATACAGAGGCTAACATACACTGAGTGGACCGAGGGTGGGGTGCAGTCTCTGCTGGTGGAGAATTTTCAGGGAGGACTGTACCACAGGTTGGCTGCTCTGCTTTTGTTGCAAAGCAGTAGATCAGCAGAGAAGTTACACAAACACCAAAGGTAAAGTGTACACTAAAATGCCAGAGTTTCACAAGACCTAGCCACACCCACCCAGCACTGGGAGTAACTCAACACGACCGCAGTGCAGCCATATTCCACAGTGAGGGGCTCTTCCCAGGGCAGTGACAATTCTACTGCTCTTTGAAGCCAGTACACAGGACAGCTACTGTCCATCTGTCCTTTTTTGTAAAGGAAGCTGGGAACCTCCTTGCCCTGAAGGCAGACCCAAGGGCTCTTTAAAAAGTGAGTAAAAAAGCAAAGCAAGCTCTAACTATAGATAGCTTCTATACAGAAAGAGAGCAGATTTCCAACCCTGAGGAGACTAATAGCAGACAGTCTCCAGACAAAACCTCCAAGGGGAATATAACCTGATCACACAAAGCTCTCCTAGAAGAAATTATAAAAGATCTTAAAAGAGAGCTAGAAGAAAAATGGGGAAAGGAAAGTGAAGCTCTGTAAGAGAGTATGGAAAAGGCATATAACTCATTAAAAGAAAGATTTGATAAAGTGGAAAAAGAAAACAACTTCCTGAAATGTGAACTGGGAAAATGTTAAAAAAAAAAAAAAAAAAAACAACTCTCAGGGAAACAGAATTTGTGAATTGGAAAAGACAAAGAACTCCCAGGAAAATAGGATCTGTGAACTGGAAAAAAGAAAATAACTCATTAAAAAAATTAGTGAAATGGAAAAAAAATCCATAGAGCAAAACAATTCACTTAAAAACTCAATTGCACATATACAAAAAGAAGTAAAAAAAAAGTTAATGAAGAAAATAACTCATTAAAAATCAGAACTGAACAAATGGAAATGAATGATTTGTTGAAACATCAAGAATCAGTCAAGCAAAACCAAAAAAATGAAAAAAGAGAAAAAAATGTTAAATATATACTTGGAAAAACAACAGACCCAGAAAATAGATCTAGAAGAGATAATCTAAGGATTATTGGGTTCCCTAAAAACCATGATGAAAAAAAGAGTCTAGACACTATTTTTTAGGAAATCGTCAAAGAGAACTGCCTAGATGTAATAGAATCAGAAGGTAAAATGGGCATTGAAAGAATTCATCAAACACCTTCTGCAAGAGAACCTAAAATAAAAACTCCAAGGAATATTGTGGCTAAATTTCAGAACTATCAGATTAAAGGAAAAATGTTACAAGCACCCAGAAAAAAAAATTTAAATACCGAGGAGCCATAATAAGAATCACTCCAAAAGAATTCACTGTTTGACACAAATTACTGGGAAAATAGGAAATTAGCATAGCAGAAACTAGGCATTGATCCACACTTAACACTGTACAACAAGATAAGGTCAAAATTGTTCATGATCTAGACATAAAGAATGAAATTATAAATAAATTATAAGAACATAGGATAGTTTACCTCTCAAACCTGTGGATGAGGATGAGGAAGGAATTTGTGACCAAAGAAGAACTAAAGATCATTATTGATCACAAAATAGAAAATTTTGATTATATCAAATTAAAAAGTTTTTATACAAACAAAATTAATGCAGACAAGATTAGAATGGAAGCAATAAACTGGGAAAACATTTTTACAGTCAAAGGTTCTGATAAAGCCCTCATTTCCAAAATATATAGAGAATTGACTCTAATTTAGAAGAAATCAAGCCATTCTCCAATTGATAAATGGTGAAAGAATAAGAACAGACAATTTTCAGATGATGAAATTGAAACTATTTCTAGCCATATGAAAAGATGCTCCAAATCATTATTAATCAGAGAAATGTAAATTAAGACAACTCTGAGATACTACCATTCCCCTCTCAGATTGGCTAGGATGACAGGAAATGATGAAGCTGAATGTTGGAAGGGATGTGGGGAAACTGGGACACTGATACATTGTTGATGGAGTTGTGAATGCATCCAACAATTCTGGAGAGCAATTTGGAACTATGCTCAAAAAGTTATCAAATTGTACATACCCTTTGATCCAGCAGGGTTACTACTGGGCTTATATCCCAAAGAGATCTTAAAGAAGGGAAAGGGACCTGTATGTGCAAAAATGTTTGTGGTAGCCCTTTTTATAATGCTAGAAACTGGAAATTGAATGGATACCCATCAATTGGAGAATGGCTGAATAAGTTGTGGTATATGAATGTTATGGAATATTATTGTTATGTAAGAAATGACTAGCAGGATGATTTCAGAAAGGCCTGGAGAAACTTACATGAACTGATCATAATATACTTCAACAACAATGCTCTATGATGATCAATTCTGATGATCATGGCCCTCTTAAACAATAAGATGAACCAAATCAGTTCCTTTTGTTCAATAATGAAGAGAACCAGCTACATCCAGCAAAAGAACTAAGGGAAATGAGTGTAAACCACAACATAGCATTTCCACTCCTTCTGTTTTTGTCTGCTTGCATTTTTAAATTCTTTCTCAGCTTATTTTTTACCTTATTTCTAAGTCCGATTTTTCTTGTGCAGCAACATAACTGTATGGATATATATATATATATATATATATATATATATATATGGTGTTTAATATATACTTTAACATATTTAACATGTATTGGTCTACCTGCCATCTAGGAGAGGGGGTGGGGGGAAGGAGGGGGAAAGTTGGAACAGAAGGTTTTGCAAGGGTCAATGCTTAAAAATTAACCATGCATATAGCTTGTAAATAAAAAGCTATAATAATTTTTTTTAAATCCAAATCACTCTGGCAATCAATGTCAATGGGCATTAATAACTTCCAACCTAAGCTTCTGTGTCTTGTTCTTTAGTTCTGATAGTTTAGAATGAGCATATTTGTTTTCAATTGGCCAGAAACTTGTAGGGTCTTCCCCTCCCAAATTGATAATTTTATGATAGTAAATTGAAATTCTTAGCTAGATCTTAGTCACTGAATGGACATTGCTTCAATCAAACTGAGACCTGGGAAAGACCCTAATTTAGAAAGGTCAGAGTCATCCAGTGGATCCCAGCCATCACCATTCATCTTGACTTTTGTCATGCCATGGGACTGCAAGGATTCCAGAGGAGAAAGTGAGACTGATAATTTTCTCCAGCTCTACCTCATTTAAATCCAATTCACATGCAAGTCAAAGAATTGTCCTTGTGCTGTTATTAGCCTTCTTCAAAAGCAAAGGTTAGACTACAACAATATCACCTGTAAAATGTGGTTTAGATATATTGAATATCTAAGGCACTGTCTAGCACCAAAGTTTCTCATTATGCAGTACAAAATAAACCAAATCAATGAATGATGCTATTTTATAGTTCAGAGTATGTTTACAAAAATAATATATATAAATGGACAGAGAGAGAGAATGTGTGTGTAAGAGAGAGAGAGATGATTAATCGGATCCTTATTCTATTCATCTCCATTTAATCCCAATCAGTATCAAAGAGTTTGATATGATTCTATACGGGTGGTAATTATCAGTTCTGATAGGCCTTAGAGCTGTGTACTGCAGATTGTAAGTTCACTTCTTTTATGATAGAAAACTGACTAGAGGGCTTAGATCCTTGGTTTTTCTTGTTATGGTGACCAAATCCAGCTTGACAGAGTCTAGAATCTAGCATGTAATTAAGTCACATGGAAAGTCTTCCAATTATTTTTGTTGTCTCTCTGTCCCATAATATATATATAGTAAATAATAAAAATTATTTATCTGTTGCCCAACACTGGGAGATGGCCACAAGCATATGGCCTGCCCAACACATTGAAATGGCCATGAGCATATGGCCAATGAGTGATTCTTATTGCTGGACTATATTCTGCCCTTTTATTGACATGTTGGTCCAGGGAGATAGTTTGACATTTGTTTATCAACTCAACTCCATGAGCTTGTTCAGCAGCTTGGTAGGACTTCTAGGTATATTATCTCTAGAAAGATTAAGATAGGTCTGTTAAGGTCTGCTCACTAGACCATTTGTCAACTAATTGGATTCTGTATTTTGTGTAGAAACTTCTAGAGGACCAAAGGCAAAGATTATCAATCAATGAGATTCTGTATTTTTAATCTACTTTACCTGTATTGTCCAGGTAACAAGCACTATAAAACTAAGACCCTGGAGGAAGAGGGCATATCAACTTGTGAGGAAGATTTCAGATCCATTTCATTTGAGAGGGCCATGGATCCTTTAATAAAATGCTATTGACTTAGAGCTCTGCCTCAGTAGTTTTTCTTGCATATATACGGATATGTATATATGTACATATTGATACCTAAGTGTATAGTATATATGCATCTATATCTGTCTGTATGCTTCTCTTTATATCTATATACTACCTTGAAAAGAAAGTGACTAGTTAATTAGGTATAGCTGAAGGATCTAGTTAAAATTCACATTTACACAGCACTTAAAGGTTACAAATCAATTTCTTTTTTACAATACTTCACAATAGACAGTATAATTATACTCATCTACATTTTAAAGATAAGAAGATAACTTAACAATAGTAGAGTGACTTGCCCATTGTCTAATAGCTGTGCTAAGATTTGTTTGGAATTAGGCCTTTTAACTTCAAGTTCAGTATTCTTTCTTCTACATACTAAGTATCTTACAAATATGAGGAAGAAACAGTCATAGAGCTAGGAAACTTGGATAACAATATGAAGGAGTTTGGCAGAGAAGACAGACAGAAGCTTATGAGTTGTGCCTCTCTAGTGTAAAATATATTTCTGACTGCCAAGAAATTAAATGCTCCCACAGGCTAATTTAAGCTGTAAGAAAAGATGAAAGTATATGGCTATATGAAAAAATGTTATCTTCTCTTCCTTTTCTTTTCCCCCCTTTTCTTCCTTCTTCTTTAAGACTCACAATAGTGGTTTAAACTTGATTAATCTCTTCACCTCATCCAATCTATGATCATTATTCTTATCTTTTCATCATCACTTCTATTTTGTCTCTTGATCTTTTCAACTTGACTTTTAGATGTTGACTTTTATTGTCCTGTGGGAGGTAGTGATCTTACTAAAATGTAACCAAAGTCAAATAATTATATTTAAGTCTATGGATAAAGTACTTAAAATTGTTGAATTTTGCAGGATTGAGAATCCCCCCATCACAACAGATTAATTAATCAAATCATAAAATACATATTTATAATGTGTATACTATGGATATAGTAAATACAGTATTAGGTCAATATGGTTATAATAGAGAGAAAAGGAATCTGAATGGGAGACTGGAGGTAGGTTGTGGATGGTTCTTGTACTAGGCCTTAGGAATCAGTTCCTGGCTGAGTCTATCATGGAAAAGAAGGATTGGATTTAAACTCCTTTTTGAGAGGGTTAGCTTGCTCAAGGTCAAACACCAGTATTATCTAAAGAGGAACCTGAAGCTAGATCTTCTTGGCTTCAAGGCCAGTTTTCTATTTACTACTGCATGCTGCCTCTCAATCTTCCAAAGAGAGCTCTTATTACAAAGTGTTTCGTGTAGATGAGAGAGTAGGAAAAGTCATTTTTCTTTTTACATTTTTTAACCCTGATTTTAAAATATAGAGCAATGTTGGAAATCTCATTAAGTTATCATACCATAACTCAGAAAGTATACTTTAAAAAATAGCATAATTGATTGATGCAGCCCTATGAAGTTTCAAGATAAATTAAATGCAAAGTGCTCAAGGACTTAATTTGTCAACTTCATGCTTTTCTCATTCATAGTACCCACATAATATTATGCTTCCCCTCTCCACCTCCAAGTTGACAGCACCATGCCTCAGTCTACAAAAGGAAGTAATCAACATAAACCTCAAATCATATATAGAAACCTGCCTACTCAATTTCAGTTTGGGACATAATTTGCCAGGTCCCTTTAACACCCTCTGTAAAGCTGTGAGACAGATGCAATTACAGAACTGGAAACTGCTGGATGTAAATTGATGCCCTGCCCTGAGTGATCTCTTGAATGCTATTGCTGATTCTCCCCAAGACAGGAACCTGGGGACCTTGTACAAGAGTAAGGGGCAATTGGCTTTGGAACCTACCTGAAAACTTGAGAAGAGATCCCCTAAAATGGAGAAAACCAACAGTGATGATTCAGTCAAACCTGCTGACTTCAATGTAAGTAGTATTTGACAACCTTGCTCTCTTAGCTGTTTAGGGTCTATTTGTCATTGCTCTCTGTGTACCACTGAGGGCTGCACCACTTTTCTGAATTGCTGTCAGCTTGTGTTAGAGTTTTGTCAGTGGCATTTGTTCACATCTGTGCATTGAAATATCACTGAATGTATACTGATCTTTAAGCAAACCAGGGCAAACTGATGGAGAAAAAGGCTATCTTTGATGTAATTACATAGAAAATCAAGAGTGAGACTCAGTTTACATGTTGAAGGCATCACAAGTATATATTTTAGAAGAATTTCTCCTTTGGCTCATTTAGAAAATATCTGGAAAGGAATTTTATTTTAATGAGTCCACTCCATTTTCTACAATGACTATTTTTGCTCTTTAGAAACAGTATCTCTACCTCCTTCAAGGTATAGCATTAGATTAAGTCTACTCTTGTTAAGTTTCAGCTGGACGACTAGTCCACATTCCACTGGACAAGGTTGTTTGGCAGGAGGAATGAGATACAAATGAATAATTTAAAGCATACTGAGCTGCAAGTTAGTCTATTAATTGGTATAAATTCATAAAAATTGGACTTATTAGTGGAACAAAAATGCATTATTTCTTTAGAATTCTTATTCTTATTTGGTTTTGCCTTTGTTCTAGGTTGTTACATTTTACTCATTTGTCATTACTCTCATTACAAGTGTTGTAGTTAGAAATAATTTTGCCACTGGACTTTATTTACATTGACATATATAAATTTCTCTGTTCAAGAAGCTCAAAGTTCCTTCTATACATTATTCTATAATTCTCACACTATCAGGTGAGGAAGGCAGGAAGAAGAGAACTGAGAAGAAGAGCAACAATAAATAGTAAATAGCAATTATTTTTGTTTGTAAACAGAATATTTTAATTTTATACAGTGGTTTTTGCCAAAATAATTTTTTCCAGTTCCTTGTTTGTCATCCTCATTTTATTGATTGGGAAACCAAAGCTATGTGATCACTCAAAAGTATATAGGAATAGAGTTGTGAACAAGCTGCATGTCTCCTCCCCAAAACAGGATATCATCTGTTATTTTTTCCTAGTGGTAAAGAATTCTTTGATAACCAGGAATAGAAATTATCCATTTCCCTAGAGAACAATATTTAAAATTTTTTTGGTTGTTGTTAATTTTCTTGACTGAGACAAGGTTAAACATGCATGGACAGACCAAATATCACCTGGCACTATATAACAAGCCCTACATCAGAAGTTAGAGGGCTGAGATTCATACACTGTCTCTCTTATCTACTGCCTGGATGATATTAAGCAAAACACTTCATCTTTTTGGACTTCAGCTTCCTCATCTATGAAATGAACAAGATAAACAAAATTAGCTTTGAATACTCTTTCCAGTTCTATGATCTCTAGGACTTAAAAAAAATAAACACATGACCATGATTTTTCACCATTTAGCCCTTAACTTTTGAAATTTTATGCTAAAATGTCCTTGTATCTCTCTTGATTTTAATTATTTCAGCTGCCTTTGTTGCATAATATGTATGCTTATGTGTGTGTGTATGTGTTTTTCCTCCTTTCTTTAAGGTATCTAATATTTCTGTTCAAATGGTGACCCGACCAGAAAAGCTACCAGTCAGGAAACCACTCAGAAAGCCACACAGAAAACCTATTGGCAAAATCAAATTCAAGAAGAAAGCCAAGAAAAGCCCCTTTTGGAACATTCAAAATAAAATCATTCTTTTCACAGCATTTTTAGTCATCCTAGCAGTAATCACCTGGACGTTGCTATGGCTCCATATCAGTGAGTTAAAATGTGTGCTCATGGAAGTTGAATGCATTAGGATTAATGACACATTATAAATGTAGGTTCCATTATGTAAACTGTTAAATTCTATGCATTTTCATTATAGTATTCTTTTATCCTCCAAGCAGACCTTGATGTGAAGTAGAGGAGAAAATGGCATTTTCTAAACCCTGTTCCATCTCAATAGAGAGGAGGGAAAAGAAAGAGAAAGATAGGAGTGGTGGCAGGAGAAAGCAAGTTCTAGAATCTTTTTACACGGTCAGATAAGTTGAATGAATTTGAAATCCTTCAGAAAAAAAGGAGTTGTTTTATCTCACTTATAATTTTACCTTAGCATTTTTCTAAATATCATTATCATGGGGAACCTCCATAGTTGCTTTGTAGACACTTGGTGAAGAAGGACCACCAACTATATATCTCCCCTGTCTACTTGGATGATTCTTGAAATGTTACTCAGAACATCATCCCTTGTATTTCAGATCTTTTTCTTGTCAAATTGCAAATAGCCCTAGGATGGATGATTCAAATATCTTGAATCTCAGTTGTGTCTATTTCATTATACAAGTTTTAGGGTTTGTTTGTTTGTTTTTTTTTTTTTTCTGGCAAAGAAAGAAGAGTCAGAAGTAAGGAGGGAAGAGAACCCAAGAATCCTAGAAATCCAAAGGAATGAAAACAGCAAATTGTGAAAG
The DNA here is from genome assembly GCF_902635505.1 of Sarcophilus harrisii. Classification (NCBI taxonomy): domain Eukaryota; kingdom Metazoa; phylum Chordata; class Mammalia; order Dasyuromorphia; family Dasyuridae; genus Sarcophilus; species Sarcophilus harrisii. The sequence goes on from NC_045428.1 coordinate 291,679,554, forward strand.
AATCACTAGAGAGGAGAGGAGAGGAAAGGACTCAGTTTTCAAGATAATTTTGCAGTTACTGCCCCAAAAGAGCTTAATTCATTGATAGAAGTTTCCTAAGAAGCAAATAGAGTTTTGGTGCTGGACCCATTCCAGTTTGAACCAATTAGGATGAAGAGATTCTCTAATATTTTAAATCATTAACAATCTCACAAGTAGAATTGACAGGAAGAGATATTAGGTTTACTCAACTTGAAATGTTTTAGAATTTGATCAGTAAATGAAATTTGATCACCCTGATAAGGAAAGAATTAAAGTTGGCTGAAAGGGAATAGAAAGTGCAATTGGCTCATACCCAGTGAAAATGGTTGTTGGATAGAAGATATTTTCATAAGAGGTCACCAAACAGAGAAGAGATATCTTTGAGGCTGTTGGTATTTAAAGAGAAACTTCATTCAAAGATGAGGAGCACAGAGATTTTTTTTTTTAATCTATTTGCTCCATTTCCATAATACTCATGCTGCTTTGCTCAGTGCATCCCAGTGCATCAGTATAAAAAGCAGTAGGCTTTTTACTCAGAGATCCCTTTCTCCACTAGATGCTGAATATTGGGATCCTGGTAATAAATCATATATGATAGAGGGATGAAATGAAGACCCAAGTTTCTACTTCCTCTTTATCATATGTCTCTTTAGACATTACCAACCTTAGATGGGGTCCTTAAATATCAGAAAGTGTTTTGTTTTGTTTTGTTTTATTCCTTTCCCATTGGTAGGAACACAATAGGCCAGCATGTATTTCTTTCTGCCAGTAGGAATAACTCACCAAGTAGGTTATTAGTTTATTTGGATCAGGGTTTTTTAAATGGTATTGATGAGGTTTGACTCCTCTTGATTCCCAGTCAGAGAACCAAATGATGAGGTTAGTGGAGGGTTTGGGGTTCAGGAAACTAAATAAAAAGGTTTGACTAGATTCCCCTAGGATTCGGTGCAGGGAGAGAGTTATGGAAACCCCTTTCTGGTGGTTCAGAGGTCCTTTGTAAAGGAATTTATGAACCCAAAAAGCTAGGCTGGTAAAAGAAGTTTATTATTGGCATTGGGAAGTCAGCCTTTGCTATGCATGAATAGAAAGACTGAATTCCTTGGTGGCAAGGTCCCCACAGACAAGTAAAGTTTCTAACAGAGAAATCCCAACAGAGAGGTATAAAGTCTTGTTGGGGAAATAGATGAGAAAGATAAAGAGAGGATAATTCTGAAAGAGGATATAATTTCAGCGGGCAGAGAGTTGCTGCTATGCCAGGGAGAGAGAGGTTCCTTGACATGGCATATTAGATCCTCTGTAAGAATTGAGCCTCAAGTTGGCTCATTTTATAATAGAAGCCTAGGCTAGCAGCTCTTGATGGGGGCTAGCTGCAGTTTGAGCTGGAATCAGAGAAAATATTGGAATTGAATGAGTGTCTCTGGGTTAATCTTCACCTCAATAGGGAGCTTAATTGTGTTATCAATGGGAGTGGTACTCGTTTCTCAGGATAACAGAATGAAGCTGTTTATCCTGTTTCCCTTGGGTGGGGTCTTTTACAGAGGCCAGGATTCAAGGAGACTTTTTCATTGAAGGAGAAAGGCTTCAGTTTCAGGCTGCCCTTATCAATATCATTAGGCTCCCTAAAAATTTCTGTTGACATGTAGGATTTGGGGCAAACAGAAGAAGTTTGCAAATGTAAGTGGACTTTTGTTGTTTTTTAATGACTAATTTCAAAAAAAATAAATTTCTTCTCATCCTCATTCATTTCTTTCTTGCTATGATAAGATGTTGGGGCATAAAACAAAACAGTATTGATAAAAATGACAGGTTTTTCAATTCTGATGGATGTGGCCCTCTTCAACAATGAGATGAACCAAATCAGCTCCAATAGAGCAGTAATGAATTGAACTAGCTATACCCAGGACTCTGGGAGATGAGTATGAACCACTACATAGAATTCCCAATCCCTCTATTTTTTTGTCTGCCTGCATTTTTGATTTCCTTCACAGGCTAATAGTACACTATTTCAAACTCCAATTCTTTTTGTACAGCAAAATAACTGTTAGGACATGTATGCTTATATTGTATTTAATTTATACTTTAACATACTTAACATGTATTGGTCAACCTGCCATTGTGGGGAGAGGATGGGGGGAAGGAGGGGAAAAGTTGGAACAAAAGGTTTGGCAATTGTCAATGCTGTAAAATTGCCCACGCATATAACTTGTAAATAAAAAGCTATAATAAAAAAAATGACAGGTTTACAAAGCATTTTTATAGATTATCTTACATGAGCTTCATAAGAACACTGTGATGTAGGCTGGCATTAATAATTATCTCCATTTTACAGGGAAAAAAATCCTGAGACTCAGAATAGCTACAAGATATGTTCAGAATCACAGGATCACATCTCTGGGTTAAGTGTCAGTAGTAGCATATGAATCTGAATTTCTGATTCTAAGTCCAAAACTCCATTTGCCAATCACTACAACAAAATGCCTCAGGAAAAAAAAAGCAAAAAAAAAAAAAACAAAAAACCCAACTAATTATGTTATTCATAAGTAGAATGTCCCTGTCAGCAGGCAATGTTTTATTTTGTCTTTAAATCAACAGGGCCAAGAAGAGTATTTCACATATTTTCAATCAGTCATTTTTTTTTTAGTCATGTCTGACTCTTTGTGACCCCATTTGGGGGTTTTCTTGGCAGAAATACTAGAGTGGTTTGTCATTTCCTTCTCCACCTCATTTTTCAGGTGAGAAAACTGAAGTAAACAGGGTCAAGTGACTTATAATGGGTCACACAGCTAGTGTCTGAGGTCAGATCGGAACCCAGATCCTCCTGACTCTAGAACTGGCTCTTTACGCACTGCATCGTATAACTGCCCATAGCAATCTAGATAATGCTTATTCTACATTATTTTTCCAATGTGATTTGTTAGGTCAAATGCTTTAAGCCATGTGCATCTCATTTAGGAGGCAGTTTTATTGGGTTTGTGTAACTTTTATGATGCCAAAAATAACAGGAACATCTGGATGACCTTACTATTATAGGGAACCCATCTTCTATTTGGACACTGTGCTGAATATTTCCCATGGCAGTGGAAAATATCTTTGGTTGACATACATCTCAGTAACACACTTGATCATGAATGGGTTATTGAATGAAATAATTTGTATTGCATCTTTCAAAGAATCTTGATGTTGTCAAAACTTTATTTTTGAAGAAAGGACCAATGATATCATGGTGTGATGTCTTGACTTGGACATTAATTGGATTTAGATGAGACAGAACTGCACAAAGTCATCAATCTCACTCTCTCTTCTAGAGTTATTAGACCAGTGTCAAAACAACTAGCAATGGCTGGGATGCAGGGGATAACATATAGTAGTTTCTTTTTTTTTTCCCTTTTCATTTTTATTGTGGTAAGTTTATTTATTTTTAATACACATTGCTTTAGGAATCATGTTGGGAGAGAAAAATCAAAGCAAAAGGGAAAAACCCACAGGAGAGAATAAAAAACACAGAAAAATGAAGTGAACATAGTATGTATTGATTTACATTCAGTCTCTTTAATTCTTTTTCTAGATGCAGGTGGCATTTTCTGTCCAAAGTCTATTGGGATTGCTTTGGATCACTGAAGTACTGAGAAGAACCAAGCCTTTCATACTTGATCATTGCACATTCTTGCTGTTGTTATGTACAATGCATTCCTGGTTCTGCTTGTTTCACTCAGCACCAGTCTGGCCTTTCTAAAATCAGCTTGTTCATCATTTTAAATATATTTATATTCCATTTCCTTCATGTACACAACTTGTTCAACCATTCCCCAATTGATGGGCATCCACTCCTTTTCCAATTATTTGCTATTACAAAAAGAGCAGCTAAAAACATTTTTGCACATGTGAGTCCTTTTCTCTCCTTAATGATTTTCTTGGGACATAAACCCAGTAATGCCACTTTTGGGTCAAAGGGTATGCACAGTTTTATAGCCCTTTGAGCATAGTTCCAGATTACTCTCCAGAATGGTTGGGTCATTTTACAACTCCATCAACAATGTATTAATGTCCCAATTTTCCCTACATCCCTTCCAATATTTATCATTATCTTTTCTTGTCATCTTAGCCAATCTCTGAGCATTTTTTCATATGATTATAAATGTCTTTAATTTTATCATTTGAAAATTGTCTGCTCATATCCTTTGACCATTTATCAAATGGTCAAGACTTTTATTCTTATAAATTTGACCGAGTTCTTTATATATTTTAGAAATGAGACCTTTATAAGAAATACTGACTATAAAAATTTTCTCTCAGCTTTGTACTTCCCTTTTAATCTTATTTCTATTGGTTTTGTTTGTGCAAAACCTTTTTTAATTTAATGTAATCAAAGTTGTCCATTTTGCCTTTCATAGTGTTTTCTAATTCTTCTTTGATCATAATTTCCTCCCTTCTCCAAAGATCTGATAGGTAAATCATCTGATAGGTAAACCATCTGCCCAGGATGGTGGATAGAATTGCAAGGGTAATGAGGATATTTATGTTCAGGCAGGGGGCAATTTGGTATAGGATGGATGTTGGGGTGATTTTTTATCAGGTTAGAAGAATTATTCTGGTTAGGAGTGGGATTCCTTGTGCTACTTTGGGCACTCAGAAGTGAAAAGGGGCAAGGCCTCGTTTTATGGAGAAGGCCAGGGTTATTGAAATAGAGGCCCATTGGTCAGATAGTTGGAAGAGTATTCATTGGTTTGTTGATCATGCACTGTAGATGATAGTGAATATTATTATTATTATTATTATGGAAGCAGTGGCTTGTGTAAGGAAGTATTTTGTGGCAGCTTCTGTGGCACATGGGTTGTTTGGGGAAGTTATTAGAGGGATAATTGCTAGGGTGTTGATTTCTAAGCCCATTCAGGCTGTAAATCAGTAGTTGCTGAATAAGGTGAGGCATGTGCAGATAAAGAGACTTAGTGATAAAATGATGAGGAAATCATGAAATGATGGGTTTCTGTCCTAATTTGTTTATGGTATCCCATATGCCCAAATCATGTATCCGTTTTTACCTTATTTTGGTATGGAGTATGAGGTATAGGATTATGCCAAGTTTCTGACATATTATTTTCCAGTTTTCCCAGAAATTTTTGTCAAATAGTGAGTTCTTATCCCAGAAGCTGAAGTTTGGGGGTTTATCAAAAACTAGATTACTATAGGCCTTAATTATTGTGTCACTTGTATCTAATCTACTCCAATGATCCACCATTCTATTTCTTAGCCAGTACCAAATGGTTTTGATGAATGCTGCTTTATAATATAGTTTTAGGTTTGGTATTGCTAAGCCACCATCCTTTGTATTTTTTTTTTTTCATTAATCCCCTTGATATTCTTGAACTTTTGTTCTTCCAGATGAAACTTGTTATTATTTTTTCTAGTTCTATAAAATAATGTTTTGGCAGTTTGGTTGGCATGTCATTGAACACTGAAATGATAAAAAATTTCCCCTAAGAACTGCTTTGGCTGCATTCATAGGTTTTGGTATATTGTCTCCTTATTGTCATTTTCTTGGATGAAATTATGGATTATTTCTGTGATTTGTTGTTTGACCCACTTGTTCTTTAGAATTGGGTTATTTAATTTTCAGTGATTTTTTATCTATCTTTCCCTGGCCCTTTATTGAATGTAATTTTTATTGCATTGTGGTCTGAAAAGAAAGCATTTACTATTTCTACCTTTTTGAATTTGATTGTGAGGTTTTTATGGCCTGATACATGGTCAGTTTTTGTGGAGGTGCCATGAAGTGCCAAGAAAAAGGTGTATTCCTTTTTGTCTCTATTCAATTTTCTCCAGAGGTCTATCATATCTATGTTTTCTAGGATCCTATTAACCTTCTTAGTTTGTTTCCGGTTTATTTTGTGGTTAGCGTTGTCTGATTCTGAGAGGAGAAGATTGAGGTACCCCACTAGAATAGTTTTGCTATCTATTTCTTCCCATAATTGGCTTAAAATCTCTAGGAATTTCCCTGCTCTACAGCTTGGTGCATGCACATTTAGTATCATTACTACTTCATTATTTATGGTACTCTTTATCAAGATGTACTTTTCCTCCTTATCTTTTTAAATAAAATCTAATTTTCCTTTTGCTTTATCTGAGATTAGAATTGCCTGCTATTTTTACTTAAGATGAACCATAATAAATTTTGTTCCAGCCTTTTACCTTTACTTTGTATGTATCTCTCTGTGTCAAATATATTTCTTGTAAACAACTTATTACAGGATTCTGTTTTTTAATCAACTCTGCTATTTGCTTCCATTTTATGGGAGAGTTCATCCCATTCACATTAACAGTTATGATTCCCAACTCTGTATTTTCCTACATCTTATTCTCTCCCCTGAATATACTTTTACTATCTCTTTCCTTAGGACAAGACTAAGTCCTAGTCTTGTGGGGTTTTTTTACCCACCCCATCCACTACCTTATCTCCCATCACTCCTCCCCCCTTCCCTTACTAGTGGTTTTTTTTACCCACTCCACCTACTACCTTAACTTCTATCAATCCCCTCCCCCCATTTCTTTTACCTTTTTCCCCAGTGTTTCTGCCATCCCCTCTATCCTGTCCCTTTTCTTTTCCTCTTTCTCCTTCTACTTCTTTATAGGGTTAGATAAATTTCTGTGCCCAACTGCATGATTAAATTATTCCCTCTTAAAGCCAAAACTGATGAAATCAAGCTTCAGACAATGCTAAGACCCTTCCCTTCTTTCCCCAAAATGTAATTGTTTTTTGTACATCTTCATGTGAAGTAATTATCCCATTATACATTTTCTTTCCTATTTTCTCAATACAGACCTTCCTACCCCTTGATGTATTTTTCTTTGATGTCATCACATCGGGGATCATTTACAACCACACCCTTGGTCATGTGATGCCCTTCTCAGTCTGCCCCAGTGACAGATGCAGTTTGTAAGATGTACAGATAATGTTTTCCTATCTAGAGATGTAAATAGTTTAACCTTTACATATACATTTTTCCCCTGCTTGCCTTTTTATAGTTCTCTTGAGTCCTGTGTTTGCAGATTAAATTTTCTGATCTCTTTTTTTCTTTTTTTTCTATGTATTATTTATTTTTTAATAACCTTTTATTTACAGGTTATATGTATGGGTAACTTTTACAGCATTGACAATTGCCAAACCTCTTGTTCCAATTTTTCCCCTCCTTTCTCCCACCCCCTCCCCCAGATGGCACGATGACCAGTAGATGTTAAATATATTAAAATATAAATTAGATACACAATAAGTATATTATTTTGCTGACCAAACCGTTATTTTACTGTACAAAAAGAATCGGACTCTGAAATATTGTGCAATTAGCCTGTGAAGGAAATCCAAAATGTAGGTGGGCAAAAATATAGGGATTGGGAATTCAATGTAATGGTTTTTAGTCATCTCCCAGAATTCTTTCGCTGGGCGTAGCTTGTTCAGTTCATTCCTGCTCCATTGGAACTGATCTGGTTCATCTCATTGCTGAGGATGGCCAAGTCCATCAGAATTGGTCATCATATAGTATTGTTGTTGATGTATATAATGATCTTTTGGTCCTGCTCATTTCACTCAGCATCAGTTCATGTACTGATCTCCTTTTTTCCAATAGAAATGATTGAAAGTTTCTTAGTTCATTGAAACTCCATCTCTTCCCCTGAAAGACAATGCTGAGTGTCACTGGGTAGTTAATTCTTGGTTGTAATCCCAGGCTTTGTCTTCTAGAATATGGTATTCTAGGCCTTCCAATTTCTATTGTAGAAGCTACCAGATCCTGGGTAATCCTGACTGTTGCTCCTTGATAGTTAAATTGTTTTTGTTTGGCAGCTTGCAGTATTTTTTCCTTGAGATTATAATTTTGGAGTTTCCTAACAATATTCCTTGAGGTTTTCCTTGTGGGATCACTTTCCACAAATGATCAATAGATTCTTTAAATAAGTATTTCCTCTTCTGTTTCTAGAATATTGGAGCAGTTTTCCTTAATGACCTCTTGTGGAATTCTATCCAAGTTCTTTTTTTTTTTTTTTTTTTTTTTTTTTTTTTTTCTTTTTTTTTTTTTTTTTTTTTTTTTTTTTTTTTTTTTTTTTTTTTTTTTTTTTTTTGGCCATAGCCTTCAGATAGGCCAAAAAGTTTTAAATTGTCTCTTCTGGATCTATTTTCCACATGACTACTTTGCCAATGAAGTATTTCACATTTTCTTTCATTTTTTTCATACATTTTAGTTTGTTTGACTGATTCTTTTTGCTCACAAGGTCATTAGCTTCCATTTGCCCTGTTCTAGTTTTTTTTTTTTTTTTTTTATGTGTGATTATCTTCAATTAACTTTTGCATCTCTTTTTCCATTTATTTTATTCTACCATTTAAGTAGTTGTTTTCTTCAGACAAGTTTTTCCCTTCCTTTTTCAAACTGTTTACTCTTTCATGCATCCCTCTCATTTCTTTTCTCATTTTGTCTTCTACCTTTCTTATTTGCCTTTTGAAGTCTCTTATGAACATTTCCAAGAAACCTTTTTGAACTTGAGACCAATTTATCTCACTCTTTGAGATTTCTTCTGTGGACATTCTGTCCTTGTCTGAGTTTGTGTTTTAATCTGCCCTGTAGCCATAGTAGCTTTCTATGATCTTTTCTGTTTCTTGTTCATTTTCTTTTGTTTTCTTTTGGCATTCCTCTTTTAAAAAATTTTATGGTAGAATTCTGCTCCTGGAATAAAGGTAATGTTGTCTTCTTGTGAAGCTCTGAGCCTTGGCTTTGAGCACCAGGGACTCCTTGTGTTTGTAGAGGGTAGCTTGGCTGCTCTTTCCAGGAAACAGCCTGGTTTTCCAGTTTGCCTTCTGAGCTGGTACTGTGGGTTGCCCCACTGATTTGCTCCACTATTGAGGCAAGTCTGAGCATCTTAGTTGTTGATTTGCTGTGATTAAAAGCATCTAACTTGCTTTCCCAGAGCTTATCTGATCTGAGCTGGATGCCTTTTTCACCCCAGTGAGACTGACTTTTCTTGAAGTTTTTTCTATTTTGAGCTGGAGAGTGGTTTCATTCCATCAGACTCTGTTCAGAGGTTTGGTTTCATGTGGTTTTCTAGGGAAATTAAGAGAGCTCCATCAGCTTTGCGACTTTATTCTGCCATTTTGACTCCACCCATATAGTAGCTTCTTTTAAAAAGATACACTCTGAAACTCAAATGTTTTACAAATTCATATTGATGTGCCTCTGGACTAGGAATTAGAAAGATTTTTGTTATAAGAAGGGGAAACTTATATCAAATAAAGTCAACAAATTTTTGTCAAACACTTAACCAGATACTGGATAATGTGCTAAGTGCTGGTCTATATCTTCCAGTATTTGAAATCTCTGAAAATCATACTGGAATTCACCAAAATATCTCTGCATGTGCAATACAATATATAGAACTTAACATATCAACTAATTAAAGAAATTTATAGAAAACACATTCAATATAGTTAACAGGGTTGGTCTTTAACACATGTTAAAAACAATGCAGACACATACATTAATCTACATCTTTTACATTAGAATTTCGTGTAGCTAACCATAGTACACAAAACGACCATAAGTCATGTATATAATCATAGCATAAATGACAGTGTTGCAATATAAATCCAAAAATACAAGTCTCTTATAATTAAAATGACACATAAAACATATATAAAACAATTGTGTACAATAATCAAATATAGAGATCATCTACAGAAACATGGTATATAAACTGTTTATATAATATAAAATCCATCAACAAACATTTCAAAGAATTTTCTATTATATGCCAGATGCAAGGCACCAGTGAAAAAAATAAATTAAATAATTTCATACTCTAAGGAAAAGAGACAACATACACATAAATTTTTTTTTAAAAAAAATTTCCACACAAATATTTTAAAGCCATTTACAACCTATTCCCAATCTATATTTCCTGTCTTATTGTACATTTCTTTCCATCCTGCATTCTGAGGTCCAGTCAAATTTGTCTTCTCTTTATTCCTCACATACTGAGGGCTCCATCTCCTGTTTCCATGTCTTTACCTTGGTTAACTTCCATGTATGGAGTATACTTTTTCCTCACCTTTACTTAGAGAATTCCTCTCTTTTTTCAAGACAAAGTTTATGTTGCCAATTTCTATATGAAGCTTTTCCTAACTCTCCCAGAATTCCTTTAATGTCTTTCTTCCTGGTTCACCTTGCATTTATTCTCTTTATTCTTCTGGATCCAAAGCCAGGAAGCCTTGAATTCAAATTCAGACTGAGATACTTGCTAACTGTTATGAAATTAAAAACTGCTTTTCTTTTTTTTTTTTTTTAAGACTTAATCAACTTAGATTGAATATTCCTCTTTACTGTATTGTTTTACTTAGGTAACCTCAGGTTACTTGTCTCACAATTCTTATTTTAGATTTGCATATGCCATTTATTGAAGGGGGGAAAAGAGAAACATATTAAACAGAAGAAATATAAACCAAGAGAAATTAGAATTTGGTTTTTATTTTGCAACTAGTATCTTTACTCTCATATGATTTTACTCATATGAGATATGTGAGATACTTAGTTGGAGAAAAGCTTTTAGGGTGAAATTTTGCTTCACTGAATCACAAGTTCCTTGGTTGTTGTTTTTTAATAGTCAACAAAAAGATATGCTCAATGGAAACTCATATTCTCTTTTCAATAATCAATCAACAAGCATTTATAAGAACTTACTATGGAGAACTATATGTACCTTTTTTCAATTTGAATGATCTCTCAAACTTTTCCAAAATAGGAATTATTCACAAAAGATCAATAAATTTCAGCTATCTCTACAATCTAAAACACCAAAAACTCTAAAAATTTGTCAGCCAAATTCACTAACACCAGGGAAAGGTAATTCCTAGTCCCCTACTATGTTCACTTACCTCCTCTTTCTCCACCAGTCACTATGCCCCATAGGACTACATAAGTCAAATCAGCTTTTGCAAATAGAACTCAACTCTTCTCTATCTTTGTGCTTCTGTCTGCAAGTAAACCTAAAGGCTTAGGATGACAGTGTGGCAGAGCTCTGTACTTTGAAAGTACAGACCTTGAGAACAGAAGAATATGAGAAAATGAGACAAGATGTTCACATGTGTGTGAATTCATCAAATCTAAGGGAAGAAAGATTGACATTGAGCTGGACATTCTATATCCTCAAAAGTCATTTAAGCAATAACCCAATAATGATCAGATGTGATTATTCTCCAGTGTGGAAAAAAGTGAAGCAACTTTGAGTTCTAATCTCTGGCAAAGAGAAAGAAGCAAAAACATAGAAAACATAGAAAACAAAGTGTCATTCAAAGGAATAAACAGATCACCCCCTCTTCAAGGAAAAAAAAACCCTGTGCTACAAATTCCAAGATATATGGTGATCAGATTTAACAATTCCAAGATTAATCAACAAATTCTGCAACCAACCAAGATAAATAACTTAAAATAGAAAAGACAGGAAATTAAAGTGTTGCAAGCCTTTTTTTTTCTTCATGTGTTTTTTCCTCCTTTTTGATCTTATTTTTCTTCTACAGTACAATGAACATGGAAATATGTTTAGGAAAATTACACATTTAACCTATATTGAATTGCTTGAGAGGGGCAAAGAGTAGAAGAAAAATTTGAAACAAGGTTTCACAAAGATGAATATTGAAAACTATCTTTGTATTTAAAAAAATAAAATAATAACAACAACACAAAAGTAATGCAAGACAATTTTTGCCCAGATGAAACTGCAAGTAAGAGTGGAATGATGTGTTTCAAAGAGCAAAGACATCAAAGATGCAACCCAATATGACATGTCCTGCAAACCTGAACCTCTCAATTAAATTGGATGTTTGATAAAATAATGATATTTGAAATATTCCCACCAAAGAAACCAAAATTGAACAAATTTCTTCCTTTATAGATAACATAAATACAAGAAAGATAAAAAGATACATCAAATAAGTAAGGTACAGGTAAGGAAATAAATTACCCCACAAAAAATTTAAAAATCGAATTAAAATTAGGTTATCTATGACTTTAATAAGAACAAAACAATAACAACAACTAGAAGAACAAATTAACAACAGAGAGACATTTCTTTCTAAAAGTATACAAGGAGTTAGATGGCCTAGTAGATAGAGTGCTGGGCCTAGAGGTCAGAAGAATCATCTTCCCTGAGTTCAGATTTGGATTCAAATATTTACCAGCTGTAAGATCCTGGGCAAGACACTTAACCCTGGTTCCCTCAGTTTCTTCATCTGTTTAAAAAAATCTGTAAGATCACTACAGTGTCTCTGCCAAGAAAATCTCAAATGAGATTAGGAAGAGTCAGGCACAACTGAAAATAACTGAATTTGATGTAAGTCAAATTGAAGTGCTGGTTGAGAAACAGAACTTAAACATCATGGACTAACTCACAACACTAGACTTAGAGTTGAATCAGTATTGAGTTTTTTTTTGGGGGGGGGAAGTACTAAATGGCAAAATTGTAAGGTACCTAGAAAAAGAGGGGGAAGGAAGACGACAGAAAGGAGTATGCTGTTGTAATTTAGTTGTGTCCCAACTCTTCGTGACCTCATGTACTATACTGTCCAAGGGAATTTTTTTTTAACATTTACTTTTTTATTGAAGCTTTATATTTTCAAAACATATGAAAGGAAAAATTTTCATCAATGACCCTATATGGCAAATAATATATGTTAAATATGGTGAAAATATATATAAATCCAATACAGGCATACATATTTATACAATCATCTTGCTGAACAAGAAGAATCAGATCAAAAAGGAAAAAAAATAGAAAAAATAAAATTCAAGAAAGCAACAACAGAAAATGTCATTGATGAGATCATAAGAGGAATATTTAGAGAGAAATAAAAAATAATTAGGAATGAAACCCTGAGGAATGAAATGAGGAATTTCATGCATAGAAATTAAAATATGGAAAATAATTTAGCAAAGGAGAATCAGAAGGACAGGTCAGAAAGGGCAATGTTATAAAAACCTAGAGAGGGGAAAGTATCCAGAAGAAAGGGGTTGTCACCTATGTAAAATGCTGTAAAGAGATCAAGAATGATAAAGCCTGACAAAAGGTAATAATAATAACTGACAGGGAATCTTTTCACAGTCATTCTGTTAGTAAGTGTCTGAATCGAGATTTGCACTCATGTCTTTTTAATTACAAGTCTACTGCTTGATTACTTTAGCACCTAGTTACTTCCTAGGCAATTAGGCTTAGCAATTAAGGGAAAATCACTCACTTTGGAAAGAACAATTTCATATGAGTGATGGAATTGGAAACCACATTTTAATGGGTTGAGAACTGAGATTGAGGTAAGAAAATGGAGGCAATGGGAGTTGACAATACACCCTTTCCTGTAGGAGGTGAGAATGGGGAAGGAGAAAGGTGTGCCTTAGATCCCACCCAGAATTTTTATTTGATTTTTGTCCTTTTGTCAGGATGAAAAAGACTATGGATTGGGTTAGTGGTACAGGACAATGTTGTATGCCCAGTTGATGAGACATTTGGTGTCTGGTCTAAGGATAGTTAATATTGAGGCAGTTGACTGATTTACAATTTTTCTTAATAGAAAACTTTTCTCCAGATACCAGCTCAGATCTTAATTTAGTTATCATCCTCTGGGCAAGCATAGGGAATAGCATAAATTTTTGGTCCCAGGGTGATCTTGGAGAGAATATGACTTGAACCTAGGGGCCAGTCCAGGTAATCTAGTATCTGGATCTTTATTGATTTTCCCACTGTGATACCCATATTAAGGAATGTTCCCACCAAATAAATTCCTTCTGAAAGATATTTTAATTATTCCATTAAACCCCAAAACCTCTTTACCTTGCCATATTTGGGAGTATAATGAGATCAGTCTTTATATAAAGTTGGAGTTAGTTCTGTTACTCTGGTTCCAAGTTATACTAACTATATTTTTTGGGAAAATTTGGAAAAAGTTAGGCAGAATGGATAATCATCTACTTGGAATGTATTATTTTGAAAAATAGACTGATTAATAAGTTACTGTTAGTTTGTCACTTTTCTTTCTTAAAGCTGGTCATTTTAGGATTGTAGATTTAAAAATACCTTAGTGGTCATAAAGGCCAAGTGCCTTACATTATTCTCTTAACTGAAATGCAGAAAGGTAAAGTGACCTTTACAAGGTCACAGCTAGCTAATTATAGATCATTTTTAAAAATCAGATTAAGGTCTTCTAAAGCAGGGCTTCTTAAACTTTTTCCACTCATGACCCCTTTTTGCCCAAGAAATTTTTATGACCCCAAGTATATAAAATAGATTTACAAATAAAGCATGTATTTATAACAAATCATAAATTTGTGACCACCATATTTAGTTATGAAAACCCACAGGATGTCAAGAACCACGGTTTAAGAAGCAGGATTCTAATATTTTGTCCTTCATTCAGTCTACAAAAGTCTACAAAAGACAACATGCGGGTAAGCCTTTGAAGTTGAAGAGAGTGCATAGCACTCAAAACCAGAGGCTAAGGGGTCTGTGGCCCTTTTCTTTTACCTTAATCCCATCACAAGATATTTAATAGTATTTTTTTCCAATTACATGTAAAGATAGTTTTCAACATTCACATTTATAAGATTTTGAACTCCATATTTTTCCCTCCTTTCCTCCTTCTCTCCCCAAGATGGGGAGCAATTTGATATAGGCTACACATGTATAATCATTAAATTAAACATATTTATATATTAGTCATGTTTTGAAAGAAGAATCAGAACAAAAGGGAAAAGTCGAAGACAAAAAATGTATCGTAAGATATCTATCATTATAAACCTCTCTTCCCCTACATGGCATTCCTTCTGAGTAACCACATATGTTGTTTGCTCCCCAAATACCTCAACTTCATGCGGCCTGTGAATTGCAAAATTTATATTCTTACCTTATTCCAAATAGTTCTGTCAAAAGAGAAAGAGATATTCTCAGGGGTGCCATCATTTACTATTCATGAAAGAGATACTATTAACTATGTAGAGTACAAAAATTTATGAACCACTAAAATATTTATTTGCCATTAAAAACAATTAATTCACAAACACAATAACACACAAGTACAAACCAGATAGTATTATAGTATTATGCAGCTACTAATTGTCTTCTTTTTGTTTCACAGGTCAGGCTGAAAGCAAGGATGCTTTTTACTTTGTTGGGCTGTTCCGTATTGCCAACATCGAATTTCTTCCAGAATATCGGCAGAAAGAATCAAGAGAATTCCTTTCAGTAGCACAAAATGTGCAGCAAGTGGTAAGAAAATGCAGCAGGAATTATAGAATCCCTATAGCATAGAAGGTTTTGTAGGATTAAAATACCATCTATAAAAAGTAAGATTTATATATATTCTCTACAAGCTAGAAATAAACATTTCTTTTCTGATCAAAAATAATTTTTTCTTTTCCTGCTTCATCATTTAATATGCAGAAATTTAATACTAAATTAGAGGTATATGACTGAAGTGGTAATAATGCAGTAATAATGCAAATAACTAAAATAATACATGGGCTTTTATTAGTAAAAAGAATGAATGCAAAATTAAACTTCTAAAGCTAAATAGTCAAAAAGAGAAATAGAAGTAAAAAAAATTTTCTTTAAAAATTAAAGAGAATTAAACTGTAGCTAATCAGAAAAGGTTGTCAGCACCATGGTCAGCTGAAAATAGTTTGATGTTTCAGCACTGGGATAGTGGATAGCACCATGCTCTCTGTAACTACAGTGTTGCTATAGAGTATTAAGAATATTTAAGGAGGATATTGGGCAACTTTCACGGGCTTGGTAGTTTATATTGTTCATAGTGTAAGAGTAAGACCTAGGCAAACCTTTGGAGGTGTGAGAAAACTTTTGTATTGTTTGAATTTATGTAGGAGAAATATATTGTCACAGGTCTTACATTTACTTTTCTTTTCCCAAGTATTAATGAGCAGAAAAATGGCTGGGGAAAGGTTTCTGTGTCCGTATTTTTCTTTCAATTAGCACGTGTTATCTTGCAGTAGTATCTGATACTGACTCTGAGTGGCAAAGCGTATGCATTTCTCTCTCTCTCTCTCTCTCTCTCTCTCTCTCTCTCTCTCTCTCTCTCTCATCCCTGAGGCAATTGAGGTAAAGTGACTTGCCCAGGGTCACACAGCTAGGAAATGTTAAATGTCTGAGACTCAGGTCCTCCTGACTGCAGGTCTGATGCTCTATTACTGCACCACTTAGCTGCCCTGAATATATGCATTGCCTTAAAGAAAGAGTCTGTGTTGAGATAATTTAGTAACAATTTTGGTTGCATTTTTATTAAAGGCCCTAAGGTTCTAAAGCTAGGTCCTTTTATCCAAGTTATGATGATGACTCTAAGAGCACTGAATACAAGTGAAATGAAAATGCTTTGTCTCAGAAAAATGAGTGTAGTAAAAACGAATGAACTTTTAAAATCTGGGAGCAGGAAAATATGGGTTGTTACAAGTCTAAGTATGACAGAATTGGAAGGGACATTTAAAACTATAAACTAAAATTCCCCCATTTTATAGATTATTCAAGAAGAAATCTCTGTTGATATATATATATATATATATATGTATATATACATATATATATATATGTATATATACATATATATATCAGGTCAGTTAAAAAGGTTAAGGGAATATTTCCATAAAAGTATACACAGCACTACAGGAGAAGTATACTCTGATATTATAGGAAGGATAAAAAATAGAGAAAAGAAAAAAGGAAAGAATGGAAAAGAGATAGAAGGAAGTACAGATAGTAGGGAAATAATAGAGTCTAGGCTGTCTGGGCTTTTTTGTCTATTTCTGAAGAATACAAACATGAATAGGGCTCTTCCATGACAAAAATGAACTTAGAAAGAAGATATAATAAAAACATGTATAATCATGAAATTGTGTTGTAGGGAGATACTAGCTAATTCCTAGGATCCTATAAGAAAAGAGAAGACTCTGAAGTTCAAAATCCTCTTAATATAAATAAAAGTAAATACTATTTGATTTACTAGAAAATTATATATAACTATACATGCACAAATATGTACTATATACATACATATATACATATGCATATATATATGGATATATCTCTACATATATATATCTATAATGTTTTTTTAACTTAAGAAGTGGTAGGGACAGGAATTTTGTTAATATTTTTAATTAATTAATTTTAACATACATTGCTTTATGAGTTATGTGGGGAGAGAAAAAGCAGAACAAAAGGGGAAAACCATAGGAGAGAGGGGAAAAATAGAAAAAAGAAATGAACATAGTATGTGTTAATTTACATTCAATCTCCATGGGTTTTTTTTTTTTTTCTGGATGCAGATTGCATTTTTCTATCTAATGTCTATTAGGATTGCCTTGGATCACTTGAACCACTGGCAACAACCAAATCTTTCATAGCTGATCATCATGTATCCTTGCTGTTTTTGTATTACAATGTATTCCTGGTTCTTCTTGTTTTGCTCAGCATCACGTCATGTAAATCTCTCCAGGCATTTCTAAAATAAATTTGTTCATCATTTTTTTATAGAACAATAATATTCCATTATTTTCATATACCACAACTTATTCAGCCATTCCCCAATTGATGAATATCTATTCATTTTCCAATTCTTTGCTACCAAAAAAAGAGCTGCTACATTTTTGCACATGTGAGTCCTTTCCCCCCCTCTATGATTTCCTTGGGATATACACTCAGTAGTGTCACTTCTGGGTCAAAGGGTATGCACAGTTTTATAGACCTTTGGGTGTAGTTCCTAATTGCTCTCCAGAATGTCTCCATAATGATTAGATCATTTCATAATTCCATCAATTAGTGTCCCAGTTTTCTCACATCTTCTTCAACATTTATCATTGTCTTTTCCTGTCATCTTAGCCAATCTGAGAGGTGTGAGATGGCATTTCAGAGGTGTTTTAATTTGTTTTAATCAATAGTGACTTAGAGCATTTTTTTTCATATGACTATATATGGCTTTAATTTCATCATCAGAAAATTATCTGTTCATATCCTTTGACCATTTATCAATTGGGAATGACTTGTATTTTTATAAAATTGACACCGCTTTTTGTATATTTTAGAAATGAAACCTTTACTAGAAACACTGACTGTATTTTTCCCCCTCAGCTTTGTACTTTCCTTGTGTTTTATTTGTGAAAAAACTTTTTAATTTAATGTAATCAAAGTTGTCCATTTTGCCTTTCATAATATTTTCTAGTTCTTCTTTGGTCATAAATTCCTCCCTTCTCCAAAGATCTAATAGGTAAATTATCCTTTGCTCTCCCACCCTTTATGCCCAAATCATGTACCCTTTTTGACCCTATTTTTGTATGGAGTGTGAGATGTAAGTCTATGCCAAGTTTCTGATATATTATCTTCCAGTTTTCCCAGAAATTTTTGTCAAATAGAGAGTTCTTATCCCAGAAGCTGGAGATTGGGGGTTTATCAAATATTAGATTACTATAGGCTTTGATTATTATGTCTCATGTATCTAATCTATTCCGCTGATCCACCATTCTATTTCTTAGCCAGTACCAAATAGTTTTGATGACTGCTACTTTATAATATAGTTTTAAGTTTGGTAGTGCTAAGTCACCATCCTTTGTATTTTTTTTTTCATTAATTCTCTATATTCTTGAGCTTTCGTTCTTCCAGATGAATTTTGTTATTTTTTTCTAGTTCTATAAAATAATGTTTTGGCAGTTTGATTGGCATGACACTGAACAAGTAGATCAATTTAGACAGAGTTGTCATGTTTATTATAGTAGCTTGACCTATCCATGAGCAATTGATATGTTTCAGTCGTTTAGTTCTGTCTTTATTTGTGTAAGAAGTGTGTTGTAATTTTGTTCACACAGTTCCTGGGTTTGTCTTGGCAGATAGACACCCAAATATTTTATTTTTTCTACAATTATTTTAGATAGAATTTCTCTTTCTCTCTCTGGTGGATAAGCTTTGTCAGTAATATATAGAAATGCTGTTGATTTGTGTGGATTTACTTTATATCATGCAATTTTGTTAAAGCCATGAATTGTTTCTAGTAGATTTTTTAATGATTTTCCAGGATTCTCTAAGTATATCATCATATCATCTGCAAAGAGTGATAGCTTTATTTCTTTGCTGCCTATTCTAATTTTTAAAATTTCTTTTCCTATTCTGGCTAAAGTCAACATTTCTAAAACAATGTTGAATAATAGTAGTAGTAATGGGCATTCTTGATTCACCCCTAATCTTATTGAGAATGCATCCGCTTCTCTCCATTATAAATAATGTTTGTTGTTGATTTTAGATAGACACTGTCTATTATTTTAAGGTAAGATCCCTTTGTTCCTATGCTCTCTAGTGTTTGTGATAGGAATGGATGCTATATTTTGTCAAAATCTTTTTCTGCATCTATTGAGATTTATCATATGATTTCTATTGGTTTTCTTATTGATGGGGTCAAGTGTGATAATAGTTTTCCTGATATTGAATCAGCCCTGCATTTCTGGTATAAATCCCACTTGGTTGTATGTATTATTATGCTGATAAATTGCTGTAATCTCTTTGCTAATATTTTATTTAAAGTTTTTGCATCAATATTCATTAGGGAGATTGATCTGTAATTTTCTTTCTCTGTTTTGGCTCTTTCTGGTTTAGGTGTCAGTACCATATTTGTGTCACAGAAGGAATTTGGCAGGATTCCTTCTTTATCTATTTTTCCAAATAGTTTACATAGTATTGAAATTAACTGTTCTTTAATTCTTTGGTAGAACTCACTTGTGAATCCATCTGGTCCTAGAGATTTTTTCTTAGGGAGTTCATTAATGGCTTATTCAATTTCTTTTTCTAAAATGAGATTATTTAAGTAATTTATTTCCTCTTCTGTTAACCTGGGCAATTTAATTTTTTGTAAATAGTCATCTATTCAGCTTAGATTGTCAGACTTGTTGCCATGGAATTGGGCAAAATAGCTTCTAATTGTTGCTTTATTTTCTTTTTCATTGGTGGTAAGTTCAGCCTTTTCATGCTAGTGCTAGTGATTTGTTTTTTTCTTTCCTTTTTTTAATCAAATTGACCAAAGGTTTTCTATTTTGTTGATTTTTTTCACAAAACCAACTCTTAGTTTTATTAATTAGTGTAATAGTTTTCTTAGTTTCAATTTTATTAGTCTCTCTTTTGAATTTCAGAATTTCCAATTTGGTATTTAATTTAGGGTTTTTAACTTGTTCTTTTTTCTATTTTAGTTGCATGCCCTATTCATTGTTCTCCTCCTTTGATATTTAAGGCCCTTTCTGGTATCTGGTCTCTGGTATGAGATTTCCTGGAGTCAGGAAGACTCATCTTCTTTAATACAAATTTGGCCCAGACACTTATTAACAGTGTGATCTTGTCAATTAACCCTATTTGCTTCAGTTTCATCCTCTGTAAAATGATCTTGAAAAGGAAATAGCAAACTACTCCACTATCTTTGTCAAGAAAATACAAATCAGGTCACAAAGAATTAGATATAACTGAAACAAATGAACAACAAAAAATTTCTTTTCCAGATCTCAGTCAAATGAGTCAATATTTGTCATTCAAAAACAAATATACAGAATATAGAACCTTAATCTACAAGGAAAAGTTCAGGATTCCTTTCTTCTTGAGGTCACTGTAATGGAGGGAATTTTCATATCCCTCCCTAGTACAACCTTTATTGCCACTAGATACATAGGCCGTTGGTTTGTGCCAAAATAGAGGTATCAGTATTTTTAAATCAGCCGTACTTATTTTCTTTTCTCATATTGGGGAACTTATTGCCAGCAGCAAACTCTGGCAATTATGCATAGACAGGAAATATGCTACAGATATGCCATTATCAGCTCAAACTGATATGCTAGTACACATTTAATAATTCTAGATTTAAGTGAATTACCTTGTATCTTCCTTTTTAGATTATTAAAATTTTTATTAACATAGACTTAATGATTATCACTCATCTTTAGAAAGACAGAAAGCAAATATTTTTCATGTTTGGAATATGGTTAATCCAATTTGCTACTTAAGGTATAAATGAACTAGCAAATATTGTTTGCCCGCACAGGTTCCCCTCTCAGCAGATGTAACCTTATATGAAGGATATGAACAGATATAATGATGGCAGAAGGTGAAAAGAATAATAGGAAGCTGGCAGAGGAATCATAGGAAGACATAGGACAGACATAGGAAGAATATAGTAAGAAGACTTAGATCTGGAAAGGACATTTTTTTGTTATTCATTTATTTCAGTCATACCAAACTCTTTATGACTTTATTTGGGGTTTTCTTGACAAAAATAGTGGAGTAGTTTGCTATTTCTTTCTCCACAGTATTCCCACAGTAAGTCAAGACACCTTATTTGTCTTTTTTTGTTGTTGTTCTTCTAGTTGTAGCTTTGCCATCAATTAGTATATGACTTTACTTAAGTATCTTTACATCTCTGAAGTTCAACTTACTTATCTCTATAATGGTGTTGTTATCTAGGACCTACCTGTTAGTAATCTGGGCCTTGGGCCAGATGGTTAGTAATCACTCTGCACTCTGCCTCCATTTCCATGTACCAAATTTTTTATCTGGGAGAATGTGTCTAGCACAGTACATGGAACATAATGACATTTAGTAAATATTTGTTAATTGATGGATTGATTGGATCATGCTGTGTCACTTTTTATTTCTGCTTTTACCTAATTGCCACATCCCCTCCTTTATAGATCCAGCAAAGTGCCAGTTACCTTCCCCAAGATTACCTGCAAGTATGGTAAAATTAAAACCAATGGACACATTTCTTACAAAACACCATCTTGCATTCTTTCTCCTCTAGGCAAAATCCCTTCTTTTCCCACTGGTTCTTCCCTCTTCAGCCTCTCAGTTGCAGAACAGAAATGAGAAAGCTAATCCAGAAATTTAGTACCTTATGTTAAATGAATTTTCTACTTCCCTGTAGTCTGTTAACACAAAACTAGTTGCTTACATTGGGATTGGAAGTAAAGTATTCTAGAAATTTGAAAAAAGCATGTTTGTACTGCCACTATAGTTACTATTGTATCTAATTCTCTATCTTTCCCACTTCAAAACTGTTTCCTTTTATCACCAAACTTCTGTCTACAACAACCAATGGCTTCTTTCAGGCACTAAGTGTAATGTGAGGCAAAACGTTGGATAAAATTGCAACAGGATGTCAAAAAGGAGCTAGATACCTCTCATATATGGAACACTAATATCTTGTAATTAGATAGTGGTTTAAAAATATTTTTTTTCAGAACAATCCTCTGAGATTAGTTGTTACTGTTGCTTGTATTCAGTTCTTTTTCACTTATGTATTAGTCTTTATAATCCCATGAGTGGATTTCTTGGCAAAGATACTAGAGTGGTTTGCCATTCCTTCATTTTACAGATCATGAAACTGAGGTAAACAGGGTTAAGTTACTGGCCCATGATTACACAACTAGTACGCATCTTAAGTTGGATTTGAACAGAGGGCTTATAACAAAGCCATGAAGCTCTGGGTTCAAGCGCTGTTTCCCACACATACTGGCTGTGTGATCCTGAAAAAGTCATTTAATCTCTCAGTACTCCAAATAAATCTCCCAGGCACTAAATTGCAGAAAAGATAGGAAGTTCTCTATAACGAACCTAAAGGTCAAATCTCTATCCTTGTAGGGGGAAAAAAAAGACAATAATCAGCCACTCTTAATAAGAGAAGTCAGATGGCCTTTGAAGTTTGAATTATGGATGCTACCTGCCACCTAATGGTCAATATTAGAATGTTATTCTCATTGACCATTTTACCAGAGAAATCATATGCAAGCCCCTCATTTCACTGCTACTTTTATATGTGGAGATGTGGAGATTGGTTTAAAAAAGGAGAATGAATGAATAAAGTTTAGTAGCATATTCATTTCAAAAGAAGATAACCTTGGAAGCAGAAGTTAAGCTTGATCAGGTGTCCTTAATGAAATAAAAGGTTATTATCATGTGGAAGGGGATGACTGAGTATTGTCTATCTCACCTTGGGGACAAAAAGAAAGCAAATAGTCTGAAATGATGTCACATGAGGTGAGAATTAATTTAGATCTAAGGAGGAAAGTCTTTACAGGGATTGTTGTTAAGCACTGAAACATATTAGGAGGCGAGATTGTACAACCTACTTCCCAATCAATTGTTATGGTGATGAATCTGTAGTCCCACTTAGAGGGAGAGAGATGGATTAGATTTTTTAAAAGAGCTTTTCCCAGTTTTACAATGCATAGATAAGAGAACCTTATGATAGGGAGCTTCAGCATTCTTGACAAGAATGATAATCATAATTCTCAAATTCTTAGAAAGGGATGTAACTGCATCCTGGTGAGTTTTCCTTTCCCCAGAGTAGATCACAATCATTCTATGATTTCTCATATTAGTGTGATTTTTTTTGTCCGTATATTTCTTTAAATTATTCATTAAGCTTGACGCCTTCCCTTTTTTGTTATTTTTGTTTTGTTTTTTAGTATATTGCAGGCACTAGTACAACATCTAGGCTGTCCATCTGTTATCCTTCACTACTCTTCTTCTTCTTCTTCTTCTTCTTCTTCTTCTTCTTCTTCTTCCTTCTTCTTCTTCTTCTTCCTTCTTCTTCTTCTTCTTCTTCTTCTTCTTCTTCTTCTTCTTCTTCTTCTTCTTCTTCTTCTTCTTCTTCTTCTTCTTCTTCTTCTTCTTCTTCTTCTTCTCCTTCTTCCTTTTTTTTGCTGAGGCAATTGGGGTTAAGTGACTTGCCCAGGATCACACAGCTAAGAAGTGTTAAGTGTCTGTTTGAACTCAGATCCTTCTGACTTCAGGGCTGGTGCTCTATCCACTGTACCACCTGGCTGCCCCCTATCCTTCACTCTCACTTTATGACTGGCTCACCTCATTTTCTGTAAAAGCATATCATTCCTGACACCCAAATTCATCATTGGTAATTTATTATAAGCTATTTACACCCCACCATGTAATTTTTCTTTACATTCTGGCTCAACTGAAAATTTTTATTTTTCTGAGATCATAGTGTTCTATGATTTCCAACTGGAGAGCAGCACTATGAAGAAAATTAGTCTCCAAACCAATCTTTAACTTCAAAGATTTTATATAGATAAGAAAAAGTCAATAATATAATAGTTCCACCCTCAATTTATTAGAGGTACCACCTTTGATCTTTTCCATTTAAATTTGCAAATGGATGAAAATGGATTGAGTGATTTTTAAGATTTTTGTAACTTCTCAGATGGATTTTTTATGTTTGAACAGATCCAGCTGTTGATCCTAAATTCATTTTATATGTCAACAGCATTTATTTATAAAGCACACTGGGTAGTGAGGTGGTTTTGCTCAGATGTGGTGACTTAATTATCATCTATGGTGAGAACAGGTAATTATAAAAATGCTAGTGGATCTGTTCTATTTCATATTTACTTACTATCACAGAGTCACAGAACCTCAAAGTTGAAAGGGATTTCAGAAATCTTCTAGTACATTATCCATCTAAAAAAGAAACTATTTTCCAATATCCTTGACAAAAAGTTATCCAGTTTCCAATAGAAAATCTTCTACTGATATCCTTTGCATCTCCACACAATCTATTCTACTTTTAGACAATTTTAATTGTTGGGAATCTTTTTTTCTTACAAAATTGAATCAAAATTTGTCTTTCTTCTAGCCATTATTCCTTATTCATAGACTGATAAATTTATAGGTAAAGAGAACAATAGAGATCATCCTATCCAACCCTTCTTTTCACAGATGAGTATACTGAGGTTTAAAATGATCAAGTGACTTGCCCAAAGATATCACTAAGTCAAACTGTGATTCAAATCCTGGCCTTTTGGATCCAAAATAGGGTGTAATGGCTAGATTTCTTTCTCAAGGACCAAGTCCTAAACCAAACCCAATCTGATTCTCATTGACCACTAATAGGTCCTAGGCCAAGGTCCATTTGGTATTGTTTGGGTCCTGATTGACTCAGTTTGAATGTAAACAGTAATCATTTCTGCTTTGGCCAGAAACCCTGAGCATCTTATCCTCCCAGATCCATTCGTTCGTTTAGATTTTTTTTTGAATAAGTGAAAGAAAAGAGTCTTTGCCTAAATGGATGGTATCTCAGTCAAACTGAGACCTCTTGAAGACCTTAGCTTAAAATAGACAAGGTCTACCATTGCATTCAGGGCCATCTCCAGTAGTCCTGATCTATCTCTAGCCACTGGACCCAGATGGCTCTGGAGAGGAAAGTGAGGCAGGTGAGTTTGCACAGCCCTCCCTCATTTAAATCAATTCACTTGCATGACATATCATCTCCTTAATTTTATGGTCTTTTTTTGAGAATGAAGGACAAACAACAACCAACAGCAACAACAAGATGAGTCTAATTAATTTCCTACATTTCAAATACATGAAGATAGTTGTCAAATTTTTTCCTCCCTCTTCTCTAATTTTTTCTTCTGGCAACGCATCTCCAGTTCTTTCAGATGAATCTTGCATGCTCTCTAATTCTCCCATAATTCTGATCATCCTTCCCTGACATGATCTAATTTGTCATGTCATTGCCAAAGTATGATGTCCAGAACTGAACACAATATTTCTGTTGTAGTCTGCTTAAGGCCTCTATAGAGAACATACTGTTTTCATTCAAGCTAAAATGACATTTACCTGACATGTTACACCCCTTATTCATATCAAGTTTGCAAACCACTAAAACCTGAATATCTTGTTCACATCAAGTCATCAATAAGCATTTTTAAAGTTTTTTACTATCTACCAGGAATCTTGCTAAATATAGAGATAAGAAAGACAAGAGCTCATGACCTAACAGAAAGAATATAAAATAGTTGTGTGTAAATATATATATATGCATATACATACATACATATATATATATATATATATGAGTATTCATGTATACACACATTCACACAGGATAAATTGGAGGTAGTCTCAGAGGGAAGGTACTAACATCGAGGAAGATCAGGAATGGCAGAAGGAAGATTTTTAGCTGAAATTGGAAGTAAGTCAGGGAAGCCAGGAGACAGAGAATTCTAGGTCACTAGACTGGACTTCAGTTTCCTTATTTAAAAAATGAGAGAATTGGAATAGATGGTCTCTGAGATATGGGCCTGCCAGCTATAGAGTTATAATATAATTACCCTTTGTTGAGGCTGTCTCAAGTCTATCTACCTCTGGTGTTTCTTTTTTCTAGCTTAAAGTTTTCTTCTAGGTCCTGGAAATGCTTAACCAACTGACTGACTCTCTCTCTCTCTCTCTCTCTCTCTCTCTCTCTCTCTCTCTCTCTCTCCAACCTTCCTGGAAAAGATGGTTAAGTCTCACAGGGCTGCTGGAATTTTACCTCATCAATCTTCCAAGTGTAGCAGAATGGAATGAGAATCAGTTAATCTGAAAAGATGGGAAGATGGCACACAAAAGGACAAATAAGGAAAATACAGTGAATTGGAACATGGAATATCAGATATAAGGATAGCAAGGAGGTCAGAATCACTAGATTGTAGAATATATGGAGAGTAAGGAGTAAAAAGCTTAGAAAGATAGGAAGAAAAAAAATAAATAAATAAAAAAGAAAGATAGGAAGGACCAAGGTAAAAAAGAATTTAAAAATCAAACAAAGGATTTTATATTTGACTTGAGGCAATAGGGAGTCATTGTAGTCTATTGAACAGGTAAGTAATATAGTTTGGAAACTATAATATATTAATACAGCTATGCCTTCTTCAATTTATACTTTAGTAGTTCATTTTTTTAATCAGGGAAGGATTCCACATTTTTATTTTAAACTTTCATCTAATAAGATGAAAGCCTATGGCTTTAGTTAATTAAAATTGTTTTGGGTGCTGTCATCCAATGTGCTAGAAATTCTTTTTGTTCATTTCTGTCTTAAATTGTGTCATTTTCTCTTAAAATAGATAGCTTATTAGACTCAATTAGACACCATCAGACATAGTAGATAAAATAGAAGGATTACAGGATTTTAAAATCAAAAGACGTGCATTTCAGTCTTAGCTCTACCATCCCATAAAACACTGAGTTCATGAAACACTGAGTAAATGACAAATCCCTCTGAAGTTCAGATTTCTCCTTGTATAAAACAGTAATAATGATATTTGAACCATTTGTCTTAGAGGATTGTTGTAAGGAAAAGGATTCACAAGTTGTGAAGCACTATATAAATCTGAGCTATTAATATCATAATCTATGTCAAGATTTAAAGGAGGACAATGACACAATATTAATTTCCTCACTGAGTTGTCAATTTTTATACATCATTATTCTGACTGATTTTATCTTAGAGTGGAATGAGAGGCATTCTCATGGTGGTGGTTGTAGATAGAGAACTAGTTCAAAAGCCAGGATAATCTGGGTTCAGATCCTGATCTAGTGCATATTAACTATGTGAAGCTGAGAGTCACTTAACCTTTTCATACACTAGACCAGGGCTTCTTAAACTTTTTTTTGTTTGTGACCCCTTTTTGTTTGTGAAGTTTCTACAGGTCCTCAGGTATATAGGAATATAAAATAGGTACACAAAACAAACATTTACTGATAATCATAATTTTCTAACCCTTATATTCAATTATGAGATCTCTTATGAGGTCTTGAACCCCAGTTTAGGAAGCAAGGCTCTAGACATTTTAGTAGAAAGGATTTCAGAAACCATTCAATATCTCCATTTTACATCTGAGAAAATTTAAGCCTGAGATATTAAATGACTTGCCCAAATTTGCCCAAAATGTTATATAAAAAAGGTAAAGCAAGCATTTGAACCAGGTGATCTGATGTCAAATAATTGTACTGACTGACCTTATCTTGTACAAGAAGAGAAGTTTATTTGAAATAAAATGTGAGGCAAATGCCAGAAAAATGCATTAACAAAGTAAAATTACCTCTTCCATACACATTGGTAGGTATTGGCACTGCACAATACGACATACTGAGGGCCCTCTTTCCTGGGTGTCAGCATAGAAACTGAGAAGCATTGTAGAAAGCTTTGTTATGTTCTTGTTATCAATAACTTGGGTAAAGCATAGGGAAACATAATAGTACTATGGAAAAAACCACTGAGTCCAGTGTCAGGGGACTCTAGTTTCTAAAAGCTTGCTGTTGATATAACCTTGCACAGATAACTTTGTCCCTGGACCTCAGTTTCCTTTTGTATAAAATAAGATTAGATTAGATGGCCTCTGAGGAATGAGCCTGCTGCTCTAGAGTTATTGTCCTATTATCCTTTGTTGAGGCTGTTTCTTCTCCATTTATCTCTAGTGTTTCTTTTTCTAGTTTAAAGTTTCCTCCTGGGTCCTGAAAATTCCTAACTGCTCTGTCTAACTGTCTGTCTCTGAACGTCTCTATCTCTTTCTCTGTCTCTATCTCTCTGTCTCTATTTCTATCTCTTCTCTACCTCTCTTTATCTCTATTTCTGTCTCTGCCTCTGCCTGTGTTTCTAATTGTCTCTCTGTGTGCCTCTGTCTCTATCTCTGTCTCTCTTTTCTCCCTTTCTCTCCACCTTTCCTCTCTCTTCCTCTGTCTCCCCTCACCCCTAGCTGAAACATTTCTGGAAAAGATGGGGTAAGTCCCACAGAGCTCCTGGAGTTTTAGCAGAATGGGATAGATTGGGAGCCAATGAACCTGGAAAGACAGAAAGATCTCACACAGGGCTATTCTCCACAGCTTCTGTTCTTTTTTTTTTTTTTTTTTTTTGCTCATTGGTTCTATTCTTAGGGGCAGCAGTGTTGCAGTAGGTAGAACACCTAGTCTGGAGTTAGGAAAAACTTTAACTTGACTTTAAATTGGCCTCAAATATTTACCAGCTATATGATCCCCCCAATCACTTAATTTCTGTCAACCTCAGTTTCCTCAATTGTAAAATGATATCAATTCTAGCACCCACCTCAAAGGGTTGTCATAAGTATCAAATGAGATAATTTTTTAATTAAAAAATACTTAGTACAGTGCCTAGCACACAGAAAGCGTTTTTGTTGTTCAGTTGTGTCCGAATCTTCATGAACCTATTGGGGGTTTTCTTGGCAAATATTCTGGAATCCTTCTCTAGGTCATTTTTCAGATGAGAAAACTGAGGCAAAAGGATTGGGTGACTGGCCCAGAGTTGCACAGCTAGGAAAGGTCTAAGGCCAGATTTAAACTCAGGAAGCTAAGTCATCCTGACTTTAGGGCAAGCACTTTATGTACCGCACCACCTAGCTGTCCTGCAATGTAAGCATATAATGGTTATTTCCTTCCCTCTCCCTTTTTTTCTGTTTGACTTTCTACTCTTTTGAGAACCTTTCCTCAATGATTGATTCTCCTGTTGACCCTGAAACATCATGAAAGCAAGATGTCCCAGAGGCTTTTATACAAGTGTGCCTTCTGTCACATGTAGAGAGATTGAATCAGGGCTGAAATTTGAGAAGTGATCTTTTGTTTGTCCTATACTAAGCCCTGGTATTAATCAGTGGCAAATGAAGGGAGCTAAGAAACTCAATGATACAGGCTGTTTGACTCAGAGTATCATGAAGATCTTTATAAAGAAGTGGTTGGTTTTATATGACCTTTCTTCAAGGACTGCAGTATGTTTTCGATATTTCCTGTTAGCTTTTCCACCACTTGTGAAAAATAAAGAAAAACGGAGACAGGAGGAAAATGCACTGGTTTATATGCTCCTTTTATTCTGAATTTAGCTGTAAGCATTGCATATATGTAATAGATGTTCCATAGATATTTATTGATTAATTGAAAAGCCAAGTAAATGAATTAATGAAAAGGGATTCTAAAGCATTTGTTATACATTCTGTAGCATTTTATTCTAACACAAGATACCAATTTGATTGAACATACAAAATTCAGACTAATTAAATGAGTGAACACATTTATTGTGTGATTTTTAAAAACCATTTTCTAAAGGCAACCAAACCTAAAAGATTTTGTTCTCACCAACTGCAATCAAACAAGAATCTACCTAAAGTGGCCTCCTGATTTTTCTTTTTCAGATGAACCTAGTATACTCAACATCTGCCTTCTCCAAATTTTACAAGAAGTCTGTGGTTGTAGATGTCAGGTAACATCTTAAACTGTTCATAATCTGCATCATTCATAAATTCTTTCTGCCTTGGTGTGTCTTAGCTTGTTACAATATAACTCATGTGCGCTAAAGCTATCTGAATTATGAAGTTACATTATGGATTGGTATCAGTATGTTATTGATTCATTTCAGTCCTTTATGACTGTGTCTGGGCTTTTTCTGGCAAAAATACTAGAGTGGTTTGCCATTTCCTTCTCCAGGATGAGGAAACTGAGGCAAACAAGGTTAAGTAACTTGCCCAGGATGACACAGCTATTAAGTGTCTGAGGTTGGATTTGAACTCAGGAAGACGAATCTTCCTGCCTACAGGCCCAGCACTCTGCAAATTAAGATGTCACCTATCTGCTCTGTAGTATCTCTGACTTCCTTCAAAGTGTATCTTGTGTGCCACAAATGGCATGAAACTTTCTTCCAGTTGTTGGCTCTGCCCCCCGCATCTCCCTGTCTCTGTCTCTGTTTCTGTCTCTGTCTCTTTCTCTGTCTCTCTCTGCTGTTTCTGTCTCTGTCTCTCTCTCTGTCTCTCTCTCTCTCTCTCTCTCTCTGTCTCTCTGTCTCTCTGTCTCTCTATCTCTGTCTCTCTATCTCTCTCTCTCTTCCCCCACTCTCTCCCCCCCCCCTTTGTCTCTCTGTCCCTTTCTCTCTCTGTATGTATCTGTCTCTGTGTGTGTGTGTGTCTCTGTCTCCCCTCCCCATATCTCTCTGTCTCTCTCTCTGTGTGTCTCTCTCTGTGTTTTTCTCTTTCTCTCTCTGGATATGTGTTTGTCTGTCTGTCTGTCTCTCTCTCTCTTCTCCCTCTCTCCCTCCCTCTACCACTCTCTTCTGTCTCGCTCTCTTTCTTTCTCTCTCTCTCCTCTCCCTCTCTGCCTCTCCCCCCTCTCTCTTCCTCCCTTCTTCTCCTCTGTGTCTCTGTGTGTATGTCTCTTTCTGTGTGTCTCTCTCTGACTCTGTCTTTATGTTTTTGTCTCTGTGTGTCTCTCTGTCTCTCTGTGTGTCTATGTTTCTGTCTGTCTCTCTCCATACATATATGCATGTGTGCAATTAGACTTTGGTCTCATTTAGCTAAGTATATGTTGCATTTTTCCTCAAAGAATGTTGGCTCCTTGAGGGTAGAGATAATTTCCCTATTTTCTTTGTACTTCCTATTTCCTAACATGGTTTCCTGAACATACCAAGTGTTTAATAAATGTTTGTTGAAATATAGACTCCTGGACTTGGAATCAGGGAGACTTGAATTTGAATCTTGCTTAAACACTTAATAACTATGTGACCCTAGACAAGTCACCTTTCTTTCAACCTCAATTTCCTCAGCTGCAAAGTGAGGACATTTGATTTCATGGCTTCCAAGTTCTCTTCTGGCTTCTATGGTCTTAGTCACCTGACTTTCAGCATGGTTACCTTTTGTTGAAAATACCCTGGTGTCCTCCCTCCCACTTCTGCCCTACCCCATCCACACAGAGGACATGATACACCAAACAAGACTCTTTCCTTGTTTTGTGATCTCCTTTTGGAAAACCAGTCCTATTTAAAAGAAATTCCATATTTGTGTCTGGGCACTATATGCCCCAGCTTCCCCCTGAAATGCTATCACCCTAAAGGTTTTCCTGTACATCTCTATTTCTTTGCTTCAGCAACAATAATGAGGGTGGCCTCCTTGTCCACTTTTGGCTTGTGTTTGTGGTGCCACATGCCAAGGTCTTCTGTGAAGAATGTGTAGCAGCCATCTTGAAGGACTCTATTCAGACAAGCATTGTGAACCGGACCTCTGTGGGGAGCCTGCAGGGCTTGGCTATTGACATGGATTCTGTGGTACTAAATGGTGTGTCCTCCTGTAAGCTCTGCTGTTTGCTATTGGTTGTAGTAACATTTTAATGAACTTAATGTTTTCCACTCTTGTTGAAGAAAGTTCAGATAAGAGCAATGGAGCATAACTTAGTGAAGCAATTGGCTTAAATGAATGCAGTGATTAGACTGCATTGGCTGGAACCTGACTGCAAATATCAAAGTTTCAAGTCAATATCTAATCTACTGAAGAGTAATTTTCTTCTTCTTGTATTCATTATAGCTTCATGTTTTCTCAGACCATTCATTTTAAAGGACAATCTGAGAATCCTGGAGAAAGAAGTCAGGACAATATATATCTCTGCTTTCCCCCCAGAATTATCTAGTATTATGTATTTGCATTTTTATACAGTCCAAATATAATTATCAATTTGACAACTGACAATATCTCTATCAGATTACAAACTCCTTCAAGAGACCAATTTAATTTCTATAGAAATGTGCACACTCCATTTCCTAATGATTTAAAGATTAAAATCTACAGTGAACAGTTCTTAAGCCCACTTTATATAGAACAGCATTAATTATTACATTATTTCTGATGATCATATTTATTGGTACTTCTTTTTATAAAGGACTAGGAAGCTTTTTCCGTGATTAAATACATCTGAATGGAAATGCTGGCTCTAACTTTTCTGTTTGTTTTCTTGATACAGCTGGACTCAGGTCTGACTACTCTTCAACTATTGGAATAGGTAAATGTTTTCATGCTTGATTTCCCAAATCACTTTCTTTTTTGCTACATCTTTTCTTTTCTTGAAAAATAAACTCTTTTGCTATTGACCCATTCTGTTTAAAGGCCACCAGGAAATTCACTTTTTGGTGTTCAAGTAAACTGTACTGTCTTCACAGATAAAGGCTGTGCTAAGGACATATATGCAGATAATCCTTTTCAGCACTTTCCTCTGGAGATTTCTGCTACCTCAGGACATCTGATGTGCCACTTCAAACTGATTGCCTCGGTTGGTTATCTTATTCGCCTCTCTGTCGTGTCCCTGCAAATTGAAGCCGACAATTGCATCTCTGACTCCTTGACTATTTATGACTCCCTCATGCCTATCAAGAGTACAATCTTATATCGGTATGGATACAGTTTGGAGTTATATTTGTTGATATAACATCTGTTTTCATAAGATGTCTCTTAATTTATTATTTGCTAATTCTCTTGAGGTGTTTTTTTTTGGGGGGGGGGAGTGGGGACATTTTTCCATGTGAAACACTAAGACTTTTACTGGCATCAATATTATCACTATCATTATAACGGATATTTTTGTCCAGACTTGTGATTTTATTAGTATGAGGAAATTGCACGTGTACAAACTTTATTAATACAAATTGAAGCTTGCTCTGTTACTTAATCTTAGAGTCTGGGGGGCATTTGCGATGTTAAGTGATCTATCCAGGGTCACATGACCAGAATTCGTCAGAGATAGGATTTGAATCTAAATCTTCTGACTTGAAAGCCACTCATTTCTTTAACCACTATATAAATATCTCCCTGTCTTTTATATAGAGCTTGAAAATGTGCAAAATGTTTTGTATATGTTATCAAATTTAATATTCCCAAAGTCTTGTGAAGTAGCACAACAGGTATTATTGATCCCATTCATAGATGGAAAAGCTGAAGCTCAAACAGATTAAATGACTTTCTCATTGTCATACAACTAGTAAGCACCAGGGTAGAATTTGAACCTAGCTAGTCCCCTAATTTCAAAGCTCATCCTCTAGCCTACACAAAGTTGTTTTTTGAACATTTATACAATGGCTGAAAAAATTATTAAGTACTTTGTATACATTTTATTATTTGATGCTCATAATAATCATGTGAAGTGATTCAAGAGATATTGTTGCTCTCATTGGACAAATGAGAACACTAAGGTGGTAACAAGTAAAATGGCCTGCTTGGTGCCACACGGCTTATAAGTACCAATGGCAGAATATGAATTCAGGTCTTCCTGGCTCCAATTCTAATATTATATTTGCTATGATTCATTTATAAATGCCATCAGTAGACACCAGTCAGAGACAATGCCAATTTTACTAGTAGTGCTTGTGGGATGTGCCCAAGAAATAGTCTACAATTTACTGTATCAAAAATCAATTCAAGTCAACAAGCATTTTTAAGTGAATACTTTGTACCAAATATTTTGCTAAACATGGAACTACAGAGAGATCCAAATAGTTTTCTTTTCTAATTTTTGTTTTTATTTAAATGTAGGTTAAGTTTCTCCAATATTACAAAGTATCTTTATAATGAATTATTTGTTATAATAATCAGATTATAATATGACAATATTATACATCAGTCAAAAATCGGTATAGTAGAGTGCAATTCCAAGGAATTCCCGATGGATAGATGATTATTTATAAGGATACTTCATGGTTCAGTGAAATTCATTATGGAAAACACTCAAATGTAACACAGAGGGTTAGAAAGTACTTTATAACCAGTCTCTCCAACAAATTAACTTATGTTCCTTAGGGATGTTGGAAGAAGATAGGATTAGAAGGGTTAAATCTGGCTTAGATTTAAAATGGACATTATATGTTCATCTTAAGGACCCCTGGGAAAAGAACCTAAGAAAAATCTTGTTGAGGTAGCAAAAAATAAGGCAGAAATAATGAACCCAGAGTTTAAGATTAACTAAAAATTATTTTGAGATGTTTTGAAAAATCAAACATGGTATGATTATAGTATTGTGTTATATATGGTTATGTTTATATATATGCAAATAGATATATAATGGAGTGATGTTTATCATAGACAGGTCTGTCTTTGTGGACTAAAATACTAGTTTTTAGAAGGATTTTAGAGCCTATCCAATTCAATTTTCCATTCAATGTAGCACTCATCTTTTATTTAACCTACCTAATAGATGGGTGTCAATTTTATATCTATATGCAAAAATTAATATACTTGTTTTATGAAAATAATTTCATATGCCTATTGTTCAAAGACTTGTCATTTAGGGTAGTAGTATTCTATATCAACACAAATTCAATCTATTACTCTAGTAATAATAATTAAATAAAAATGATAATTTTATTCATTATATCTATAGAGTACCTTATAATTTGTAAAGTACCATCATTTGATTTTTTTTCTTCACAATTTAGGAAATAAAAACAAGCATTTATATAATATAGTAGAATGGGGGGAACATGATAATACATGAGAATGCAAATCTATTATGTACAATTTACTATTCCTTTTAAATATATAATAAAATTTTCATGCAGCTCTTTTCCCACCCTTCACACCAACATAGAGATGGCTACCATTAGACACAAATATGTCATACTTCTATTTGTCAGGCCAGACAGTGTCTTCCTTCATAAGTTCTTTGTAGTTATTTTGGGTATTTATAATAATCCAAATGACTTAGTCCCTCAAAATTTTTATTTTTCCCTAATAAACAGTATTTTATTCTTTTCAATTACATGTAAAGATAGTTTTTAACATTCTTTTTTGTGAGATTATGAATTTCGAATTTTTTCCCCTCCCTCCTTTCCCTCTTCCCTCTCTGAGACAGCCAGCAATCCAATATAGGCTATATATGTGCAATCATGCTAAACACATTTCCTTATTAGTTATATAGTGAAAAAAGAATCAGAATTAAAGAAAAAAACCACCACAACAACAAAAAAAGCAAATTAAAAAAAAACACATGAAAATAATTTGCTTCAATATGCATTCAGTCTTCATAGTTCTTTCTCTGTATGTGGATGGCATTTTGTATTACAAATCTTTTGCATTTTCTTGGATCATTGTATTCCAGAGAAGAACTAAGTCTATCAGGACTGATCATTGCACAATGTTGCTATTACTGTACACAATGTTCTCCTGGTTCTATTCACTTCACTCAGCATCAGTTAATGTAAGTTCAAGTTTTTCTGAAATCCTTCTGTGCATCATTTCTAATTGAACAATAGTATTCCATTACATTCATATACCACAACTTATTCAGTCATTCCCCAACAGTTGGGTATCCCCTCAGTTTTTAATTCTTTCCTATCACAAAAAGAGCTGCTATAAATATTTTTGTACATATGGCTTTTTTTCTCTTTTTATGATCTCTTTGGGATACAGAACTAGTTGTAGTATTGCTAGATTAAAATATATGAAGCTTGATTGTTCTTTGAACATAGTTCCAAATTACTCTCCAGAATGGTTGGATCAGTTCACAATTCTACCAACAGTGCACTAATGTTCCAGTGTTCCAGTTTTCCTATATCCCTTCCTTCATTTATAATTTTCTTTTTCTGCCACATTAGACAATCTGAAAGATGTCAGGTCATACTTCAAGATTATGCTCTTCGAAAATGGGTCTATATTTAGTTTCTACCATATTATTTCCCTGTTTCCCCAGTAGTTTTTGTCAAATAGTGAATTCTTATTCAAGAACTGGAGTTTTAGGGTTTATCAAAAAGTATATTACTATCTCCATTTACTACTACAGTACCTTGTATACCTCATCTATTCTACTGATCTACTATTATTTCTTAGCCAGTGCCAAATGCTTTTGATGACTGCTGCTCAAAATTGTTCTTAAAACATTATTGCTATTATTGTACACAATGTTCTCTTGGTTCTGCTCATTACACTCTTCATTATTTCATGCAAAAACCATTTGTTTTTTCTAAGATCATCAAGCTGATCAATTATTTTAGCATGGTACCGTTCTATTTCAATCATATACTACAACTTGTTTAGCTAGTCCCCAATTGGAAGGCATCTTCACATTTTTAACTCTTCACCATCACAAAGAAGTTGCTATAAATATTTTAGAACATATATGTTCTTTTCACTTTTCCCTAATCATTTTGGGAAACAGATCTAGTAATAATATTGCTGGATTAAAGGATATAGGCAGTTGAATAACTCTTTAAACATGATTCCAGATTACTCTCCAAAATTGTTGTATTAATTCATAGTTCCACCAACAGTGAGTTTTCCAAGTTTTTCAGACCCTCCAACATTTATTGCTTTCTCTTCTTACTTTATCCAATCTGATAGGTATAAAATGCTACCTTAAGGTTGTTTAAATTTGCATTTCTCTAATCAATAATGATTTAGACATTTTTTATGACTATAAATTATTTTGTTTTTTTCTTTAAGAAAACTGCCTGTTCGTATCCTTTGACCATCTATTGAAGAATGACTCATTTCTTATAAATTTGACAAAGTTCTTTATATAGTTGAGATAGGAGATTTTTATCTGAGAAGCTGTCTATAAAAATTTCCCCCAATTTTCTTCTTTCCTTCTCATCTTTTTATTTGTACACTTTAAAAAAAATTAATGTTATTGAAATTATCCATTTTATACCTCACACCACTCTCTGTTTCTTGTTTATTCATAAATTGTTAACTAATCCACACGTCTAAAAGATAATATGTCCTATGGTCTTCAAATTTTCTTCTAATTTCTCCCTTTTATATTTAGGTCATGTTGCCATTTTTACTTTTTCTTGGTAAATGGTAGAAGATCCAATTTCTTCCAGATTTCTTTCCAGCTTTCCCAACAATTCTTTTAATCAAATAATGATTTTTATCCTCGAAACCTGAGTCTTATTTGACTTTCACATCAGCCATATGAGATAAACTGGATATTTTTATATCCGTTTTGAAGATGACAAAATTTGTTCAGGGCAACTTAAAATCTTAGAGTGATTTTAAGCTGGAGCAGCTCTATGGGGCAGTGGATAGAACTCCATTCCTGGAATCAGAAATACTCATCTTTAGTTTAGATCTATGCTCAGACATTCAACAAGCTGTATGACCCCGATAAGTCACTTAAACCTGTTTGCCTCAATTCCTCATCTGTAAAATGACCTGAAGAAGGAAATAACAAAACACCTCAGCATTTTTGCCAAGAAAATGCTAAATGGAATCATGAAGAATTGACTAACTGAAGCAACTGAGTAATTTTGAGTTTAATAGCTTAAAACTTCCCTAAGAGCTTTGGAACAGCCTATATAATGAGTGATTGGTTTTTTAATTCCTGGTCATTCAATAATCTGTTATTCATGTCTTTACTCTGTATCTTGTTTCAGGATTTGTGAACCTACCAGATCATTAATGTCATTTGTTTCAACAAACAATCTCATGTTGGTGACCTTTAAATCACCACGAGTGCGAAGGTTGTCAGGAATTCGGGGATTTTTTGAGGTCATTCCAGAAGAAAGTAAGTGTCTTCTCAAATGTTTAAAAATGTGAATCTCATATATGTGTATATGTGTGTGTGTAAAAGCATGTAAATGCCTGCATACAATATTTAAGACAGGTCAGTTGGTGTATTGGATAGAGAGTTTGCCTGAAAGCTAGAAAGATCTGGATTCAAGTTCTACCTCTGATACATATTGGCTCTTTGATCTTGGGGAAGTCACTTAACCTCTAAGTGCTCTAAGTTGCAGAGAAAGTGTCCATTTGCATCAGAAAAAGTAATATCCTCAAAAGGGATATCCTGCACTTGGGAAATCAGATATACAATTTCTGTATCCAAATGAAGCTCTTAGAATGATGAACTATGATAATGTATTCCTGATGGAGGAAGGGAGCTATGTGTCGTATTTTTATTGCCCTTGGTTTACAATACTACAAACAAGTATAAAAATGATCATTGAACTTTTCTAAATCCTAAACTGATCAACATATATGTTTTCTAATTAATTCAATTTACAGGAGGCTTTGTATAATCAGATATAAAAAATTACTGTTTAGGGGTAGCTAAGTGGTGCAATGGATAGAGCACCAGCTTATCAGCCCTGAGGTCAGGAGAACCTGAGTTCAAATCTGGTCACAGACACTTAACACTTTCTAGCTGTGTGATCCTGGGCAAGTTACTTAACCCCAATTGCCTCAGGGGAAAAAAGTATTGTTTAATTATGGATAATTACAGTCACTTTAACCATATTTTCAAGTGGTCTGAGTAAAATGTATAGAGAAATTTAGATAATCTTCTTCAGGCAGGGAGGAGATGACATAAATCTGAAAGGCTAATGGCTCACTCTTGTTCTGATTTGTTTCAATGAACCAGACTCATTTCCTCACCAAGATCACGCATGATTTAGAGGATTTTTTCCATTATATACAAGCATAAATGAGGGAAATTTAATAATTTTATTTAATCAAAATTAGACTGTATATCCTGGATATATTTATATATACATGCGTATGATTATACGTATACATATATACACACACACACACACACACATATATGTATGTATGTGAATATAGATATAAATAAGTTTTCCCAATTTCAAACCTGGCTCTCTATCCACTAGGCTCATCTTCCTGAATTCAAATCTGGCCTCCAACACTTAGAAGTTATGTGACCCTGGGCAAGTCACTTAACCCCATTTGCCTCAGTTTCCTCATCTGTCAAATATTAAAGAAGGAAATGGTAAAAATGGTAAAGACACTTCCTGAAGTATCTTTGCCAAGAAAACTCCAAATGGGGTCATGAAGTGTTGGATACAACTGAAACAATTAAATAACAATAATAAAATTGAGGCTATTAAAATAGATGATCTCAGAAACTTCTTCCATTTCTCCCATTCTGGAAGAAACCAATATTGGTACTGTGAGCTCAATATGTTGTATCCTTAAGATACCATAAACTTGCTTTTAAATGAAAAATTAGAAATCAAGCCTGAACTGATTAAATTTACTATTTGCCATGATAAATGCTTAGGCCTTTAGAGAATTTATTGTGTTTTTTCTCTCAAAAAATACTAATTTCTGTGCCTTAATTTTCTTTGGCAGAGTGTGGAAGCACAATATTAGCCAAGGAGAACATTGGGTTTGAAGGAAAATTTTCAAGTCCATATTACCCAAGTTATTTTCCTCCAAAATGCAAGTGCACGTGGAAATTTCAGGTACACATACCCCTTGATTTTCTTTATTTCTTAAGGAATAATAATAGCGAAAATTCTGCTATTTAATATCAGCTGACAAATGATAGAGAACCAACCAATTCTATATTTCTAAATAGTGGTTATTTTACCTATTTTATCATTTATTTCAATGTTTGCAGTGTCATACTGCATTAATAGTAATAACTTGAAAAGTGAGAAAGAAAAATTAATACTCTACGTGAGGGCTAGATAAACAATTGCAGAGGATCAAATCCCAGCTAAATTTTTGAATACCCTGTGAACTATAAATGATTTTGACATTTTAAAATGCAAAAAAAAACCCTTTTATTTTAAACTGTAAAAATCATTCTTATCTAGATGGAGGAGATTGTATACAAAATAGACTTTTTGCCTGTGGGGTATAATTTGTATAAACCTTCTAGAAACATTTTTATAAATTTAAAGGCCTTTTATAGAGGGCCTTTATAACTTATATAAGAATTCCTTCTAGGCTACATATAAACTTATCTGTTTTACTGTATTTCAATTAATTTCATCAAAAATTTCCCAATTACATTTTGGTCTGGTTTAGGCCACACTCAAAGATCATCTACTCCAATACCCTCATTTAGAGTTTATCTATTCCAACATCTTCATTTTATAGGAGCAAAGAAAGGTCTAAAGGGGTTAAATGAGTTGTC
Organism: Sarcophilus harrisii; assembly: GCF_902635505.1. Lineage (NCBI taxonomy): Eukaryota > Metazoa > Chordata > Mammalia > Dasyuromorphia > Dasyuridae > Sarcophilus > Sarcophilus harrisii. The sequence continues at coordinate 291,720,093 of NC_045428.1, forward strand.
CAGGTTTACACAGGTAGTAAGTATCTGAGGTCACATTTGAACTCAGATCTTCCTGACTTCAAGAGGGTCCTCTATCCACTGTCCACCTAACTATTCTAAATGAATAATTCATGATTTCACAGATAGAATTGAGTTGGGAACTCAGGTCCTTTAATTCTAAATTGAGCTCTTTGAGTTCAGTAATCTTGCCTCTGCAACTTAGTGAGCCTTCTCAGGTTCATTGGCCAAATATCTATGGATAAATTTCTTGACCCAAAAGGTCTCTGGATTGAGACTGATTTCATTCTTTTTCAGAGCATGATCTCATCTCTAGGGCACTGATCTCCTAACCTAGTTCACCTACACTTTAGTGATAACTTTAAGGTGAATTTCTTTTGTAGTATCAGCACACTTAAGAATTCAGCATTCCAGTGATGGCTTCTGGTTGGTCCAGAAGCCCAAGCAATGGCAGCTCTGGTAGAAGGACCTGTTGGAAATATTGGGACTATTATTGTTCAATTATGTCCATCTCTAGGTGACCTCCGTGGTGGTTTTCTTTGCAAAATTCTGGAGTGGTTTGCATTGCCTTCTCCAGTGTGTTGACATTTTATTGAAGAGAAATAGAGGCAAATAAGTTTTTGAGACTGTATTTGAATGTAGATCTTCCTGACTCCAGGCCTAGTGCTTTATCCATTGTACTCCCTAGCTGTCCCTGGAATTTTAAAACTTGGTAAAAAGAGTTTGAGGGGTCTGTTAGAGGAGACTGGGGTCTGAAAATTCAAAACTCCCTGATCTAGGCTTCTGCAGTTTTGCTCCTCATATTCTCCTACAAGGGAAAGTATAGACTTTCATTTTCTGGAAACTCTCTTGGAGGAAATACCAATTGGAAAGGGACTTGGAATCCTGCTGAACAAGGGAAGGGGAGAATCTGTTGCCCAGATCCTTCTCCAGAAGAAAATCTGAAGTTTCTTCATTTCATAATAATAATTCAAAATTATATAATGTTTCAAAACCAAACTTTTATCTCTGACAAAAATAGTACAAATACTAGTATGGCATTTCCATTAGAAAAAAGTGATACTGCAGAACTAGAAGGGACCAATGAATGGAAGACACGGGGACTTATTTCATTTGACCATGGAATTTTGGGATCTGGTTAAAATTTATAACAAAAGGAGTAAAATCCAAAGGGAGAGGGACAGATTATGTGATTTAGAATCAGTTACTACTTTTGGGGAATTAGTGTCTCTTTTTTCACTGATTCCCAAATTAAAGGATGGATCCTTCTATCTGTCTTAAATTGTCAGCATCATTAGCTGCCCCTTCATCTCCACTTTCCTTTGACATGTACCCAAGTTGTTATGGTATATATCCTCAACCTCGGCAATGGTGTCTTGGACACATTTCTTGTTCTGAAGTTTTTGCAGATAGTCTGAGAATCTATTTAGTTTTTAACCCAGAAGCCAGTGTCAAGTGTCTAGAGTAGGACTTCCTAGGATCTAAGGCAAAGAATACTTTTATCATGATAATTTCATACTTTTGGTGACTTCCCCTCTGGTTCACTTAAAAATTCCTCCATCACAAGGTGAATAAGAGTATAGACTTTGCATCAGAATTTTAGAGTTGTCTTCTATTTTGTCATATAGTTATATTTGAAATTAATTTTCTTAAGGCTTGCCTCCAAAAAATTTTGCCATAAGATATATTTGTAAACAGAAAATATTTTTTGAGATGTTCAGCTAAAATAGGACAAAGACAAAATAGTCTTAAAAGTATTCATAGTGGTAGCTAAGACCAAACTAGAGAAAGCCCTACCCATACTATAACAAATAGTTTGAGAAAACCATAGGATAATGCTCTTGGTGATTTGGCTATTTTTGACAATGATGTCAGTAAGTTGAGATCACAAGCTGGGGGAAGGGGTGACATCAATGCCAGGTTCAGCACCTGGGACAAAGCTTACTTAGTTAGCCTACCCACAGGTAGAAGCTTTGCCAAGGTGGAAGTTAATATGTGAAAAATTTGCCGAACTTAAGAGTCATAGAAATGCAGTCTGAATCCCAACTTAGGTAAAATTTACCAGGCATTTATTTGTTTTTGGGCAAGTTACTTAAACTCATTCTGGGTCTCAGTTTTCTCATCTGCAAGTAAGGTGTTTGGACTAGCTGATCTCTAAGATCTCTTCTGGCTTTAGATCAGTTAGTTAACACATAATTGTGCAATTTCCTAGGAGAACTCTGAGCTGTTGACATTCAACTATTCCTTCTGGGTATATGGCCCACAATTGTCAGAAACTTCCCACAGGTGCTTTCCTTTAGTTCTTATGGTCTGAGAAGCTAGGCATCTCTAGGTGTGATTCATTATTGCTTAATGCATGCTTTTCCAACTACCTATTCCTCTTTAATAAGAATAATAAGATTTTTAAATCTTTGACAAGAATAATTATTCTTTATATAATTAATAATAATTAATATTTAATAAGAAATACAATTTCTTATTGAAAGAACCAAAATAACTAGTAACAATAATAATGGCTAATATCTATGTATTATTTACTATGTGTCAAGCACTGTGCTAAATTCTCTACAATTATTATCTCAACAACCCTGGCAGATAAGTACTATTATATATCCTGATATACCATTGTTGTTGGTGGTCCTTCGTTCTTAAAGAGGACCGTGACATCAAGGAGGTGATGCCATTACACATGAGAAAACTGAGGCAAATAGAAATTAAGTCACCTACCTGGGATTAAATAGCTAATAAGTGCCTGATGTCAAGTTTGAACTAAGAGCTTCCTGACTTCAAATTCAATATCTATTATTCTATTCTGCTCTTAGCTGCCTCAAAAACTGATAAAGAAAAACATCACAATATATTGGAAATCATACAAGATTTTAAGTCAAAAAGCCTCATTCATTCAACCTGGCTTCATTATTCACTTTATGACCCTCTTATAGAAGCAAGTTGATGGCTCCATGGATAGAATTCTGAGTCAGCATTCAGAATAGACCTAAATTCAAATACATCTCAGACACTTACTAACTGTGTGATGCTGGGCAAATTGCTTAACTTCTGTCTATCTCAGTTTCCTCAACAATAAAATGGGGACAATAATAGCACCTACTTCCGCAATTGTTATAAAGATCAAATGAGATATTTGTAAAGAACTTGGTCATATTAGGTAATTAATAAATGCTTGTTTCCTTTCTTTTGATACCTCTGGATTAAATTTCCTAATCTATGAAATGTGCATAATAATATACTATCTACCTAATTTTGCTGTGGAGAAAGCACTCATTATTGTAGATTTAAAATACATTATTAGGATCCTAGATTTGGAGCTTGAACAATCTTAGAGGCCAATGAGTCCAGTCCTCTTTCATTTTAAAGATGAAGAAATTCAGGCCCAAGAGATTAAGTGATTTAATGATTAAGTTCAGTCTGAGGCAGGATTTTAACTCAGGTCTTCCCATCTTCATTTATCCATTGTGCCAACCATTGTATGTTATTCTTTCTCTTCTACAGAACATGACAGGAAACTGAAGAGAAAAAAAAATATGGCTACAAAGTACATCTAAAGAAAATTATTTTGGTTCTTTTTATTTTACTAATTTGCTTTCCCCTTCCTCAAGACTGCATTTTTCAGGAGACGCTATGACCTTGAACAAATCTCCTTTCCGGGTTTCAGTTTCCCTAGCTGTATCTTAATGGGGTCTGGCTAAATGGTCTCTAAGGACCCTCTAAATTTTAAGTCCTGTGATCCTGTAATTCATTATGCTCTAGGAACCAAGCTCCTCTGCAGATTCGATAACTTAGAACTGGCTCTGCTTTAGGCAGAGATCATTTCATTAAAATCTAATGTTTTATCATGGCTTTAAAGAATAGATCTTGTATCTCATGGAAAAAGTCATTCTTTATCAAGAGATTTGTGAATATAAGCCAAAAGTGAAACATCGTTTTGGAGGTGATATTGGTGGAAGACAAGACATTTATTTCAGGATTAGGTTCGTAATTTTGATTATTATAGTTCATCAAGGGGAAAAGAAATGGACCATCATGGTCAAAGTACCTACCACCTGATACTTATCTTTAACTATGACATTATACTCCTTCGCAAGATGCAACTCTATAATTAAATCTCTTCTAACAGGTCTTCTAGGTGGAAGGAAGTTGACAAAGGAGTTGATAAGCTGATTTCCTCACATTCCTTGGTTAAGAAAGGTGTGTGTGTGTGTGTGTGTGTGTGTGTGTGTGTGTGTGTGTGTGTGTATTTAGAAAGAGAGAGAGAGAGAGAGAGAGAGAGAGAGAGAGAGAGAGAGAGAGAGAGAGAGAGAGCTAACAAATGGTCCCAATTGCCCTGAGCTAGAAAGAAAATTTTACAGTATTATGTCTCTGTTTCTCAAAAATGGCCTCTAATGTGAGTAGCTCTTTTGTCCATATAGTATGTCTTCTCTGTATCAGAAGTTATATAGGACCATGGTATTGGTGTGGCTGGCCCCTTCTGTGATAAGGTGATAGCCTCCATTGCAGTATACTGATTTAAAGTCAGAAGATCTGCATTCAAAGTCCACCTCTTCCTTGGGGAAGCCAACATCACTGGGTTTCATTTTCCATATTTGTAAATGAGGGATTAGACAAGCTGGCCTTTCCAACTCTGGAGTTTTCCAACTCTAAATCTATGATTTTATGATTATCACTATGATATCAATTTCAAGTGATAATGTTGGTTTAATGGTTTGGCAATGTTATAGGGGAAAAATGGTATAGCCACAGCAAGTTCTAGCATTATCACCATTCCCTCATGAGTTATAGAAAGAGGTCTTTGATGGAGGTGCTTAAAAAGAAACAGTTTTGACATTTTGTTTTTAGGCATAAGTATTCTGACTCATGGTTGTCTGAGTCTAGTTTATCCTATTAGAGATATGTTTATTAGTGTAGACAGCTGACCTCAGTTTAGAAGATATAGATTTGTTCAGTCAATCAATAAACATTTATTAAGAGCCTATTAAATAAATTTGACTTATAAATTAGAATTTGCTAAAAGTTGGGATGCAATAAAAGATAAAAGACAATCTTTACTTTTGAGGAGGAGACAACATGCACAACTATGAAAAGAAAACCTATACATTGGACAAATTGAGAATAATCATAAAAGGGAAAGCACAAAAATTGACAGGAATTAGGAAAGACTTTCTGTAGAAAGTGGAATTTTAGTTGGGATTTGAAGGAAGCCAGGAAAGCCAGAATGGGGTAGCGAATTCAGGTACAGAAAAATACCTGGGGTCAGGCAATAACATGTATTGTTCTAGGAACAATAAGATGATTCAAATCCTACTTCTAACATATACAGGTTGCATGGCCCTGGGCCAATTATTTAATTTCCTGGTCTCTCAGCCAATTTTAAAAAATTAATTTCAGAAAAGAAATCACTCTGCATTGAGAAGTGTTTCCTTATTGTGAATTTCTTAAAGTAATGAAATCACTATCCAACATTTTCTCCTCCCTAAGTATTATCTGGTACTATTTCTTATATGGTGGCAATGGGAGAAAGGATGAGATAAAAGCCTCAGATAGGATGAGTACAGTTTCATTCTTTTAAAGTTCCTGGAGCTAGGTTTTTGATCTGATGGCAGTAGACAATATAACATCTTCAAGGAAGAAGAGACTAGAGAGGTCCTGCAATACTTAAACTTATTCTCATCTTCTTTGCCTAATGTGATCCCATAATTACAATCCAATATGTACAAAAGGACATTGAAGCACTCCAAACATTTTCAATTTATTAGGGAGTCCAGGGGACCCTAATCATTTTGAGTTCAAGATTTTCTTCAGGATCAATGATCCTTCCCTTTGAGTGTGAGCTACTTTTATATACGTGGGAAAACACTAAAAATAGAACGAAGCAGTACAATTTCTTGATTGATTACCACCAGAAGAGGGGGGAACTCTGAAGTCCATCAATCATAATCATTTTGTCAGCATATTTTGTAGTCATTAACTTCAGGTTTTTCTCCTGTAAAAGCATCCCACCTGCCACCTCAGTAAGGATTTTCCTATCAAGTCAAACATCTCATGTTTTGATGAGCAACAGCCAAGTGAAGGAAGTGGTGCGGGAGAAAAGATGTCAGTAGGTAGTCATGATAATGATTCATAGGGGTGGAGGTGTTGAAGCTGCTATAACAAAGTCCAGGGCTAATATAATATATAATTCTACATAACAGGTAGTTATATGCTTTTGACTTATAATTTATAATATATCACTAATATATAATATCAATATCACTGATATAACAGGTTTTGGAGCTGTAATGTATCTAAGTCTTATCTTAACAATGTTAACATAAATGTCTCAAATTAATCTATTTTGCTTAATTCACTAAGAGAATCACTGATATCCAACGAATCACAATAAACTGAGTAAATGCTGATTAATTTAAATAGGAAGTATCAGAATTATCATCACACAAACATATGCCTTTACCCAGGGAAACTGAAAATAAGGTAATAGGGGCTAGTCAGATTGAACTGAGAAACAAGGCGAGACTGAGAGATTATGAATTCTAATTGGACCTGAAGTCACTTGGATTCTCCAAATCTCACTTTTCTTCTTTACAGAATGCAATGTACAAGATGAACACTAACTTTAACATCCTATGAGTTTAATGATGCTGTGAGATTTATTTGTTTTTGTTTCCTTGAGCACATAATAGGCATTTAATAGATACTTGCTGATTGATGATGAATCCTTCAAATCTATTAGTATAGCAATATTCACATAGGGATCCTGAGGTCACCCTTTTCTAAACAGTTCTGTTTGTCTCCACATATCTTTATTTTGTAGTTGGTTCCACCATACTTCTGAATTCCAGTTGCTCTTATAAATTGTTGTCTAGAGAATCAGCCTGCCATTAAACGTTGCAATATATGTTCAGCATCTGAGGTTTGTACTGGTTTATTTCCCTTTGATATCCTTACTATAGATGCATATATTTCCACTAGGTGGTGGTAGAGACCCAAAACAAAAATAGCTTCTAATTCAAGTGACAAGGTAAAAGTGGGTAAAATTCAATTTACTGTTTTTAAGCACTCCCTTAAGGGAATTTAAGTTTAAACTTAGATCATTTATCAAGTGTAAAGAGCTGGCTAAGAAATATTGCTCTTTGGGTAAATATAAATGATAAGCAGTTCATATCAATGAATACAAATGAGGAGGTAGGTCCAGGTGTTCAAAATTAGTCACACTCTCCAAACCATTGGCCCAGTTTCAGCATTGCTCTAGAGACAATTAGCCAAACAAGCTATTCCTGTAGGGCTCCTACCTAGAGAATACCTCCAGAAGCAAGCACTGGAACCCCCAATTCAGCAAATACACATATTTAAGTTCCAAAAAATAAAAGTGCCACCTTCCCTGGCACTGTGAAGTGGTTCAACACCAAATACTGTATGGTTTTATTCAAAGAAATGTCATAATAATCTATTTTAAATTGCTTCCATTCTTGATGAGAAGGTAAGGGAGGAGTGGGGGAGAATTTGGAACTGAAAATTTTTAAAAATGAATGGTTAAAAATTGTTTTTACATGTAATTGCGGAAAATAAAATATTAAATATATTAAAATCGCAAAAAATAGAAATGACACAAAAGAAGGTAATGACAAACATTTATTAAAGCTAGGAAGTGTCCAAGGCCAAATTTGAACTACAGAAAAGAGACTTTCTGACTGCTAGCCTAATACTCAATCCACTGTGCCACTCAGCTGCCCTTCCATGATAGTGCTATTCAAAAATGAAATAGGTTACTTTGAGTTCTCCTCATAGGCTTTCTTCAAGTAGAGGTTGACCAGTTGCAAGCTGTTCATTTCATGTTATAATGATCCATGTGGGAAGTTGGACAAAAAATCTTCTAAGGCCTTTTTAACTTAGATTCTGTGATTTTATATATTGGGAATAAGATGAGAAAAATTAGGATATTTTAAAATTTAAAGGCTAATCATAAGTCTTATCAATTTTTTAGGTTTAGATTTCTGGTTCCAAATATTACTATAAAATCCTGCATTGTTTTTCATCTTTGTTTCCCTAGCACCTATCATCCATTTCCCTACTTTATAAATATTTGTTGAATTGAATTGTCCTTTTAACTCCTGCTCAGAGTCAAGTAGCTACCATTGAAAGTACTGCAATCCTACATCAGTATAAAGTTCTGCATTTACTTTGATTAAGTTAGAAAAGCAGCAAAGCTGTAGGACATCATATAAATAAATAAAAAACTTACTTAACATATTCATTGTTTTATCTGTTTCTCTGGAACTTTAAAGCAATTTTTCCTTAGCACTTCCCTTATTAGGTGGGCTCATATTAGTACTTTGGGTCTTTCATTAAGTTTTCACAGCCTGAGTAGAATATAATTATGGAGCATTAAAAGGTTGTCCTGGTCTTCATGGAGAGTGGGAAAAGCATTCCTAAAATCTTGGAATTTTGTTCAGTTTGTTATTTAGTCATTTCAGTCATGTTCAACTCTTCATGAACTCATTGGGATTTTCTTGGTAAAGGTACTGGCGTAGTTTGCCATTTTCTTCTTCAGTTCATTTTACAGATGAGGAAACTGAGGCAAATAGGGTAAGTGACATATCTAGGGTCACACAGCTAGTAAATGTCTAAGGTCAGATTTGAACAGGTAAATGAGTCTTCCTGACTTCAGGCTTAGCATTCCATTCACTGTGTTACCTAGTTGCTAAAAGAAACTCTCTTAGAATGCAAATGCAAGTTGATATGGACCATTTCATGGTACCATTCACGCCAAGTAAATCAAGGGCATAGCCTCTTGAAGAAGACAGTCAAGTAGCATAGTGGATAGAGACTAGACATATAGTTGGGAAGATTCAAGTTTAAATCCTGCCTCAGACATTTACTAGCTGTGTGAGCCTAGACAAGTCTCAACTTCTCTTAACTTGTTTCCCTATTTATAAAACAGGGAAAAAACAAAAAAACAAAAAACAAAAGCAAATAAACAAAAAACATCCCATGGTTATCATGAGGTCAAGGAAGATAACATTTAAAGTATTAAGCAACCTCCACAGCCACTATTTAAATGTGAGCTACTACTCCTATAATAAATAGCAAACTAGCCTTGGATCCTGGATATATGACTCAGAAAAATCACTTAAATTTGCAATGTTCTAAACAATTCAGTAAGAATAAGAGAATGGAGCATTTTCAGTTTCCTCATCTATAAAATGGAGATAATAATAGAACCTACTTCCCAGAATTGTTGTGAGGGGTTTAAATGATATAATCCAAAGGGCTTTGCAAACCTCAAAGCACTATATAAATGTGATCTATTTATCATTATTATTATTAATTATTATTATCTTTATTAGTGCAGAATTTTAATTTTTATATACTATTGTTCAGAAAGGGGAGATGGTCTGTCTTCTTTTACATAGGGAGAGCCTATAAGGCTTTTGTTGATGAGGTGATAGACCCCAGCAAAAGATCATGTTGTTGGTAGTAACCCAGTGCCTAGGTGGGCCCCAGAGATGGATAGTGGCAAGATATCTTGTCCCTAAGTAGGTCCTTGTTGAATTTCTTACATTGACAGCATTATCTTGTATAAACAGAGTTATCTTGAACTGTTGCCCAGAGTTATTATATACAATCAGGATTTCAAGCTATAGATGTCAATTCCCGAGGTTCTTTTGTGTAAGCATTCCTTATTCACCAGCTGATTTTCTTGCTGTGAGTCCTTTCCCATAAAAGGTTTCATTTTGCCCTTGTAAATTGCAAGTTCTTCTAGGAAGTTAGCCCGCCTTATGACATCATACTAAAGCTTTTGCCCTTTGACTTTAAAATGGTCTGAACCAGTGAATTCTTTCTGGATTACTCTCCATCTTCATGACTTATTGTATTCCATCAGTATCTTCTGAAATTTATTCTTTAGCCATGCCTAAAACAGATGTACAATCTTTCTAAAACAGTTCTTTCTATTCTGTATCTTCCCTTTTTTTTCACTGCTTCAGATCCCTTCAGACTTCATCACTGAGTACTAGGTGATGAAATGAATTTTCATCAGTTGTGCATCAGAGCCTTATCTGTAGTGTTTAGATCTCGACCCTTGACTGCAGGATCATCCAACTCAGGGAAGAGAGAAGAGAAAGTGCTTTAGGACTTCTGTGGGTCAGTTCATTTCATTTTTATTTGCTTTTAGAAATGCAGTTCCCAGTGACCATAGAATTTTTTCCTTGAAAGTTATGGTTGTGGTGAACCAATTTAGCCTTTCTTTCTGAATGAAACTGGAAATACGAATAACTAGTGAGTTTATTTTGGGAAAGATAAATTTGGAGTAAGATTCCTTATCTGTAACATAGAGATAGTCACAGAAGATAAGACAGACAGGCACATTTTGAAGATATGTGTATCTATATTATATCTATATCGGTAGATCTATTCTTTTTAGTTTTGCAGGAATTTGACTTGATTTTCTGATCACTATTAACTCACCATTCTACCAACCATAAATGACCTAAAATTAAGCATTGATAAATCAAGTAACTGATTAGAACATATCATTCATGCAAGGTACTGGAAAGTAGCACAAGTTTTAATATCTTTTCCTAAAATATACTGTTAAAGCTGGAAAATTATGTTCACCATAGCATGTAATTTTTTTTTTTTGATACAGAAGTGAGAGTAACAAGTATTTATTAAGTGATACATGCCATACAGAAAGCTAGGTGAGGAATGCTAGAGTTAGGAAGAGCTGAGTTCAAGTGTGATGTCAGACACTAACAATGTGATCTGGGCAAGTCACTTCTCTTGTTGCCTCAGTTTCCCCATCTATAAAATGAGCCGGAGAAGGAAATGGCAAATCAATCTAGTATCTTTGTCAATAAAACCTCAACTTGGGACATGACTGAAAAATGACTAAAATATGCCAGGAAAAAAAATGCCAGGCATTGTGCTAAGCCTTTTATAAATTTATTTCATTTCATCCTCACAACAATCCTGGGAGGTAGGTATTTCTATAAGCCCATTTTAGGTTGAAGAAACAGACAAACAGGGGTTAAGTAACATAGCTCATAATTTGAATTCCATTCTTCCTGTCTCCAAACAGGATTGCTACATCACATAATTGCCTCTGATAGTGGAGAGCAGAGGGTAACCTAAGAGACCCAACTTTAAAATGGGCATGTGGAAGTAGAAGGAAAAGATTTTCCAATCTTAAGGCTCACAAATTCCTTATCATGGAATTTGCCGTGGCGTGACAATAAACTTCCCAGCTGTGAGAGTCTTATGAAAACCAGGGATTTTTAGATTGTGGATCTGAAACATGTATCCCTAAGTGTTTCAGAGCTGTCATGTGGAAGAATTCTCATAAGGCAGCTAGATGGTTGAGTGAATAGATTGCTGGGTTTGGAATCAAGAATCTGAGTTCAAATTTGGACATTTAATAGTAGTGTGACTCTAGGAAGGTCACTTAATCCTATTTGCCTCCATTTCTTCATCTGTAAAATGAGCTGGAGAAGGAAATGGCAAAACCACTTCATTATCTTTGCCAAGAAATCACCAAAAAGAAGTCATGAAAACTGGATATGACTGAAAAATAACACGTGGAAAAAACTCTAGAACTATGGATGATCTCAGAAATCAGAGCTGGGGTATAAGTTTCACAAAGGGAAAAATTTAAGATCAGAGTTGATCCAAAGTGTAATTGGCTACTTCTCCAAGACTGTTGTTATTGAACAAAAGCTGGATGATCACTTGTTAGGAATACTATAGAGAGGGTTCAGTTATATATGAGGCTGGAATGATCTCCCTGACATCCTTTCCTACTCCAAAATTCTATGTGACTGCCTAAAATTGTTAATTCCAACAACCATAAGAGTATTCTCAAACTTTGTGTTTTCCAGGTGTCCTACAACAAAGCTTCTTAAACTAGACCAGAGTCTTGTAACTGAATGTGGGGGTTGTGAAATTATGATTTATTATCAGCAAATGTTTGATTTGTATACCTATTTTATATACCTAAATATCCAGATGTTTCTCTGTTGAAAAGGAATCACAAGTGGAAAAAGTTTAATAAGCCCTAAAAAGTCATGGAAATTTTGGATATATTTGGAAAAAAGGAGAGAAATCTTTCCCTTTCAAGATAGAAACTTTTCTTTATATTTATTATTTGTTTACCTTGATAGATTTCCTTGCAGATCATTCTTCCTAAAATACTATTCCCATTCAGTCATCGCTTCCCAAGGGGTCCCTTTCCCCATATTATACAACCTATAAACAAATAACTTCTGTTATTTGTCATCTCAGTCTTTTGAAATCCTCCATGATCTAGCCCTGTCCTACAGTTTTATTATTATTTCTATTACTATCATGTACCCTTGCTCAAGAAAAGATCACTATCCTCACTATCACACACACTATCACACCAATGTGATCCATGTCCCATGGATACTCATCCTCTCTCTTCCTTATTAAAAACTCCTTGTTATATCCTTCAAGATCCCTCTTCTATAAAAAAACATTTTCTAAACTTGATTAATTTCCAAGTCTAGATTATATGATCTCACATTTAATTATATTCTGTTTTCTGTGATTATTTATTGTTGTTACATGTAAATATATGTTCTATTTTCCCCAACTAGTTCTAAATCCCTTGAGGGCAGAGGTCACATTTTAGACTTCTATATCTCCCATAGAATATAGAAGAACATTGAAATAGGGGAATTATTCTTTGGATCATAGATTTAGAGTTGGAAGGGACCTTAAATGTAATTAGCTTCATTCCGTCACTTTAGATGAGGAAATTGAGATAGAGAGGCTTTATCTTGACCAAGTTCATTTAGGTAGCAAGCAGCAGAATTGGTATTTAAACCTAAGTCTTTTGCTTCCAAATCCATCATGGTTTCTCCTTATCAAATGACAGAATGATTGATTGGCTCTTACTCTGGAAGGAGTATACTGGGTCATATAAAAAATTAGAAAGTAATAGGTTCTGGGTAATTAATCATTTTATTAAATATTCTAGAAAGTAATTAATAAAAAGGATGGTGATTTATCCATCTCTCCTAAACCACAGACCTTTCATGGAACTTCCAAAAAGTAAGAGTTCCTAAGAGTGGAAATTAACTCTGATTTGTTAACAAGTAGTCAAAGAATTAACATTATAATGAGAGGTGGGCTTATTGTAATTATGGTCTGCAGAAAGTGACTCTGATCACTCTTCTTGGACAAAGAAACATATATAACCATACCATCTCATCAACAGACTTATCTGACATAGGGCCAGAATCCATTAATTTACCTAAACTGGAATTTCTTTACCTTTTAATTGGATTTAAGTTTTCCTCATTTTGCCCAAGATTTCATCTCATTATCATCCCTGACTTTGAAAGATTGGGTAGTTAAACTACAGGAAATGATTTCTGAATGAGGAATAGGAAGGGGAAAAACTTCATTTTAATTCAATACTTTTTTATTAATATGAGAGAGAAATGAGCATTTCATCATAAATTGACTTTAACAAATATTCATATCCAAGGCAATCCTAGACTTTGGATGTAAAATGCAATCTGTATCCAGAAAAAAGAACTGTGGATATTGAATGTAAATCAACACATGCTATGTTCACTTCTTTTTTTTTTTTTTCTCTTCTCTCCCATGTTTTTTTCTCTTTTGCTCTGATTTTTTCTCTCCCAACATTATTCAAAAAGCAATGTGCATTTAAAATAAATAAATAAATTTTTAAAAATAAACAAACAAATCCATAAATACTAGGGTCTGGTGATACAAACAAAAGACCCTTTTTCCTCAAGGAGCTTACATTCTACTAGGAAGATATGACATAGACACACAACATGAGAAGAGAGAGTTAACAATGCAAAAAGATCAAGGCAGGCCTCCCAGAGGAGGTAGCACCTAAACTAAGCTTTGAAGGGAGATGAAGCTTCTTGTTTCAAGGTAACTGTGTAAACTTTTGGCCTTTAGCTTCCAGTGGAACTTGAGTAAAGAGTTCAGAGAACATTGTTTTCTCTTTCCTTTGGTGAGATGAAGCTTGAACATGATGTGATTGAAAGTGAATGTGACTCTACTGGGTTTATATTCCAAAGAGATCATAAAAGAGGGAAATGGACCCACATGTGCAAAAATGTTTGTAGCTGCTCTTTTTGTAGTGACAAGGAATTGGAAATTGAATGGATGCCCATTTATTGAGGAGTGACTGAATAAATTATGATATATGAAAGTAATGGAATATTATTGTTCTATAGGAAATGATGGGCAGGCTGATTTCAGAAAGGCCTGGAGAGATTTATATGAATTGATGTCGAATGAAGTGAACAGAACCAAGAGAACATTGTATACAGTAACAGCAAGATTATGTAATGATCAACTGTGATGGACTTGGCTCTTCTTAGCAATGCAGTGATTCAAGCCAGTTCCAATAGGTTTGGGTAGGAAAGGCCATCTGCATTTAGAGAGAGAAATATGGAGACTGAATGTGGATTAAAGATAGTATTTTCATCTCTTTTTGTTGTTTGCTTTTTCTTGTGATTTTTTCCCCTTTTTTTTCTGAGGCAATTGGGGTTAAGTGACTTGCCCAGAGTCACACAGCCAGGAGATTTTTTTTCCCTTTTGATCTAATTTTCCTTATAAACCATCACAAATAAGGAAATATGTTTAAAAAGATTGCACATGTTTAATCTATATTAGTTTGCTTATTATATTGGGGAAGGAGGAAGGTGGAAGAGATAAAGAGAAAAATTTGGGATGCCAAGTCTCCCAAAAATGAATGTTGGAAACTGTCTTTACATGTATTTGGGGAAACAAAATACTATTGAGAAAAACAAGAAAAATGAATGTGACTAAGGCAAAGCAAGGATAAGACTTCCTTCTCATTTACATACCAGTGTGTCTTCTGCAATTCCACTATGCTGTTGTTACTCACTTATTCTTCTGGTTTGTTTTACCCATTTTTAGTTGTTAGTCCACATAGATTAGTACTGCACCTTCAATTTTTTGAAATTCAATTTTTTTCATGTATATATATATATATATATATATATATATATACATATATATATATATATATATTCCTTCTTTTTTCTATATTCCCCTCTCTCATTTCCCTACCCTTTTAAGAAAGGAAGAAAAAGCAATCCTATTCCAAATAGATATTATTACTAAGTTTTCTAAAAGTTAGAGCAATGGGGACAGGAAATAATATTCCATTCCTCAAAGGGTCATCTTAGAAGGATGATAGCAAAGTAGTATGGGACATTTGGGCAATAACGAAAATACTGAAGAACTAAATGTGTTCTCCAGTCAAAAGAGATATTTCCCAATCTTCTGTTTCTCCTCCACAGACTCCCCTGCCGACTCTAGGGATAGCACTAAAATTTCATAACTACACAATAGCCAAGAAGAATGTGAAAGGCTGTGAACATGGATGGTGGGAAATCAATGAACACATGTAAGTGATTTTCATATAATAACAGCAACAATGATAAGTTAAATGAAATAATACATAATTATTTGCAAACCTAGTGCTATATAAATTATAGATAGCTATTAGTTATTATTTATAAAATGCATTAAGTTTTACAAAACTCTTTACATAGATGATTTTCTTTGATATATGAATGATTGGTAATCTACAGCAGTTATTTAGTAGAGTTTTCCATGCCACTGGGCTAAGATATATAGGTTGAGACTATTTTAAAGGAGACAAGGGAAATCCAGAATGTCTTGCACCAGACTAAGTAATCCTTAGAATCCATATTTTAAATTGTACTTTAATTTCTTTTTTATATATAAAAGACATTTATATCCTGTGACTATTTCTCCCTCTCTTCTCACTCCAGTAGCTCACATAGATTTTCATTCTTTCATCTTGTCATTGAAGCAGGTTGTGGTCCCTTTAAGAAACTATATTTCCTTTTGATCTGTGATCCCTTTCAGAGTCTCAACCATTCCTGAGGAAGGCATATCCTCCCCAGATAAGTTAAATTTCCAGGATGCCAGGGCCTTTGATTCAATTAGAAATCCTAGTCAAAAAGCATCCCTTTGAAGTGTTATTAATAGAAGATCCAGGCTGTGCCAGTCCCCACTGGGTCTGACCTGCTTGGGCTGTCTCAGCCCCCACCAAGACACCTAATATAAGAGCTTCCTTCAATGAAGGTCTTTTGCAGATGGACCCAGATAGCTCACTCAGCTATCAGGACCCTTCTATCCATTGAAAACTGCTTTCTCTCAATACAAAACTCCATTTTCCAATAGATTTGCCACTATATGTCAGTCTCTTGGTAAACTGATTTCTATCCAACAATAAACTTTCATTTTGCAACTAATTTGGGAATGAGTGAATTCTTTCACTCCTAGAACCTGCTGCCAATTTAAAGGGGATGCTTAGCAACTCTCTTATAGCTACTAACCTCTAAACCACCAGGAATCTAGACCACTCAAAGAGCATCATAATGATCCCATAAGTGTTCTGCTTCC
This sequence comes from Sarcophilus harrisii, assembly GCF_902635505.1. NCBI lineage: Eukaryota > Metazoa > Chordata > Mammalia > Dasyuromorphia > Dasyuridae > Sarcophilus > Sarcophilus harrisii. The sequence continues at coordinate 291,736,569 of NC_045428.1, forward strand.
ACAGTCATGAACTCTAAAACTCCTTTATTTGATCATAGCTATTCCACCTCTCCTGCTAGAAGATTTCCCCTTTATCATGCTTACTTTCTTCCTTATCTATAATCTTTCCCTAACTCCTGGATGCTTCTCTTTTGCATCTCTGAACCTCCCAAAATATCTCAGATTTTACTAGTAAGATGTCTTTCTTAAGGACCATGTCTTAAATTAAAACCAATTTGATTCTCATTGGCCACCAATAAGTACTGGATCAATCCCCATTTCATCATTGTTTGGGTCCTGATTGATTCAAATTGAATGTAAATAACAGACATTTCTGCTTTGACCAGAGACCTTGAGACTCTTCCCCTCCCAGATCCTTCATTCATTCATTCATTCATTTAGATTTTTTTTTTTTGGACTAGATGAAAAAGGAGAATCTCTGCTTCAGTTGCTACTAGCCTTAAATACTGAATGGATGCATTCTCAGTCAGAATGGGATCTATTGAAGACATTAGCTTAAAAAGGGCAAGATCTCTCATTTTATTCAAGGCTATCTACTGTTGATTTGATCTATATCTTGCCACTGGACCCATATTACTGCGGAGGGGAAAGTGAGGCTGAGAACTTTACATTGTCCTCCCTCACTCAATCCAATTCCCTTGCAAGTCATGGCATCACTTCCCTGATGTCATGGTCCTCATTAAGAACAGGACAAGCAACAATAATAACAACAAACTCTGAATGCTTTCCTATAGCCCATAAATAGGTTCATGCCTCCTTCAGTCTCAAAAACTCTTGATCCAAACATTCCCCTAATTATTGCCCCATATCTCTCTTCTCATTTGCAGCTAAACATCTAGACAATTACCTCTTCTAATCACCTTCTTCTCTTTGGTTTCTTCTTTCTAGGTTTTCAGGACTGGGCTCTCTCCAAATCCTCTTCTTATCTCCCTGACCAGTCCTCAGTCTCCTGTGCTGGATCTTCATGCATTTTACTGTTTATTATGGGTATTCTCCAAAGCTCTGACCTGAGTCTTGTTCTCTTCTCTCATGTAATTTCACTTGGTGACCTCACTGACTCATAGATTTAACTATGAACTTTAGGAAGATTGTTCTCAAATCTGTTTGTCCAGGCTTTCCCCTCACCTTTAGTCTCAAATCTCCACTTATCTATTAGGTATCTCAAACTGGATAAAACATAGATTCAACACATCCAAAACTGAACTCATTATTTTTGTTATTGTTCAGTTAATCAGTCACATACTGACTCTTCATAATCTCATGAACCACTTGTCCATGGGTTTTCTTGTCAAATATACTGGAGTGGTTTGCCATCTCCCTCTCTAATGGATCTTTTTGTCATTCAATCAGAAGTTAGGTGACTTGCTCAGCATCAAACAGATTAAAAAGTGTCTGAGACTGGATTTGAACTCAGATCTTCCTGAGTCCAGGCTCAGTACCTTATCCATTTAGCCACCAGCTATTTCTATTGTCTTCATTATCTTCATTATGTTTCCCCTCAAACCCCAAATCCTCTCTTTCCTAACTTCCCTTTTACTATTAAGGGTAACACCATCATCTTAATAACTAAGGTTTGCAAAAATCTATGTATCTTTCTGTCAACATATCTATCTATTCATCTATCCATCTAACTCAGCCCCTAGGCAAGTAGATGGTTTAGTAGATAAAGTGCAAAATAGGGGTCATCTTTCATTTGCATTCCCTTAGAGTCAATCAATTATCAAGTCCTTTTCTTTCTCTCTTTGTGATATCTCTCCCATATGATTTCTTTCCCTCTCTAACACTGCTGTCATCCTAATCTGGACTATTACAACAGCCTGCTGGTTGCTTCTCTTGCCTTAAATTTCTCCCCCATTCCAGGCTGTCCTTTATTCAGCTGTCAAAGTGATTGTCCTAAAATGTGACTCTGATAATGCAATTTCCTATCCAATCAACTTCCATGGCTCCCCATTGCCTTTGGGATCAAATATCAATTTCTCTGGCTTTTAAGATGTGTAGGTTGGGGCTATTTCAAAGGGGTCAAGGAAAAGCCAGATTGTCTTGATTTCCTGAGCCAGATCAAGTATTTCCCAATATCCATATTTTGAATGTACTTTAGGTTTTTTCCTTTTCTATTAAGAAAGGCAATTATTTATTCCCATGACATTTTTTTCTTCCCCCAACTTTAGCTATACACTAAGCTTTGATGTTGCTACTATTAATAAGCCTTCAAATCCTAACCCCTTCCTAACTTTTCAATCAACTTATCTGCCTTAGTTTCCTCTATTGTAAATAGGGATGAAAATAGAAACTACCCCTTAGAGTTATTTTGAAAAAGAAATGAGATTTGTAAAGCACTTAGCACAAGATAAGTGATGTTGTTACTTCCTTATTTCTTTCCCTCTTTGAGAGAAGGGATTGTTTGCTTTTTTGACCCAGTAGACCATAGTGCACCAATACTATCCATGGAGTTTTCTTGGCAAGTATATTGGAGGGGTTTGCAATTTTTTTCTCCAGTAGAATAAGGAATCCAACTGACACATGTCAAGATATCACCCAAAGATGTCAGACAAGGTGTAGTTAGAAGGGTACAGTGGATATAGCACCAGTTCAGGGAAGATCAAGAGGATCTGAGTTCAAATCCAATATCAGACACTAAGTACTGTATCATCCTGGGAAAGTCACCTAACCAAATTAAAAATTAAAAATAAATAAATAAAAACAAAGCATAAACAAGAACAAAGCAAACAAACTTGACAAAGATCACAAAACTACTAACTATGTAAGACTGGATTTGAACTTGAATCTTCCTGATTCCAAATACAGTTCTCTGCCCACAAAATTACTTAGTTACCTTGAACTAGCAATTGTAGGCATTTAATAAATTTTTGTTGACTTAATTAAGGGCACACAAGTACTTTGCTTAAAGAAATGGATAAAAAAAAATTGGTTCTGGCATTTCTTTAAGAAGGTAATATAAACTTTAACCCAAGTTTAAATTTTAAATTAAAATAATGTATTTTTATTTGTCCTAATGATCTTTTGGTGAAGAGACCTTTGTTTTCTAATGTTCTGAACTTCAGGAATAATGCTCTTTGCTCCTGAATCCAGGCAGAGTTATTCTTGAAGATTTCATTAAAGAATATCACAGCATTAATAGGAAAACAGCAGTGTATAATGGAAAGAATATTGCAAATTCTGACCCCAACACTTATGTGACCCTGAACAACTAATCAGATTTCTTTGGGTCTCAGTAGTCTCTTGTAAAATGAAGTAGATGCACTTGGCATTCCATTTTTCATTCTTTTTTTTTTTGGCAAAGTAGTTGCCATTCCCTTCTCCAGTTCATTTTATAGAGGAGGAATTGAGGTAAACAAGGTTATTCAAGCAGATGAGTCTTCTTGACTCCAGATGCAGCACTCTGATGTGGTTCTAGTGGTAGAGAATTGAGGTGTGAGAATCCCCTCTGGTCGTGCACAGGTCCAACATGAAAGAATTCCCAAACCCAAAAAATCTGAATGGCAAAAAGGATTTTTATTGGCCCTGAGTAGCCAGCTTT